>NW_008238126.1:1937068-1953759 GCF_000691975.1 Corvus brachyrhynchos
TGCTGTATTGCCTGAGACCGGATGAGCTCGTGCCTGCCCTTGGCAGCCTGCCTGCCTTTGCAGCAGGGATGCCCTGAGGCTGTGCAGAGATCCCACTCCAAACCCTTCAGCACGCAGAGGTGCTGGCAAGCTGTGTGTATCACTCCGGGACCCGTGGGGAGCCCAAATGCTGCGAGGCCATGAGCTTCTGTCCTTCTCTCAGTCCCACAGTGCAGATTTGCATCGTAGGAAGCAGGACACAAGCAGGACACAAGCGGATATGATTCGGTGTGTAAAGCTGACGCGAGTGTGAAATGCCGAAGGACAAGCATGGCTTGTGTCTGGTCAGATAAATTGCAGGGCTGCAGCCACCAAGGCTACTTAAAGACAGTGCAGCAAATGGTCTTTGGCCCTGGAAATCCCTGATGAAGCTGGTGGGAAGCTTTGCCTTTTCCTTCCTAGGTTTCTGCACCGGGCCATGCTTCAGCAGGTTACCAACCCATCCCAGGGTATGGACACTCTTGAATCCGTTCTGTTTCCCCCATTTAAAACAAATGACTTGAGATAATGGTAGTCTTAAAACCGTAATTTACTTTTTGTGAAGTGGGAATTACAGGGAGCGTAGAGTCTTTTTGGGAAAAAAAATTACAAAAAGCTTGTGTAATGAATTTGACATGAGAGGGAACACTGGCTGTCTTTGTGCCTCGTGTTGCTTTTTCGTGTGTGTCTGGATGTGCTGGTTTTGGCTGGGGTAGGATTAATTTTCTTCCCAGTGGCTGGTATGGGGCAGTGTTTTGGATTTGTGCTGAAGACAGTGATGATAATATAGGGATGTTTTTGTTATTGCTGAGCAGGGCTTACACAGAGCCAAGGCCTTTCCTGCTTGTCCTACTGCCACACTGGTGTGGCGTGTACACATGGTGTGCATGGGAGGTTGGGAGGAGACACAGCCAGGATGGGTGACCCAAACTGGCCAAAGGGATATTCCAGACCATGTGACATCCTGGATCAGTGTATAAAGTTGGGGGAGGAAAGAGGGGATGTTTGGAGTGATGGTGTTTGTCTGCCCAAGTCACTGATACACGTGATGGAGCCCTGCTCTCCTGGAGGTGGCCAAACACCTGCCCAGCCATGGGAAGCAGTGAATGAATTGCTTGTTTTGCTTTGCTTGTCTGCAAGGCTTTTGCTTTCCCTATTAAACTGTCTTTATCTCAGCCCATGAATTTTCCACCTTTTATCCTTCCAATTCTCTCCCTGGTCCTGCTGGTGGGGGAGTGAGTGAGTGGATGCCTGGGGCTTGGCTGCTGGCTGGGGTGAAACCAGTGGACAGTGGACTTGGAAAGTTCTCTCATCAGTTTGGTATTAAATCCTTCCTGGGAAGGCAGTGAAATTAGTGGAGTGTGTGGTAGGGTGTTTAAACACACGTGAAGGCAGAGCTTATCCAGGCACGGGGAGTTCCCAGTGTCACTGTCACAGGAGCAGGAGCTCCAGAGCATCATCCTGCCCTTGCACAGCTCCCCTAGCGTTCCTGCATCCTGCCCAGCAATGGGCAACGCTTCTGGGGTTTGTTGTGATGCTGGGGGAACTGTTAAGGCTCAGCATATAATGCCTCACCCAAGGGCATTTCCAGGTTGGGTGTGGGAGGAACAGTGCTTCTTGGAGCATGGGGGATGCAGACCTCTTCCCCTGGTAAAGGAGTACCTAAGAAGGGCAGCTCCTTGCATATGAGGATGGATCATGCATATGTGCACATTTTGGCGTTGCAAGCAGCAAGAGGTGGAAGTGTCCAGTTATGTTCTGGTTTGACTCTTTGGATTAACTGCGAGTGATTTTCAGATTGCTGGTTTAAATAGAGGACCTGAACAGACATTAAAGTGCCCTGTGGCAACTCTCACAGCCTTCCCCGAACCTTAGTGAGAAATGCTTGTGAAACCAAAAGTGTGTTTGTGGCACCACATGTTCCTGTGTTCGGCAGTGATGGCTAATTTTTTTGTAAATTGAATAAATCATGTTAAAAAAAGTTAATGAGGCATTTAATTAATTAACAATGTAGAGTTTTATGGTCTTTATGGTTACATTTTGTGGTTAATGACATTCTTCTTATAGCCTCTTAACACAGAATTGCCCGACAAAATTAGCTTTTTTGTCCAGTAGTAGGTATTTCACCCTAGGATGAGCCTTTCCTTTCTACAAAAATAGATGAAACATCTTTTATTTTGAGTTGCAAAATCTATTTTAAATGGTGACTGCATGCTAAAAGTGGAGCTGAATACAGCAGCTGCTTCTGCTACCTATATCCATCTGCTAATTTGCCTGGCAGGGTGGTCTGGTTTTGAAGGAAAATTCATACCTCCGGAGTATAATTTGCACAGCCCTTTCTTATGGGCTCGAGCATGTGCAGGGTAAAGAGCATCCGTTCTGGACTGATTTCTGGCCTTTGGGCTGATTAGTAGGAGCATTCAGAGCCCCTGTCTGGTGAGAGGTGGGACTGTGGGGGTCCCGGGTTAAACCGGGGGGGTGCATCAGGGGTAGGTGGGTGCATCCCTCGTGGCAGGTGGAGGGGGTGCTCTGGAGCCTGGGACAGGCAGCTCATTAGCTCCCAGCTCTAGCCTGGTTAGTGAGGGCCTGCTAAAAGAGCAGCTTCATGCTGTATCCTGGATACCGGCTCTCGAGTCAGGTGTGCCCAGAGCACAGATTATTGCGGGCTTTCCGGTTTATTTTGAAACGGGAAGAACAAATGCATTGCGCCCAACAATTCCGTTTTATTCTCTTGTTTTGGCAAAACAAGCACTCGCCCCCTCCGTGCCGTATCTGGCTTTGCAAGGATGTCACTCAAATACAAAATGAATGGTTTACCACTAATCTGGGAACGTGGGGGCTGTTTTATGCATTCAACATCTCTTAGAAATGTGTTTTGGTTTTTTTTTTTTTTTTGCTTTCTTTTGCATCCGACACAAGTCGAGGAAGACTCGCACCATCCTAAATTTTTGGTTGAGTGATGGAGCAGTCATTGTTCCAAGGCTGCATGGCAGTGCAGAGCTGAGTCTGGCCCAGGCTCTGGAGCGTGGTGTATTTGACTGCAAGATGAATTGTGTTAAATTCACATGGCTTCCTGCGGCGCCGGGCTCGTTATTGGAACCTGGCGCCTGGCTTTAGTTCTGCATGCAGAAAACCGGGGTGGGTGAAAATGGGATTTCCCTCATCTCGATAGAGCCGGGCTGGTTTTTGTTTGCTAATAGCAAACCATCCTTTGTGTGTCTTAAATGTTTCGGGTCATGCACTTTTTAAAATCAAACTGATGTCGGCTGTGCTGCTGTTACACTCGCAGAATTTTCTGCTAAAAATGCAGATGTAAGAGTAACAACCTTCCCTCTAGCTTTATGTGTGGAAGTCTTCAGAAGTGGAACATCATGAGTGTTGTCTGAAATTTTCACATTCTCCCTCTGTGACAGTTCCTGATGTTGAGGGTTACAGGGTTCTGTGGGTCATGGAGCTCTCGATGTCACTTTGCCCAAATTAGTCTGCCCAGGGAAGTCGTGGTCTCTGCTGTCTCCTGAACAGACAGGACTGTCAACAGCTCCCTTTTATTTTCCTTTTGACTGGCCCATCTCGTAGAGGGTAACTTAGCATATCATACGGGTTTTGTGTTTTTGTCCCCCCCCCCCCCTTTTCCTTCGAGCAGAGAAATCTGCGCCATTTACACAGCAAGAAATAACTCGATGTTCATCTGTCTTCCCTCCTGTTTCCAGGAAGTGGTTCTGTATTGTTTGGAAAACAAGGCGTGTGATGTGAATCATCGTGACAACGCGGGTTACTGTGCCCTGCACGAGGCCTGTGCCAGAGGCTGGCTGAGCATCGTGCGGCACCTCCTCGAGTACGGCGCGGACGTGAACTGCAGTGCTCAGGATGGAACCAGGTTAGCAGCACCCCTGGCCCACCCGCGGCTCATCACTACCTCCTTTCCCTCTGTGCCTCTCCTTTATCCTCCCCTTGTCCCCCCATCCCACCCTCTGACGCTCAAAGCAGGTAGCGCTGCCTTACTGCTGCTCCTTGGGCAGGGGCGTGCAGGACTCGGTGACCTCCTCTGCTCTCCGGTTAATAAAGCAGTGGGGACACACTTCTGTTGTGACTCGGGTTCAGGGTAATTTCTTTTTTTCTTCTGGGAATTTTAATAAGTTGTGCTTTGGTTGTTTTTTGTTAGTTAGTGGAATTGCCAGCTGCAGGGCAGGAAGGAGTGATACTTGAGCTGCAGTCCTGCTCATGTGCCCTCCAGGTCCTTTGAGTTGTGCCAAAAGAGTGGAGTTTGCCTTGTTAGCAGGGTTACTTTTGAGAGCACTTCAGGCTTTTGTGGCGATCGGGTGTGCGAGCCCTGTATATGCTGTATAAAAATGTTGTTTGCTGAACTGTTAAACTATCTGCTCCTTTGATATTTTGGATTTACTTTTTCTCTTTTCTTTTTTTAATCCCGAATTAGCCTTTTTTTTTTTTTTTTCAGTTTCCTTCACAGATTAGTAGGGGTGCTTAGTTCCTGTGCTGTCAGAATAGATAGCGAGCTTTTCTTTTTTTTGCTTTGTGGAGAAAAAAAATGCTGCTCCGGATCTGTTTTTAAGCTTCTTGTGTATCTCCTAAAGCACCTCTTTGACCACCTCTGCGAGGCTGACCTTGGGGTAACTTGTCCTGAGCATATGCAGAGCGTTATTCAGTCTATGCATTTTGGGGACAGGTCTCTTTGTATTCTGCCAATCTCCTGCAGCTTGTTATCTTAAATGGTTTATCGCCTTCCCTATCACCATCCAAATAGCCAGGGAGGTAAAATTAGCGTAACTAAGAGCCTGCTTCTTTTGTTTTTAAGCTCTTTATTTATTAACTTGGGAAGGGAGGAGTCATGAAAACAAAAAGAGAGCTGGTTAGGATGGTCCATTAAAAGTTCATGATGGTCCATTGTTACCGGCCCATCACCAGCTCATTACAGCCCAAAGGAAAGCTTTTTGGAGAAACATTAAAACCCTGACTGGATTGTCAGATTCCTCCTCTGTCGCCCACTTCTTTGTAAGAGTTCTGAGCTCTCCAGGCTGCCAAACAGCCTCGCATTTTCTGCTGCCTTCAGCTTTAATACGTGACCTGTGCCAACAGCAGCGAGTTGCCGTAAAAAGAATCCTAAATTATTTTTGTCTCACTTGCTGGAATAACCTATATAGAAAATTATCCCCGGGAAGTGTCTGATCGGTCTTAATCACCCGCCAGTTCAGAGTCCACCTTTGATTTCTAGTCACAGACGGAGCTGATTTTCAAGAAAGAAACTTGGCCAATGTACCCTGAAAAGTTGTTTTGGGGAAAATGGATTTTAGAAATGAACATAATGATGATCTGATCATAGATGATAATGTCAGAACTCAGCGTGCTGTAGCCTCTCTTTTCTGAGGGCAGACTTACTTTTCATTTGGAAAGCTGCCCAACAGGCAGCAAGAATCCAAAACACAACTAATATACAGAGGAAAGAGGGTCTGAGTTGGGCAGGAGAGAGAGCAGAAGCTTCTGTAAGGAACTTTGGGTCTGTGTAATGCACTGCCTTTTGGTGGAACCAGACTTCTCTGTCTCTGTAGAGTAAAACAGGACATTCATAAGACAAGTCCCATTTCTCTCTTGAAAGTTTTTCTCCTTTAACTTTTAGGAGGAAAGATGTGTCAGTCTTCCTCAGCTGTGTTGGTTTTAAAATTAAATTCCTGAACATGTTCAACGCTTAGAAATACAAAAAAGTCTTAAACAGAACAACAAAAAAACCCCAAAACAAAACCCAAAATAACGCACCATAAAGACTTGTCCTCCTCCCCTGCTCTTTAAATGACACTTAACATGCTTTTTGTTTTCCCCTCTGCCACCTCACCTATCCAGAGGTACTTTTGGTCGTGCTGTGGAAGCTCTCAAGCTGCAGACGGTGACAGTGGGTGTGTGTAGTTCTGTTCAGTTAGTGTCAAGCAGCGCACAGGGGTGATGTAACTGTGATGCAACTGCGTGTGCTGTGTTAGTGCAGCTGTGGCAGTGAGGGGTCACCTGAAGCTTTGGGCGCTCTTATTTGCTGCCTCTGCCGTCAGCTTTTTTGGAGGACACTCTGAAAAGTTGTGGCAGGTGAGGATATGGCTTTGGTCTGTACAGGATGTCCACGTGAGTGTGAAGGATGCAGGGAAGTTCTGTGCATCTCTCAGTCCTGTCTGAAGTGCTGCGGGTCCTCTGATCAGGGTGCTGGCTTTGCATGTGTGTGTTTTGGGATGAGGCACGCGTTCAGCCTCTGGTTCCTGATAGTATCAGGAATCTCGGTGAAGTCAGAATCAAACAGAGCACCAGACTGTGGTGTAGGGGCAAGGAGGTGACAGCATTTGGGAATGGTGCAGCCCTTCTCTTCACCGCAGCTCGGCACAGGATGTCCCTCTCTGCCCTATTCACAGCACATCTGGCCAGGCTAAATGTGGTAGGTCTTGGATGTTTTTCCCCTTAAACTCTGTGCTGATAGACCGCATGCAGTGCCTGCAGACCCTGAATACACAAGCACTCTGCTGCTCAATTAGTGCCTAATCAAAGATTATTGTAGAACCCGGAGATCTTTAAGACCTGTCTCCGAGGTGCTGCAGTCACTGAGGGCTCTTAATCGTCTTACCTATAAATAATAATAGACCGTGCTTAAGAGGTGAGAGCTTCCCTTCCCTGACAGGACCCCAGAAAGTGCAGTAGCTCGACAAGGGGTGTTCGAACTGACATGAGCAAGGCTGTTTGCCGCGTCTGTTTGGCCTCATCTTGCTGTTCCTCTCCTCTTACCTCTGCAGCATGCCTTAGCTGAACCCGTGCCACTATAGAAACAAAGCCACATGCCAGAAATACAGGCGTCCCCTGCCTATTAGCGAGGGCTTCACGTTGCTTCAGAGTTCGCTCGCTGGATTCTCTCTCCGCAGCCAGTTTTGCTGTATCCTTCCCGCTGGCAGCTGATGAGCTCAGCCTTTTTTATTTTTTTCCCTGCGAGGACCATGCCAAGATGGCTCTCTTCCTGTGTCCTTTCAGCTGGTCTTGGCAGAGCCATACCTTCCAGCAGCTAATTGCGTTAAAGAAGAGTCAGCCTGCGTAGCTCCCCTCCTGCAACTCGTGCCGTGCCTCTTCCGTGGGGCAGCCTTGCGTAACGGAGCGGGTGGAAACAAAAACACAACGCCAAAATATGGCATTGCTCGGCGAGTTACAGGACCTCTTACTGCAGCGAGGAGAATTCTGGTGGTGCCTGGAAGGCTGAGAGCAAACCCTGACTGGTCTAAATAGTTTATAATTTTGGTGGTGGAATGATAAACCCCTAGTGAAATGTTTTCCTAACTCTAGTGGTGGTAAAAATAGTAGGAAGAATTCGACAGTACACAAGAGAGGGTTGAGATGTGTGTCTTTCGTAGGATATTGCAGCTCTTGAATGTCCCCAGATCCTTCTGGGGCCTTTTGAAGGGTTTGTTTTAGAAACGAGCTGTGCTACGTTAACTATACCGTTAGGGATAGAGAGTGTTTATTTCCACGAAGCTCAGGGCAGAAGAGATTGTATGGGCAAAGCAGCCCAGGAGAGGACTCCCAGGGATCTTTTTTTCCCCCACTTCTGAAAAAGTTGCCTATTCCAGTAGTTGCTTTTGCATCCTACAAAGAGGATGGTTAAACTCTGCCAAGACCGAAGAATACTCCCTCCTCTGCTGGCCCTGCTGGGAGAAGCAAACGAATAGCTGTGCCTTTGCATGGTCCCGCTCTTGAGCTTGCCAAGAAGCTGTTCTAGACAGTAAAAGAGTCTGTCAGTGCTCTGTTTTGGCCTTTTCTCCCTTAACTTATCTATGGGGAATCTCCTTTCCCCCCCCCTCCCTGCCAGTGTTTTCTTTCCTTCCTTCTATTTATTGTTCTTCCTTCTTCCGCACTGCTTTACACGCCTTTCCTTCCCCATGCCTCTATAAATTCCCCTCTCATGCCCGGGCAGCCTCCCTGTGTACTCTTAGATGACGAATCTGGGTCTGCCTTCCCTGCTGCCTCTGTCTGCAGCACCGCGTTGGGCTTGGTGACCTGTAAAAAGGGAGAAGGAGGTTCCATCACAGGGTTACAGCCCATGTGCTGCAATTTTTCCTTCCTGGGAAATGCCCAGGCACCCTTTAATAAACTCGTCTGAGTGTCGTTAAATCAATTGAAACACTGGGCGGTGATTTAGATGCTGTTTTTAATAAGTTAAGGGATCATCTTGAATTCATTACTGCTTCAAAAGCCACTTAGGTAAGTCAGTTTAAAATAAAACCCAAATGCAAACAAGAAAACCCACAAACCAGTAATCCCACAACACTCCTCAACCCCCTCCCAGAACCAGAAAATTGTAATTCTGAAATAAAATTTAAAAAGAGTTCAAAATTAAAGACTCCAGTAAAGCGAGGGAGTGGGGGAGAAAGGGCATTCCCAGCACTTGGCAACAGCCGTAACTCTCATCTGCTCCCGGTGCCTGTTGCCAGACTTTCAGCCAGGGATGCTTCGTGCCCAGTGGAGGACAGGAGGTTTTGCAGCAAGGCTGACCTTTGCTGCTGTAGCTGCTCAGAGTGCCGTGACCCAGCAGCTCAGGCCTCAGATGCTTGCTGACAGCAAGGAACACCCGATACTTCTGCATCCTCTGTGTCGGCACCTCTGTTATTTGTTGCCTCCTGCTTGGTGTCACCTGGGATGTGACACTGTGATACAGCACTGACCAGATCCTGGATGTGATGCTTCCCCTGTGGGGAAGCACTGAGTCAGTAGGTGGAGGTGGGAAGGTGAGACTTGCAGGGCATCCTGGGAATGCTGGCTCCTCCAGCACTGTCTGTGTCAAAGGCATCAGTTTCAGTGTTATGTTAGAGACATTCCCTCAGAAACTGAGAAAGGGATATCCTGACCCTTTGCAAGTGATCCTCATGGACCTCTCTGGTCTTAAAATGTGAAGGTGGCTTTCTGAAGAGTGATATGTTGGGATTTGAAGGCGTCCACGTGTTGTGCTCTCTGCTGCCAAGGGTCTGAGGGTTGGCACAAGCTGGACTGAGGACTGTGCTCAGCAGCTCGAGGATCACCTGCTTCTTCACTGTTGCTGGCATGGGGTGTATAGGAGGCAGGCAGCATGGGATAAGCCCTCTTTCCATAGGGAACAAGCCAGCAAGTCCCCAAGTACACCTCCTCATGTCAGTCTCTTGTTTACATGTCAAAACCAGTATGACATGCAGCTTTCCAGCAAGATGGGGGCAAGCAAGAACCCTTCACGTGTAGCCTGTGTTAGTCACCCTAAGTCACACACAGCCTACTGGAAAGTACTTGGAGTAAATATATCTGGAACATCTTTTAGAGACTTACCAGAGTCCCCCTCCTCCCCTTCCTACCAGCAGTGCGGTGTGATAGATGGGAAAACAGTGGTATGCTGTTGTCTTCTGACTGCTTGGATCCTCCCCTCCTCTGTCCTGAGCTCACGTAGATGCCAGGTCACGCCAAAGCAGTGGTGACATAGAGGGGACATTGCCATGTGAGGCAGGAGTGGTGGGATGTGACCTCTTGGCAGGAGAGAGTTGAAGCCCCGGTTGTCAGCAGAGCGTCGCTTGGCAGATGGGGAGATGGAGCGGAGAGGTTTGCTTGGCTGTGCTTCCAGATGACTTCCCCTTTTAACGTCATTGTGAAAGCTTTCCAGGGAAGGCAGTGTGTGATCCCGGTTAAAGTCCTTCCTTGCCTTTAAATACAAGCTTCCTGAGAGCTTGAAAGCCTTGTTGGGGGGTAGCAGTATTGACAGCCCAAAGGAGGAGTGTTGAGCTGAGTTGGACTGCCATGATCCCTGTCCACACGTTGGACTCTGCTTTTAGTTCCCTGCTCTTGCTGTCTAAGGAAAAGATGGGATTTTAACACATCTTCATTAGTCTGAAGGGTAATACGTTCTACTTCCAGACAACTCCCCGTTACGTATAATCAATTTTAAAGGCAAAAAGTTAATGCGATTTATAATTAGTGATAAGGAATTCTAAACCTGGAATTGCAGGGATGTGTATTAATGAATAATCCTTCTGAAGGCTCACAAAATCTATGTCTGAGCTTGTATAGATTGCTCATGCCGCATAAAATGCGTTAATTTCTGGGTGGACTACACTTTAAAATAACATGTTTTTCTATTCTCTGATTAGAAGGGTTGAATTGTGCTGCAAATATATTCACAAGTATTGTTTAAAGAGGATGTTCTGCGTGGAAGTTTAATTCCTAGCAAATTTTCATAACTTATTTCTGTGTACGTAATTTAGAAGCTTTGGGTAACTGATTTCCGTGCTTGCCCAGAGGCAGGCTGAATGAGCCTTTCTCCACAACACGCTGTTAAATTGGCAGAGATTTGGAACGGTAGAGTGACTTGCAGCAAAATGATGTTTGTGAGGCTTCACACAAACTCCTGCTTTCTGTTACAGCGGTGTAATTATTTTACTGTCCTTCGAAAATGTGTACAGCAAGGAGTAGACGTAACAGAAATACCTGCCCTGAGCAATCTGACTGAAGACAAGAGGGGAGGGGATGATGTGCAAGTAAAACCGACAATAAGATGATTGGCAGCTGTATTAATAGTGTTACATTCTATAAATAACTTTGATCTACAGTCAGAAGTTTCTTGTCAAAAACATTTGCATAATACTGTTGAGTCAAAATGTAACACGGTGATTTTTCTTTTCCTTCACACCAGACCAATCCATGATGCGGTCGAAAATGACCACTTGGAAATTGTCCGCCTGTTACTGTCCTATGGTGCTGATCCAACACTTGCAACCTACTCTGGGAGGACCATTGTGAAAATGACCCACAGTGAACTCATGGAGACCTTCCTCACAGGTCTGTGCCCACATTGCATAGGGCTTTCTGGTCCTGGCAGATGGGGGCTTGTTCCCTGTCCCAAAAAGTCCCACCCTCCTGGCAGGGGTGACTTCATGCCAAGGAGCCATGGGGTGGGGTGGGCTGCAGTAGCTCCCTCTGTGCCTGCAAAAACCCAGAGGCTGCAGGTGGGAAGTACAGCCATGCTTGGGGGCTCCTTCTAATTGAAACTCTTAATAAGTCATAAGGATTATTCCACTGTCAGATTTGATAGGTGGGTAGGAGGTCAGCGGGCTGTTTCGGTGCCTTCAGTTTTCTGCTTGAAATGTGAAAACAAGAACCTTGCCAATTCAAATAGCTGTTTGTTAAACATACTCATGTTTTCCCATGGTCTTGCTTTTTATCTTGGACTATTTTTGGTTTTGCCAGTTCTGCTGTGTTTTATATCTGAAATACTGTAAAACTACATTAAAGGCTCTTGTCTTTAAACATGTCCATGCTGTAACATGGTTTTAGGGGTTTTTTCCCTCTTAGTTTTGGATGAAGACACTTACATTCCCTAATAACTTACCTCTGAGCATTCACAGTCCATGAGTTTAAGTATTCACCTGTTTTACCTGTTTAAAGGGTGCAGTATAGAAGGCACATAAGTGTATCAGGACTCCAGTCTGATACAAAGTCCAGCATCTTGGACTTCCTAGCATCCTGAATCGCAGTATCTTTTCACCAATTCAGCTTGTAAATCTCCCAAATTATATCTGTAGAAGAGAACTACACCTTCTGAACATATCTGTGTGGAAAAACCTTGTTCATCAGTTTATTTGGGGGCCACAGTTTCACCCTCAAGTTGGTGTCCGGTGTAAAATGTGAAGGCCAAAAAAATGAGATCTTCACAAAAATGAGATGCTGCTCTCAGTTTCTGAAGCTGAAGCTTGGATCTGTCCCTGTTAGACCTTTGATGCGGTGTGTCATTATTTGATGTGGGGGAATGGCGTGTATATGCTGTTGTTTGTAGCATGCGTGCCAGGAATACGGTGAGGGATTTTTTGATGGAAGGTATGGAGGACGCGTATTGAGGCTCTGTGACGCACGGTCTGCTAAACTTGCCAGCTTTTTGTTCTCATCAGTATGTTTTTGTTGTTGTTTTTTCCTCTCCAGAGTATTTAACTGACCTGCAAGGTCGAAGTGTTGATGACCCTGGTTTGTACTGGGATTTCTATGGCAGCTCTGTGTGCGGTGAGCAAATGTTGCCCTTTATTTCTTTGTATGCAGAGACTTTAAAAACATGGGGCACGTGGGGGTGGAGGGGGCTGTTCTGTTGTTGTGGTGGAGGAAGCTAGGAAGGAAGCAAACTGATTTTGTTTACAGATCACGTTACTGAGAAAAAAAGCAAGACCTGCAACAGTCTTTTCATTGCTGACTTAGCACCTTTATTCAATTTTATTTAGATCCAAAAGATGAATCTGGATTTGATGTCTTGGCAAATCCTCCTGGCCCAGGTGATGAAGATGAAGATGGCTTCAGTGATGTGTTTGAATTTGAATTTTTGGATGAGCCTCCCTTACCGTGTTACAACATTCAAGTGTGTCTCTCTCAGGGGTAAGAACAAGTACAGGTTTTGGGGTAAAAACATGTGGGATGTCCTGCTTGGGGTTGGTGGCAGTTTGTGATGGTGGGGAAAAGCACAAGACATACATTTTTAACATAAATGATAGATCAATATTTTAGCTGCTGGGGTTTTTTGGAAATAAACTAATAGGAGGTGAGAGGGTCTGGTTTGTCAGGGCTGAGTTTTTACTGCCATATTCCGAAGCAGGACAAGTGACATTTGAACACAAATCCCTTTCCTCATCCCAGACAGGCATCTTGTTTATAACTTCCCAAAATAGAAGTGCTTCTAGCACTTAAATTTAGATATCATGTTTGTAAGGTGTTAATTGTATTTTGTGGGCTTTCCTGTTCTGCTGCTGAGGGGACATGCTTTTGTGGATGAAAAAAGGACACCATTACTGCTTTTCTAGACTTTGTTGCAAAACTGGTTTAAAGCTCTGAATTGGAATAAACAAATAAGCTTCTTTGGGAAGATTCTATGATACTTAATAGTAAGCAAAGACCTGGAAAGTTGTATTATCTATTATATTTAAGATATAAATTAGATTTGTATACAACTGTTGTTCACCATTTGCACCGATTTTGATGACAGCTGGTTTTAAATACTGATCATGCAGGAGTGTGGATTTTAGCATGATTTTGTTACTTGTGTGATGGATGTAACTTACGTTCCCTGAAGTAGACAGCTACAAAGATTGAATTTAAAAACTGTGTTGTTTATCTGACAAAAAACCAACTCACTGTTGACTTCTATTTAATATTGGCATCTCTAGAAGTCAGAGGTGCTGAATTTTGTGGTTATAAGTCATCTACTAATTTGCAGATTGAAAGTTGGGCTCAGCTGGGCTAACCTTCAGCTGTATGAGTTGGGGTGGCTACTGGCCCATGTGGGCACTGAGGAGCCCACGTTTTATAGGTTCCAGTGCCCCTGTGTGCCTGGATCCCTCCTTCCTCAAAGCTGCAGGCAGCAGTACTCTGAATAAATACATACACACCTGCTCATCTGTTATATTTGACCCCTGGGCAGCAGCCTTGATTTCAGAGGGGTCATTTGTGAGATCGGGGAGGGTTTTACACAGAGCAGTGTGGGGAAGAGTCAAGAATCCTGTGACTTAATGTCAGTTATTGGAGCAATCCTGTGACTTAATGTTAGTTATTGGAGCCTCTTTCTCCTTTCTCCTTTCTGCAGACCACGGAACTGGCTTCTGCTCTCGGACGTGGTGAAGAGGCTAAAAATGTCATCTCGCATCTTCCGCTGCAACTTCCCCAACCTGGAAGTCGTCACCATCACGGAGGCAGAGTTTTACAAACAGACTTCCCTCAGCCAGTTGTTCTCTTGTGCTACGGACCTTGAAGCCTTTAACCCAGAGAGCAAAGAGCTGTTGGACTTGGTAGAGTTCACAAGCGAGCTCAAGACTCTGCTCGGCTCCGAGCTTCACTGGTTGCATCCGCACGAGGACCCTCCCTTCGACATCCTCTGGTGAACCTTCAGGCCATTTAATGTACAGTGCTCTATACAGTTACTTCTTTATGTATATGTGTTCAAATGAAATTGTTTCTGTAAAGAAAGGACACTATTAAATATGAAAATATCTTTCCTTTATATAAGAGATCTGAATTCCAGTTGGATGGATTTTGGAAGAATTTTTTTTTAAATTCAATCAGTTTTTACAAAATTGTTATATAATGTTTCTTTAAATGCACACAGGCTTTGGGATAAGTTTGTTATTACTCGGAACACATTTTTTTTTTAAAGAACACACCCACACACATTGACTTTGTTTCATACAAAGCACTGATTACACAGAACATACTTTTTCTAGGTGATGTGATCAAAGTCGTGTGGCTTGTTTGGGAGATAGAATTCGGTAAGGCACTTGGTGATATTATTTTCATTTTTTTTGTTTACAGAATTACCTGCTTTGGCCAGGTAAGCACTATTGAATATAATTCAATAGTTTGTAATATAAATTAAACCATATCCATACGCATCAACTAATTGTAAGAACTTTTATATCCTAATTTAAAAGCTGTGAAATTTAGTTTTCACACATCAAACCGGATTGTTTATATATGTTTAAACATTTTATGCTCTTTATTTAAAGAAGACTTTGAACTATTTTTTCTGTACCTTGTAAAATATTGAAAAACTAACATATGTTGAAGTTGCTTGAAACTGTACATAAACTAAATTTTCTGAATTGTGTGTTCATGTTTGAGATCTGTGTTTTAACTTTGTAAGTAAATCTTCTGCCTTTGTATTTATATTTTACAAAAATTTTCTTAAAGGCAATAAAACTGTTGAGAAATGAAGAGGCTAAAGTGGCTCCCATTAACTCCATGCCTGGTTGTGACATGAGCTTCATCTCTTTAGTGTTTATGAAAGGAGGGAGTAGTTTCTGAAGTGGGGCAGGGCTGGTAGAGGTGCAGGCAAAGCAGCTGATGAAATCGGGGCCAATACAATCTGTATTGGCTTTCTAAATTCAATGTTGCAAGAAAACATCAGGCAGGCTTTTTGGTGGGACAGAGGTTTAAAAATGGTGTTCACAATACCTTCTGCACCTTTTTGCTAAAGAATTGTGAATAGGTTGGGTCATTTTCCCTCCTTTGACATCCTTATAACTTCCATTGGCTAATTCTCTTTTCAATGAAGCCTGCAGAGTGGAGGAAAACAGTAGCAGGGGAAATGCTTTCGTTTTAATGTGGAGCATTAAAGCTATGAGCACATTTTGGGGGGATCTAAAGGGACAGTGACCAGAATATCACTTTTGCATAGCTTGGGAACTTGCACCTAAGAGGCTGGGCTCTCTGGGCTTGGGCAGACCCTCTCTGCCTTCCCCTTGTGGAAGGAAGTTCTTGCTGTGAACTCAAACTCCTGAGTTTTAATTTGGGGCTGTTATTAAGAGTAGTATGTCCTATGATAGTCAATTGCTTCTGAGGTGTTTAAATCACATTGCTCTTCTGATGAGGGCCAGGACCCCACCCAGAGAGTCTTGAGCAGAGCACCTGGTCAGTCTGGGAGAAGAATCTGGGAAGAAGTTTCTCCATTGTCCTGAAGGCTGAAGGTAAGGGGGAATGATGTCTCATTTCTGAAGGTGCCCTGGAGGGGAAGACTCAGAGCTGCTGCCTCTCGCGGTGCGTTGCTGGTGAGTCTCCTGCCAAACGTTTGTACTGTGTGGCTTTACAGCGGGGCTGTTCCTGTGGGTAAGGTGGTTTTGTAGCTGAGCCAAGAGGTGAGAGAAGGGTCCAAAAGCTGCCTGCTGCTGGAAGCTGAAGTCCCATTTCTGCCCGGGACAGGGAGTTTTTAGTCCTAATATATCTGCCGACATCTTTTTTCCAGATTTTGGGTAAGGAGGATGATGGTCTCTCCTGCACAGCTTTTATGTGCATGCTGTATTTCCTTTTAAAACAGTCTCCAGCTTTGCAAGGAACTGAAACACAGACACCTCTATAGTGCCAGCTGCTTTCATCCCCTGGTTTTCCCAGCAAAAAGAGGTGGGCCAGAAAATTTAAGGCAAGGGAGAACATTAAAAGCAGTTGTTACAGACATCTTTATCTGATCAGCTGTGTAATGCTTGGATGGCTTAAGCTGGGTATAAATCAGCTTTGTGCCACTTCCCGGGGTGTGTGGCAGACACCTCACTTCTCGCCGAGCCCCTCGGGCAAACAAAAGATTGACACGGCTTCCTCTTCTGGCCAGCTCCTCCTCAAAGAATCCTGAGCACGTGCTCCCCGAGCATCTCTGCTTAGTCAGCTTTCCCCCGCCTCCACCGGGTACAGTTGGGCCTTCTCCACGCTGGCTCCTGCCTGGTGCTCAAATACAGTAACAGCCTTATGCTGCTGTAATGCGAGTGTGTGTGCCTGCCCTGGGCGTCTGTGCTCTAAAAATAGGGCTGTGGCAGGGAACACCTGATCCCAGCGCCGTCCCTTGGCATAACGTAGCCGTTTTATACTCTGGGATGTACTTCTTTAAAGGGACTTGGCTGTGTGAGGGTGCTTGAGGGAACGCAGAGGGTTCAGTGGAGCAGGAGGGGACACGAGGCTGGCTTGGCTGCCCCTGTGCTGGGTGGTTTGAGAGAGGCTGGATGCAGGTGTAGCTTTGCAGGAGGCAAGCCGAGGGGAGAGTTACCTTGGGAGAGCAGAGATGGCAGTGTGCCAGCAGGGAGTGAACTTTGTGACAGTCTGAGTGTGGGCAGGGCAGTGAAACACTGGCCAGCGCTGGGACTGTCTGGATCCTGCAGGGCTGGAACTGGGTGAGC
>NW_008238126.1:1953832-1997969 GCF_000691975.1 Corvus brachyrhynchos
ATCCTCCTTGGGCCAAAGATGCTTGCTTCACACTGCTGGCTTTGCTCCAGGTTAATAAAAAACCAAGGAAATGGAAACGCAGCCTTTGGGGATGGTAAAACCCTGCTGAGCCTGTTTCTTGCCTTCTGCAAGGTGAGAGCATGGTGTTGATGCTGTTGGGGACAAAGCCAAGGTGTTTCCTTGAATTTCCCCTGCTTATCACTTGGATTTGCTTGGCTGGGACTCTGTGCTGCCCTGTGGAGGCGTTGGACAACCACTGGTGCAATAGGGAAAAACCCTACTTCCAGCTAAAGTCGGCAGATGAGCCTCGCTTACAAGAGGTTCCTTTGTGAAAGTTTTACTTGTTGCTGGCTGGGAAATCCCAGGGAATACCCAGTTCCAGGCTGGCTGCCTGGTGGGGAGGCTAAGGGGAAGTCACAGCACCAGCAGTGCTGAGAGGATTCCCCTGAGATAAGCGATGCTGCTGAGGACCAAAACACTGAACCCTTCTTTGTCCTTCCTGCCTTACCCAGGAGTTCTGCAGTGTGGGGTCAGCCCTGGGAGTTTCCCGTTCGGGTCATTTCTCCCTCCAGCCACTCCTCTCATTTCTTCTGCTTTGCTGTGGTGGCTGAGCTGGAGTCTTGTGCCAAGGACACTGATGCAGTGAGTGGCAAGCAAGGGTCAGAGGAAGAGTAGATGTGGTGCTTAGGCACATGGCTTAGTTGTGGGCTTGTCAGGGCTGGGTTAACCTTTGGACTTGATGATCTTGGAGGTCTTTCCCAACCTTAATGATTCTATGATTTTAGTTAGCAGGAGCAGAATGGAAATTATTTTAAAAACTGCTCCCAGGGGCCAAGCTCACTCCATGAATCAAAAGAGTTTGAAGCTGACTCCTCCCTTCATTTCTGTGCTAAATAATGGAACTATAGATGAGACCCATCATTTGAGCATTAATGATTGGGGTGGTAAGTGCAGGCAGCTGCCATTCCCAGGCTCTGTGGAGCTGCTGGTAAACACTCAGCATCATCAGTTCGCACAGGGAAAAGGCACACATTATTACTTTAAACTTGCACAGATCCAAGGTAACTGGAAAAATAGCATTTTGTCTGCTTCAAATTGTTTGCAGAACATATTTTCATTTCAGTACAAGACCAGTGGTGGTAGGAGAGGGCTTGGCACCACCACACAAGGTGGGAGAATTGAATGCCATTAATTGTGAAGACACAGATCTTTTCTCAGTGTGCTCATTCACTGTTGCATTTCTGCTAGAAGGAGGAGCAGGAGAAGGTAACAGGCATCCGACAAGTTTCACTTGGAGTGATGTCAAGGACAAAAATCTCCAAAGAGATCTGAAGAAGATGAAGCTCTAAGCACCCCACCATGATGCCCATCTGCATCAGTCTTGCTAGTTCTGCGTTTCACCCATTAAAGTGGTTTGCACGGGTTCCCCTGCTTGCATAGTGAAGAGAGTATTTTCCTGCAAGTTAAGTGATGGATCCTGAGGAGCAGCAGTGCCTTCTGCCCTTGGGGTGAAGAGAGCCATTGCTTGTTTCTGTTTTGCCAGTCTTGAAGAAAACCCCGTCCACGCCATGTGCACATTTTCCTCCAGCAGACTGATGTGACTGTAGACGGTTGCTCTCTTGAGCCAGGTATGAACCACAAATCTGTCACTAAATAGATTTTCCTTTTGTTGTCACATTAATTTGCAACTCATTAATAGTGACAGCAGTGAGGTACTGCACTGATGCAGATTTGCATATTCATGGCTAACTTATTATTAAACAAATAAGATTTCCCTAGCTTAGGAAGCGCCCAGAGTAATGCCACATTGTGCATTATAACAGCCTGAATGTTTTATTTTCTTTTTAATATGTTAATAGATGCAAGGGGCGCTCTTTTTTTAAGTAAATGTGCATCTATAAAATAACGTGTAATTTAAAATATCACAATTGTTTAAATAGTAATCCATTAACAAACCTGCCAATAATTGAGCACAAATACCTATTTAATGTACAAATCAATTAATCAATTCTAAATGCTGGCTTTGTTGCCTGATGACCGTAACACAGGCAGTACCAGCAAGGCACAGCCAAGCCACTGTGCCGGCGAGGTGAGCCAGAGGTGGAGAGCTGATCCCATGTTTTATGGCTCGTTACAGTCAAATTGGTTGGTTTTCACAGTCGCTTTTGTTTCTTCTCCCCAGAGGAGTGGTGGGAGAGAAAGTGAAGACTGAGCTTGCTGTGGTACCCACTGTCACCCTCTTGTCTTACTGGGCATGGCTGAGGAAATATGGTCATCTTGGCTCTGCAGGGACCTCCCTGCTCCCCCTTTTCTCTGCCAGCAGGCAGAGACACCAGCTTTGGCTCAGCCCTGGCCAGGAGGAGGGCAGAGCTCTGCCCCCAGCATGGTGGGTGGGCAGTGGGCAGCAAACTCCCCTGGCACCGTGGGTTTCTTCCCCTGTGCTGAAGGAACTGTGGTGAAAAGCCCTTGGAGTTCAACAGGCACCCAAAATCTGCAGGTGGGAGGAACGGGAGGTGTGGAGAGCAGGGCTGTCCTCAGGCAGGTGTTTTAGTTCACTTGCTGGTAACAGCCAACGTCCTTTGCCCATGAAGTAGCACAGCTTTTTTCTACTGGGCTATTCAAGACGATCCAGTATGCACAGCAACCCCCTCTTCAGATCCCTACTACCACATCCATATTTTTCATTCCTTTCTGGCTCTTCTAAAAATTTGTAGGGTAGTGGGAATAATTGCATGTGAGGAAACCAGCTGATTATTGCAGTTCCCCTCAGTCTTGAAGTGAGGTTTTTTTCCTGACCTGACTTTCCAGAGTCCACTGACGGTGTTGCCTAACCACAAAATGCGGTTCTTACCTCATCCTGCAGTTGCCTTGTGAGTCACAAGCCCCCCTCTTTAAACCACCAGCCTGTGCTCCCAGCCTCCCCAGGCTCCGGAGCTCCTGTTTCTGGCCAATGGCAAAGTGTGTATGGCCCTGAAGAGACACAGATAAAACCAAGGACGCTGAAATGCAACCAGAAGTCACCCCAAAGACTGTATCCCTGCAGGTGCAGAGCAGGGTGAGGTTGTTTTTAAAACCTGTGTACAGCAAGCTCACAGAGCCCTTCTCCAACAGGGGATAATTTAATTTTCTGATGTGGGATCTGCTTTCATCTTCATCTCCTGGCTTGGGTCTTCCCTTGGCACAATGAGGAGTGCCAGTGGGACTGCAGCCCAATTTCCACTGCTCTGTGGCTGCAGGCTTTTCCACTCACTGAGGATGCAGAGGGTTAGGCAACACGTGTCAGATGCTCATGATGTCAGAGACAGTGTTTAGTATTTGTAACTGTCGAAATTTCAAGGAAAAGGCTACCTAATGAAAACCCCTTTCCAATGTGCCATAAAACTCCTGTTTAAGTAAAACCTCTGTGAAGACAAGTCCTGACAGGCCTCCTGAAATGAAAAGGGCAGATTATTTAACAGCTGATCAACACTAATAACCCTTGGCAAATACAGTATGCAAATTCAGTGCTGGAGCCAGCATGAGCCGAAGGGACTCTTCTGTGACAGCCTGGTCTGGCTGCTCTCAAACCACAGAGCCCAGCACGGGGAGTGGGGAGACCTGGGCTGCCACTGCCACGTGTTATCTCAGCGGTCTGTGGGTGCTTGTTGAGGAGAAGTTCCTCCACCACCACAGGAATCTAATGGGCATTTGGCGTCTGACCACTCAGTGGGGCTGGGCTTGGGCTCCCTTGCTGAGGTGCTGGAACTGATGGCATAAAGCACCAAGGGAACTGAAACAAATAGTTTGGAGCTGGGTATCTTGTCTCCCCACTTCACGACATCTTAGGGTAAATATCACTTTTAAGTATCTTCGTGACCTGCCAGTCTACACAAACGTAATTCTTCTTTCTGAATTGGGCCAACCCATGGGCAGTTAAGCAAGGGATGGAGCTGGGTTTCCAGGGTGAGTTCATCCTTCTGTCCCCTAGCTCCATGGCACGAGGGTGGCTTTGTAGCTGCCTGGCTGCCCTGCACAAGTCGGCTTCCCCAGCCCAGGGACTGTACCTGTGCTAGTGGTACAGTCCAGTGGTGCTGTGGGCACCTGGGGATATGAGGCGCCTCCCTGAAGGGCCAGCTCAGCACACGGCAGTGCTTGGGAGCGTCCCCACTTGGGCTGGTTGCACTCCCTAAACCAGCAGAAGCCCCTCAGGGTGGGTGAGAACAGGGAGGGATGGTAAAGGGTGGGAGATCACCCATCCCCCTGCAAGGGGAGGAGGCAGTGCTGCCTGGGTCTGGGAGCAGGGCGAGGGGTCAGGCACAGGCAGGGAAATGTTGCCCTTTTGGTGGCAGTGTGGCGTTACCTTGGCTCAGAAAGTTGGGTGAGCCTGTGCCTCCGAAACCTGGATGCTCTGCCCATCCACCAGCTGGTGCTCCCAACACAGCCCCTAACAGCCTGGTGACCAAACCTGGCTGGTCCCCAAGGGGTTACCTCTCCTGAAATGGCTGCCATGCCAAAAGAGACGGAGTGCCTTTGAGTACCGCTGTTTTCAAAGGCTCAGGAGTGAGCTTGATTAGCAAAATCAACAAAGAGATGCAAATACGCTGCAGCAAAAAGGTGCTTTGTAAGTCTGGGAGTCGGGCCCCTGGGTAGCGGGAAGCAGCCGCTCTGTGTGCTGGGAAACGCTGGAGAAGGGAGAGTGTGTTATTCCCGAGAAAGCAGCGGCTCAGACCAGCGCACGGCTCTGTGGACACAGAGCAGCGTCTCCGTCTTCAAGGTTATTTAATAGTAAACAAGAGCTGTCAGGAGGGAAGGAACCACCGCCGCCCAGGCACTCCCAGGCTGTCTTGAGAGCACAGCAGGAGATGTGGCACAGGCAGTGCAGGCTGGGGGAATCCAGAAAGCCCCTCCCAGGCTCATTTCTCCAGCTGCAGATCACCTCAAAAACGCAGCGTCACGCTCAGCCCACGTTTGACTTGCCAGGGCTTCAAACACCCCACCAAGTTTCTAACAACATTAAAGCCTTTCCTCCTCAGTGTTTGCTTTCACTTCACCTGCAGTAACTCTTGGTGCTCCGTAGGGCCCTTTGCTTTGGAGGCAGAACAAGGTGAGTCAGCCCCATCCCTCACCCAGCCAGTGCTGGGGGAAAAGGAGGAGGATGAGGATGAAGATGTGGGGGAGGAGGATCGGCAGAGCGGACCTGCTCAGCAGCTCGTGCTGAATCACAGCAAAACAGCCCCAAGGACAGTCCCTCTTTGGCTGCCAGCGGCTCCCGAGTGCACAGGAATGCAGTATCCCAGGCAGTCTGTTTGTGAAGGCGTGAGGCAGTTTTTAAAATACACAACAGAGACTTCTGCAGGGCTTGGTCCTTTGTAAAGTAAATTTATTTGACAGGTTTATTTCTTTATCAGGTATTTGTCTAACCCCGTGACACTGAGAGAACTGATTTCCTGGTACAAATGTTAAAATGTAAACTCCCAGAGGTGTGGACTGTCACAACCAGTGTCCAAAATATCCTCACCCCGATTTCTTGTTGAGTGTCTTGGTGTGACAGCAGGAGACTCTAGAGACGCTGGA
Source organism: Corvus brachyrhynchos (assembly GCF_000691975.1). Taxonomy (NCBI): domain Eukaryota; kingdom Metazoa; phylum Chordata; class Aves; order Passeriformes; family Corvidae; genus Corvus; species Corvus brachyrhynchos. Next base: position 1,959,386 of record NW_008238126.1, read on the forward strand.
TAATCTATGCTATGATCACACCAGGACACCAGGAAAAGAGCCCCAGTAAGAGGACAGGAGACAGGCTTCTGGCCATCCTGGCTGAGTGGCTGGTGGATTCAGGGGTTAAAAACAAGCCTTTTGCAAGCGGTGCCTCCATCCAACAGGATGGAGAGATTAGAAACACCTAAAGCGCCTGAAGGTTTGCAGCACCACTGACTGATCAAATAAAAATATGTGAATCATAAATCAATGTAATTTAAAGCAGACTTATTTAGAAATTGAGATTGGGCACTAAGGGACTTACTCAAATCACTCTGGCTTGCCATTAGCCACCCCCTGAAACTCTGTGTGCTCTCTTGGGGTAGCTGAGGTGGGGGTGCAGATGTGCTGCCACTGGTTTAAATCAGACCTGGGCAGGGAGCTGGGACAGAGTGGCTGGGGAGGGACCCAGGGTGAAGGAGGGACCCGGGGTGAAGGAGGGACTCAGCTGCCTGCTCACCCCGGCTGCTGCCTGGCCCTGCTGGCCACCGCCAGATGACGGCCAGACGGCAGGAGCAGGCTGTGCCGTGTGGCTGCAGGATGACATGAGGTCTCAACGCAGCCCAGCGTGTCAGGGACCACAGCCAGTCCCAGCAGAGACAGACACTCTGGTGAGTGCATTCCCTCTCTCACTTGGCTTAACAGGCAGGTTTGGCTGTGCTTCTGCCATCATTTGCCACCTCCCCTCCTCAGCATGCAGCAGTCCTGAGCATCTGAGGAGGGACACGCTGCAGTTGTGCACCGTCTGTGGTTGTGTGTGTGTGTGTGCACGTAAAGGGGGTGCTAGCTGCTTGTTCCCAGCCCCAGCTGTGCAGGAGATCCTATTACCTGACCTAGAGCAGGAGCCAGGAGGGAGGAGGTTGGCTCTCGGCTCTCTCTTCCCATCGGGCTTGCAGTCACCCTGCAAACACATTAGTTTTCCTAAAAAGGCACCCGAGAGCTTGAACAGCAATACCACCGTGGCATTTATTAATTTTTTAGCACAGCTCTCCCCCGACCTCCACTGTGATTTGCATACCTGTTAATCCTCTCCCTGCTGCAATAATTCTGTGAAGGATAGGGAAATTATATCTGAGCAATAACTCCTTGACTCGGAAGTTGTGGAACCCTGTGTGCCATCCCGATCAGAGCAGAGACTTCCAGTGAGTGGAAGCAGGAGGTTTAACCTCCTAAGAGCTGCATGTCACCTACAAGACCCAAGGAAAGCCATCCATTCCGAGTATGTGGAACCCAGCCCTACCATTCCCAGATGGTTCTGCCTCCAGGAAAGCTCTTGCTCTTGGTAATATTTTGCCTTCACAAAATTACTGTTCCCTACTGGCAGTGTCCCCTCCCTGCAGCAAAGTTTCTTCCCATGGGAGGGGGGAGGAAAGCCCTGTGCCCTGGAGGTTTCATTGCTTCTTCCAGCCCTCCCTGGGGAGCTGGGAGCGCCACCAGCTTCCTGCACATGCTGGGACTGAGCATCCCATGGCAGGACTGTGCTGCAAGGCAAGCTCTGACCCCAGCACTTTGGATGGCTTCTGGTGAGGTTTGTGACAGTTTTAACCAGCAAGAAGCTGCAGACCCTAGCAGCTTCATTAATCACTTTTCTTATTTCTGTCTTTATCCTCTTCCCCCCAGCTTTTTATTTCATTTGGATTTGTGGGTGCCTAACACCTCTTCCAGTAAAAATCCTAAAGATGAGTCAGTCAGGTCCAGGTTCAGGTCCAGGTCCAGGGAACAAATTCGTCCAGAAATCCCTGGAAAAGCTGAGCTGGTTTTTCTTGTCATTCCACTTCCTCTGTGACCAGGAGGGGACAGGGCAAGTAGGCAGCGGAGGAAGGACAGCAGGGTGATGAGTAGGTGGTGGAGAGCTCTAGGGAGCTCACTGCCCTTATTTGGAATCAGCAGCGTGGGTGGACAACAGAGGGAAACACAGGACAAGAGCAGGAAACTAAGTTTGAGGAGGAAACTTTTATCACGGGATGGTAAGTCCCCAAACAGCAAAGCACCTCTCGGTGAGGGAGCGACCAAAACCCCAGTCTGCTGCAACTTTGTTAAAACTGTGCTATGCTCTGGCTCTGCTAGAAAAAGAAATAATTCTTAAGGTCTGAAAGATGCATCTTTGAGGGCTCTGGCATCCTTGTGTGCTGTATGTGCCCCCTGTGTGTACAGCTGTATAGACTCAGCGTGCAGCGGTGAGGGAGGTGAGAGAAGAGAGGTCTCTGTCCTGGGACCATGGGAAACAGCCCCTGATGCTTTTTGCCAAGCACAGGCAGGGAGGATCAGAGGCATCAGGACAGCAAACCCAGCATGTGAGCTAGGGTGAAGAAAGGCTTCACCACTGTCCTGTAGGGCCAACAGGGAGTCTCCCTTGCCTCTCTAGGGACAGACACTGAGCTCAGAGGCTCATGCCAAAGGCAGGGAGCTGGGAGGGTGGGCAGGGCACATATGGAGCAGCAGACTAAAGCAAGCAGGCTGGGTGCCCATGCTCACACCATGCACAGCCTGGAAGCAGCTGAGGCAGTGGTTCACCAGGCACCCCAGCCCTGCCGGCAGCGTTTGCTCCATCAGGCACTGACAGCGAGGTCTGGGAGGTTCCTCTTTCTGGACTATATTAAGGCACACACAACGGCTCAAGAGTGGGGTGAGAGGACAGCAAAGAGTTGTGAAAGAGCAGCACGCCGGAGCCTGTGAGTAACTGAGGCCTTTTGGCAGTGTTTCAGAAAATGGGGTGGTCCAGTTAGGGAGTTCAGGAAATTGTCTGAGTTAGATTAAACATTTTCTAAAACCTTCTGGGTGCTTGAGAGCTGACTTGAAAGTTGGCAAAGTTAAATAAAACAAAAGTTAACACATTCCCCTCAAATTATTTTGTTACAGGTCTAGTATAAAATCAGACTATTTTTCATTAGTTTCAACATCCCCTTCCATCTGAAGGCAGGAGTATCTGCACAGTAAAATGCTGGGATGCTTGCACAGCCATGCAGGGGGCCACATGTGACACATTAGAGCTTTAGAACACATTCCAAAAGCCATAAACCACGTAACCTTTAGGCTGAAAACTGGGTTTCTCTCTAGTTGAAGACTGGGTGTAAAAGAGTCTCTGTGGCTCTGAGGCTCAGTGGAGTCTTCCTTCAGCACCAAGCCCCTGGAGCGCCCAGCAGCAGAGAGTCTGCTCTGGACATGCTGCTTGAGAACAAGCACTTGAGTAGCTGCACTTTGTCCCTCAGGAGACAAGACTGCCATGGTTTGGGCAAGAGAAGCATCACCTCTCACATCAGCCCTGCACAACAGCAACCATGGAAGCAACAGTGGGGTTTCTCTCTGGAGAGGATGGGAAATGCATGGTGCCTGAGTAAAACAAGAGCTCCTCTGCCCTCATGCCCTCTGAGAAGACTGACTTCAAGCTGTGTGTCTCCCCTTCCCTTCAGAGAGCAAGTGGTGTTCGAGCTGCCTGAGGCAAAGGATTTCCACTGCTCATGCAGGCTCTGTGCAGCCAGGAGCTGCAGAGCTAACCCACACCCTGCCCCTATCCACCTCCCTGGTGGAAACAGAGCCTCTGACTCAAAAACCCCACCAGCTTGGGAAACTACTTGCTCCTGTCTCTTGGGAAAAGTTTCTACTTGTGGAATCGGAAGTGGTATCAGGCACAGAGCAGATGCTGGCAGCTTCCTCGCTCCATGGAAATAAGGAAGTAGGAAGCCTATTTAGACAAACAGTTCCACATAAATCTTAGCCTGATGTTTCTTGCCTGTACGATCTCTGCAAAGGGTAAATTGAACTCTGCTTCATTGATGAAGCCCAGTGCTATTAGTTATATCTGTCTTTACTGCAGAGCTGCTTTAGGTGAGAAAAGAAAAGCAGTATGGCCCCAGGAGAGAGAAAGAAATCAGAACATAAATGCAGGTATCAAAGCAGAAAAATGCAGAGAGTGGTATTAGCCCAGGGTATGTTGCAGAAGAAAACAAACTCTTATCACAGCAAGAGCAGAGGAAGCCATCCCACTGAAGGGAGGAGACAAGGAGGACAGCCGACATCCTGCAGAGAGGAAATCTAAGGTTTGGGGGAGGGAGAGCACAACCCCAAAGGCATGGCATCGGGAAGGGATGCGGCTCTTAAAGACACAGCTTCCCTGAACGCCTCTGCTGACGGGCAGCCAGGGCGAGGCAGCCAACGAGCAGTTCCCAGGCAGCCGGGGAGGCTCAGGGCAGGGGTGTGAGTGCCCGCATTTCCAAATTATGTGGTTTACAGGCTCCTTGCCATCCACAAAGTCCCAGGAGAAAGTGAGAGCCTAAACATCCACCTGGAATCTGGTCAGATGAAAATGAATTATTAAAAGAAGTGAAGATTTATTGCCTTTAAAAATTCATTAACAGGACAAGGAGAACAACTTTCTGCAGGAGCAAGGTTGGGAGGCAGCAGCAAGAAACGGAGTTTTGCCTTTGAAGGTGACCATCTCCAGGGAGGAGCTGGTGGCTGGTCTCTGATCAAGGGGTGAGAAAGGGGTCAAAAGCACCCACCCAGTGCCCAGTCCTTTTTGGCAGATGTTGAACATCCAGAGGACGATGCAGGGGGACCAAGCAGAAACAGTAAGGACACTTCCCCTTTCAGTGTACGAACCTCACACGTAAGTGATGGGCACCTTGGCTAAACCCTGTGAGAGCCACAGAAGCCTGTTTGCTCTGCTTGTGGAAGAGGCAGTCACCAATCTGCCCTTGGGCACTGGATTTCCAAGATATCACTTTTTTTGTAGCCAGGAATCAAGAAGTGATTCCCGCTCTGACCTCTAGCAGAGGATGAGTGACGCTGCAGGGATGAGAAAAGGAAGAATGATCCAGGGGAGGATTCCCAGCAGTGAGTCAGAGGGGAAAGAGACTGAGGTGGAACTGGTAAAAATAGTTCAGGCAACAGGGACAAGTCCTGAAAGAAAAGAGTCTTTGTCCAAAGAGGATAAAATAAAATCAGAAAGGGCTGGAGCAGCACCACAGAGATAGAGTTGAAACTGAAAACCAGGAAGAAAAGACAGGAGGGAAACACAGAGAGGTTCCTCTCAACCCTTGTGGTCACATTTTAACACCATTGTAACATTTTGTAACATTGCAACACAAAAATTAAGATTTTTAACTCCAGGTCTTATCAGAGGGCTTGCTATTTCTAGCCATCTGCCAGGGTTGTCTGCCCTGACAGGTGGGGGTGAAGACACTTTCCCTCATGGCTTCAGCTTCCAACTGTGTTCTTTATGTCCAAAGGGTTGTACTTGAGGCAGAACAGCTAAAGGAAGACCCTGTTTGTTCACTTCTGGTTTTAGTCACAGCCTGGTAAGTATTTTCTGGTGAGTCTACCTCATGTGCCTCATGGAGTTGGTAAGGAGTAAAAATTCCTCCTGGCACTCCGACCCACTGAAATGCCACTTGACAGAAACTACTCCACCAGTTTGGATTCCATCCCTCAGTGCCCAAACCTATGGAAATGAATGTAGCCATTTGTCTTGTCACTTCCCTTCTTCTCCAGGGGTTCTGTCACACAAGCAAATTACAATTACAGTGAAAGGGAACCAAACCTAGCAGGCTCTTGGACTTCCCACAGGTCCCTCCCTGCTCTTCACCTGCTGTCCACCTCTGGCCATCCACTTCTGTGGGCCCTGCTCTGCCTACCTCATGGACTTTCTTTTGAGATTTTATTTTTCTTGCCTGTGATTGAACGTCCTTTCATGCACATAAGATTTAATTTGTGTACGTAACAGTGACGTCGGCCTCACGTTCTCTATGCAACAGAAGCAATTTGCTCATGTTGACTTACTTTTTAGATCTCCTTACATAAGATGTGAGCTCTTGCTCATTTCTATTGAAACACACAACGACTACTACAGCTCAGAGCTGTGACCCAGTCCAGAGGAAGACGTCTTGAAGCTCTGACAAAAGTGCAAGGGAAGTCCCCCTCTCACCCCTGAGCTGTGGTTTACAAACCAGGTGGTAACTTTCATGTATGGATGGCCTTTTTTAACCACACTAAGACACTTATTTGCAGAGGACCTGGCCTGATGATAGAGGCTCCATATTTGCAAACAAACAAACCTGTCAAGATAAAAACGAAGTTCTGCTTTAAAATGTGTTTCGCTGGAAACAATACCGAACCCAAGTCCAGCCATTATATTCAAAAGACAAGCAAACTCTCTCCCCAAGTCCCATATCTTGGAAAGCCCATTATCTCAGCAACAGAGACTATCAGGGACCAAGCTCTTTGCCAGAGCTGTCCTCTTAGAGCTAAGTCACATGGTGTCTGCATTAGGCTGTTTTGTAGGTGGGGGAATACCACTGTTCGGTACTGGCAAAGGCTTCTACGTGGAATGCAGATGTAGCAGCAAAGCTGGCTGGATAAAACTACAAAACCAGCCCTGCCAATGAGCAAAGCAAGTGGCTTCAACAGCCCTCAAGCTAACTGTGCCTGGTTAGCTTGATGTGAGTGTGCCTGCATGAGGCAGGATCATAACTGGCATGGCTGTGGTGGCAGACACACCTGGTACACAGCCACCTACATTACCAGAGCTCTCCTGTGTTATATTCTTCCTTGCCACGGTGTGTACAAATACCTACCCATAAAGTAAGATAAAATAACAAACTCTGTGGTGACTCCTGCACACCTGATGTGAGAAGAGAAAATGGGATTTTGCTGCATTAAAAAAAAAAAAAGGACAAGATGCTAACTCATCGATATTTTTATTATGCTAGTTAACCTACCTCAAACAGGTACACAACAAGGCCAAGCAATTGTGGAGTGTGTTTGAGCTGAGAAAGAAAAAGGGGAAAAAAAAGAAAAAGTTCTCTAAAGGAAAGTTCAGATACATTTCAAAGCGCTACAGCTCTAAAAACACCAAAGGAGTTTTATCAAACTTCCCAGCAAAACTTTCCTCTGAGAGGAAATAGGGCAAGTGAGATTTCAAAGGGAGACATCTGAGATGATGACTGAAAAAACCTCCAACCCTGAGCCTCCTGAATGTGCATTTGTCCTGAGCTGTACGTAGCATGGCTACTGTCAGGCTGTAATTAAGACAAGAATATGCACTAAGCTCATTGACTAAAGTTCTGGATTAATCTTGGCTATAGTTGAGACCTTAGAGTCACCTGAAGGAGATGAGTTATCACAAAGCACTGATTCACCAACCCTTAAAAAGAGTGCAGCCTCTTAAAAAAAATTTATTATTTAATTTATCTTCTAATTAACAGCAGGTAGTGAATAGGAAAGTGTTTATCCTCCCCCCACCTCAGCTCACTACCCTGCTGTGTTATGACAGATGGAATGTTAATTAACGTGACCTGGCATAGAATATTTAATTCAAGACAGAGTATCATGGAAACATCTGACTGCCTCAGGGCTGGTCACCTACCAGGTACACCCTGGAAAACCCTTCTGTGCACTGTCCCACGGGCACCCATGGCTTTTAGCTGAGCTAATCCAAAAAAAGGTGAAAGGCTGTGCCCACGTTGGGTTCCTGAGGGCTTTGGAGGGGCTGGAACTGTACGCTGAGAGGAAGGGGTTCCTCAGGAAGGAGAGGTTTGTGAGGCTGCCTCAGGACAATCAATCCCTGAGTGACCTTTCCATTCAACAGCCAGGCACCTCTGCAGTGGGAATGCTGTGTCCCTGCCCCATGACCGGCGTGCCAGGCCTCCTCTCCCTCCTTGCAAGCGCAGCACTCCTCCTCCTTCACCAGGTGTTTCACTAACCCCGCTCACTCCCCAGTGTGCCCAGTACACCCAGCGTGCCCAGCCACAGCCAGCCTGGAGCCAGAGGTCAGGACTCCAGCTGGCCTCACCAGCTGCCAGGGGACATGACCCCGAGCACTGCCCTGCCCATGCAGAGCATCCCTCCCAGACAGGCTGTCCCCCAGCACATGCCTGAGGTCTCCTCCGACAGAAGCTGCAGGGAGTATTTAAAGAGAAACCACATGGAGCACGACTTTACAAATCCTCAGACTAAAGCCAACACATCCAAGTGGTTGCAGAGTAAAGCAACAAACAAACAAACAAACAAACAGTCAGTGGAGGCTTTTTAAAGGTCTGTGTTGCTATAGAAGGACTTGAGAGGGGATATGACTGAAAACTTGACATGAAGAAAAGCACCTGACTCCACTATTCTCAGTCAGTCGGCTCCAGCCCAGTGAAGGCAAGGAGGAGGCAAGTGCTGAATTACAGGTTATCATGTTATTTTTGTAGTAATTGGTATGAGGTTATAAACATGAGTAATAGAAGAAACTTGTTGCCTAGGCCTGATTTGGGCACCAGGACAGCAGCTGCTTGGAGACTGAGGGGTGCTGAGCCCCTCTGTGTCCTCAACATTCAGTGGGAGCTGTGTGCACACAACACCCTGGAAGTCACACTGCTTTTACACCAGTGTCAAAATGTGAGTGCCTCAAAGTGAGATGCTGAGTCTGAGCAACTCGGCTGTGATTTTCAAATTGAGGGTGTTCCTTTAAAACAGTGCTGTTCCCTTGCAAATACAGGAAGGTCCTGATATGGCGAAGAATCCTTGCCAAGCTGCCCCCAGCCCTGTAAGTGAAAGATTGAACTTTCTGTTATCTTTGAAAATACTAATTTAACAGATGAGTTACCAGATGCTATCTCTTCAGAGATTTGGGACAGTGATTTCTAATAACTTTAACAAATATAAGCAGTATCATGCACGCACGCACATGCGAACACATCTTGAAATGTAGGAATCAAAAAGCTTCTCTAGCTGCAAAAAACTACATATTGTTATTGCCAGGAGCAGCCTTCCTGACCATGGATATCTAAAAGACAGAGTGGTCTTTGGGTACTATTTAGTTCCAAAGGGGCTATAAAAGGCAGATGGTCTCATTAGAAACAATTTATGCATATATATTTCTAGGAGTTGTACACTGCCAGAATAGGTTTAGCTCTTTCACCATACCGAGGAAAATATCACCACTTGCAAATGTTTCCAGTTTGCAAAATAATGACCTATCCAAAGTAGCTAAGCAACTAATTACTCAAATACTAGAAGGTTATATGCCAATATTATCACATTGTTGGTCTCCTGGGCAAACAACTTCACATTCCTCAAACTGCCATACAGTGTCATTAGATTGTGCAGGAAAGTCCTTTCTGAATAGTACAGCAACAGCAGCCCCAATGCCCCTGTGCTTATGCCATCATTTCAACTATTATTTCCAATCTCCAAGTCAAATCACTTATTAATTAGAGAGGCAACTCTAGCAAACCCAATTACCTGCAGGCAGTTTCTTCCCAGATGTGAAGCCCTTCTTGGAGATGGACCCTGATGACAGTTGTTGGGGAGTGTTTGTGATTTTTCTCTCCAACATATCAATTTTACACTCAGCTCCGGCAATACTTCTCCTGGCCCCTGCCTGTGACACGTCTGCTGGATGCATTCCCCCCTCAAGCTCCAGATCCTGGAGAGCTCAACCCATACGGCCTCAGGATGTGTAGAGACAGCCATGCACAGGCATGTGTGCTTCTAAGGCCTGTACTCAATGTCTTTGAATGTTTCTTGGGGGTAGAGCAGGGCAGAGCACAAAGAAAGCAATGATGAATGGTGCAGAGAAGTGGGGTTGGCTCAGGAAATTGCAAAAGACAGCAGTTCGAAGACTAGGTTTCTGGATTCACTTAAAACAAATAAATACTTTTGATGATGGATTTTTCACCAAAAAGGCAGAGAGAAGATCTGTTTTGGAAGGGGGAGGGGAGACAGTCCATGTATACAAGTGTTGGAAGATTGGATGTGGTGCTTATAGCCCAGCCTGTGGTGTGTCTCATGTCACATGTAGGGTGGCAAATATTGGGTCTGTCCTTCGGAATAGCTGAGGAACTAATAAATGCTTGGGACTGTATAAAAGGAGTTGCAGATGGGATATGAGGGAGCAGAATGGGGATTAGGAGGATCTACCTGTTTTCTTAGATACCCTTCTCCTCATGTTGTGTTTTCAGGATGGCTGAGTTCCAGTTCAGACACTCCCTTGGGAGACAGTCACTGGCACTAATTATGCCCATACAAAACAGAAGTGTGCTTGAGACATGAAACTATAGAAAAATCTATGTCAGCATGAGCAGTCGCAAATCATGGTCTAGTTCCCTGAAAATAGCCTTGCCTTTGCCAGGCACTTGTGTGGAACCCATCCCCGCAGCATCCCACAGCCTCAGTTTGTAGAGTAGCTCTGCACCACCCCAAAACTGTAACAAAACATTTTGCCATCACTTTCTCTTCCAAACTCATTCCCAGTCACCTTCTGCTTACCCTGCTGCTGTGGGCCAGCAGATTCCCTTGTAAAGAAGCTGGGATTAGCTGGCTGAGGCCATGTGCCTTCATTCTTCTCACCTTGCCCTGAGAGACAGGGTGATGCTATTTTGCAGTCTGTGAAGTCAAGCACAGAGGCTAGTGGCCATATTTGAGGATATTTACGCCTCAGTGTCACATGGAAAATCTGCAGCAAGCAGAGACTCAAATCCATATCTCCTAAATCCAAGGTTAGTAGATTAATCATTTCCTTTCAGCCATCTGTCTAACAGCAAAGTATTGCTGAATTTGTATTGGATTTCTCCAAGAGGAATTAACCACTGACACACTTCTACCTTACAGGTGATACAAAACCACGAAAAATAAGGGAAAAAAAAGAAGAGAGTAATTACATCATAAATATGTATAGCTTAAACCCTTGGCTTAACCTGAGCTCTCCAGGACTGATCCTCAGTTTGCTGCAAGTTATATTTGCTAATAGAAAACAAAACCTATGGCACCATTGAAAATAAGTAATTAACTTAGAAAAAAGTTACTTTCACCAAACAATAAAGGAAAATACAGGAAAAAAGGGATGTAAGTTGGAGCTCAATCTCCTATGTGTTAATGAATCAGCCCACCAGATTTCTGTGAGCTGTACAGCACCACTGAACGGGGCAGCATGGAGCACCCAGTGTATCTTTATGTCCTGGTTCATGCTCCCACCCATGTGAGGTGATCCCCATAGCAACCTGCTGCCACGGCAATACAGAGCCTTGAAAGGTCAGCCGGGAAAACAACAACAGTGTTTCACAAAATCTCTAAAACAAATACTATTTTATTTCAGTGACATGGAAATTAAACATACTCTAAATTCTACCAGACCGAGGATGTTCAGGCCTGCTTTCAAAGCGTGGCAGGGAAAGCTCCCCAGCCTTTCTGTACCGTAGGGAATCCACCTGACAGATACAACCCACAAGTGAAATTTCTGATAAAAGAAGAAATGGGCAGAGCATAACTGAGTCCTTCTTGCTGCAGTCTATCTTTTACAGCCCATCAGACCTGGTAATACAATCATGCAGAAGACCTTCACCTACAGTTCTGCAAAGCAGATGCTACTTATCCACAGGAAGGCCAGCAAAAATGCAACCTGCAACCATACCAATCCTTCCTCACACTGAGCACATGAAGGGAGAGAAAAAGTCCTTACTTAAAATTGGGAAACCATCTAAGTAGCGTTTATTCCAACAGCTATAAACCAGTGCCATTTACAGAAAGTTCATACCTCTTTTATCAATTGTGCCAAGGGGCCTTTTTGGCTATTAATGGACCATCAGTCACCTCAACTCAGATATCTGAATGATTGGGAGGAGCAGGTGTGGGCACTGGCAGGTGGGGAACACAAACTTCCAACCTTTCATTCACAGAAGAAACCTCTCCTGGCATCTTTGACCCACGTTCAACCATTTGTATTCCCACAGAACTGCCCTCTCCTTCAGAACTGTCCTCTGCTGCTGTGACTGGTTGGGGGAGGGAAAGCCAGGAATGAAGAGCTATGGGAAGACCAGCACAGCATCTCTTGGTGTCTCCTACCCCAGGCAGCAAACCAGATGTAAGCACCTAAGGGGAGAGTTTCTGAAAGCCAGTGTGTTTAGCTCTGGGAAAGTGAATGCTCTGGAGGGAGAGATCATGGCTCCTGATGCCCTAGAGATGGGAAGATTCACACACCTATCTATTTTACACTGGAGGGTTATCTCCAGAAAGGTGTCCTTTCCTTACTCTTTCTGCTCCTGTCAGATCTGTCTCTGTTAAATCAACATTACTGACTTAGGACATGAGATAAAGCCAGAGGCAGGGGCAGCCAAATCAGGTTAGGACAATGCAAAATTAGGACTCATCCAGAAAAAAAAAAAAAGAAGACGAAGAAAAAGAAAGGAAACTGTGCATTGCATTGCTTTGAGCTTGAGCACAGGGTATTCCAGGTGAGGATTCTTTGCCTTTTTTTCAGCCTTTGTATTCTACCTGGGTGTGCAGGGGCTGTGAAAGCTCCAAACCTGGAATCTGAGCACTCCCCTGGTTAGGCCATTATAGCAGGACATTGTAGCCCAAGTTGCTCTTCTTTTCTTCTCCTCCATCCCCAGGCCCACGAGTAGTCTGGGACTGAGGAGTTTCTGCAAGGTGCCTGGGGATGAAAACCCCATTTATATTGGAGGAACTGACTTTTATCAGAGGGCTGCACAGTTCCTTACTGTGGCCTGGTATCAGAAGGACACATATCCCTCTTTGTCCCCCCCTTCACTTCAACTGTGTGCCCTTTACTGCCATTCCCAAAGTCAGAGAAGAGAATTTTGGCCCAAGCCTTTACAGAAGATAAAGTCTAAATGTCAGGTGTCTCCCTAGGCAAGCAGCAAACATTCTTTTCACCACAGAGCACTAGAGGATGAAAAATTAAATCCAAAAGAAAGCATGAACCATCCATATATCACTCCCTAGGTTTCGCAGTACTTACCTCTTACCAGTGCAACAAACATCCTGTGTTCAACCTGAGGAACAGTCAAAACACTAAAACATTTAAAATGCCGTAAACCAGGTCAAGGGAAGCAACCTTGATCACAGCAGGTTACTTTTAAGGAAGTGACCCAACCTTGTGACAATGGAAAAGGCATAAAATGGGGTGAAATCTCACCAAAGGCACTACCTATGTCCAGAAACTGGTGATGGAAGCCAGGGAAAACCAAGGCAGAGCTGATTATGTCACCAGTATGACAGAGAGAAAAAACCTGATGTTTGTTTTTTTTTTCCTGGTGTCCAAAGTGCAGGAAGGCATAAAGCAGCCCACTGCAGTGTTAAACACGAGAAGAGATTTTGAAAGTAAAATCATGGGGTATGGCAGAGGGAGACAACAGAACAGCTCTGCCTAATGCCATCATCTCTATTATTTACAGGTTGTTGTGTCTTCTCACTTAGGATATATTCTGTTTGGTGCAAGGGTCAGTCCATGATCTATTTTCATACAACATCAGACACAGCAGCACAAAAATAGAAATAAATATTACAATTAAAAAAAATAATCTGTTTAATATAAGTGGACAAATGAATAAGCTGAATAAAGCCCTAAGCAGTCCCAGTCCTCATTCCCAGCAGAATCCATCTACCTCTAATGATGAACTAAGGGATCTGTTCCTTGGTTTGGCAACCACAATGTAACTTGCCTTGCCAGCAGACCACTGTTACTTGGATAACATGAAAATCCATATGGCATGTGTGGATATATTTGTGTTGCTCGAATTGCACTGAGAGTTTGGGAAGCTGCTCCTGTGGAAGCATAGGGGTTATATTTGGGATGCTTGTAGAAGCATGTCTGTAAAGTGTGCAGGTATAGAGCGAGGTGGGGAGTGCTTGGGAGAGATGCAGCACAGCCCTGGAGCCAGCACTTGTGTGTTTGCACATGCAGAGCCAGACCGGTGCAGAGATATTTGTGATTCAGAACATTTGCTTCTGCCATAGGGTTTGTCCATTATAGCAGTGTTGGAGAACTGCCTGGATGATAAATGTCAGTGGGGCACAGGCAAGTGGTGAGTACAGATGAAGACCTTGTGACGTTGTGGGTAATGGAGCTGGCGTCTGACTGAGGTGGATGCAGTTGCAACTGTGGTAACAGCATTTCCTAAAAGGCAGCACACTGGCTCGTGCCTGAGCTTTAAGGTCTCCCTCCACTGATGGTCTGATCACACCGCCTTGCTGCCTTTCCACTCGGTCTCCAGCCTGTAAAAGATCAATGATTTGTACCTCTGTAGTTCTGGATCTACAGGTGTGAGCACGCTTCAGGTGTCAGTGGTTGCATTCAGGAGCGAAGGGGTCTGTCTGTGCAGGGTGTGGAGAAGTCTGGTATGCACAGGAGGCCAAAAGAGAGGGAGCAGAGGGAAGCCTCTGCATGGTGTGAGGGGCTGTCTCTGGCAGCGTGTAGCTGAAGGGCATGTCTTGTCTGTATTCTGGCAAGGCTTGCAGAGGCTGGCCCTCATGTGAAGGGTTGTCTGAGCCCTCTGTGCAAAGGAAGGAGGGCAGATGGGAGGTTGCCGAGGGGCTGTGGATGAGGGGAAAATTGTGTTTGGCTGCTGGGCCATATGGGCAGGTGGGTTGTGCCTGACTGTGTGTGTGGGTGTCAGCAGCAGGGCAGGCACTTGGGAAGTGCTGACTCTGGACGTGATGGTGGGGGCTGGCTGGAGAGGGGCTGTGCAGAAGTAGGGGCTGTGGGGAGCAGAAGGTCGTGGGGGACTGTGTGACCCTCAGAGGAGCAGCACTGCCAGGGTGAGCAGTGCCACAGGCACGGAACTGGGGCCAGGGCAGTGTGGGCAGGGCGTGGGCAGCCTGGGCAGGGTGGGCAGTGGGGCAGCCTGGGCAGGGTGGGCAGCGGGGCAGTCTGGGCAGGGGGGGCAGTGGGGCAGCGTGGCACAGGCAGGCCAGGCAGGGTGTGGGCAGCAGAGGCAGGGTGCAGGCAGGTCCGACGGCCGTGCTCAGGCAGCAGAGGTAGCAGCAGGACGCCGGGCAGCGAGCCTGCCGCCCGCCCTGGCTCTGCAGCCACCCGGAGCTGCGTGGGCAGGGTCGGGCCGCCCGCAGGGACCCTGCCCTGCCCCGGGAGCTGCTGTGCGGCTCAGCCCTGTTTGGAGAGGCGCCCTGCCAAGGAAGGGTGGCCGTGCTGTGTGCCACGCATCACTGTAATACTTGGCAGTGCTCTAATTGCCACCTCTGGAGGCTGTGTCCCATCTCTGGCAGGAGTGTAGGGGACTTGGCAAGCCAAGGAGAGAACTCGCTGTCACGCAGCTTAGCAATACAGCCCTCACCTCTTTCATGTTGTGTGCATTAATCCTCATAGGCATTCCCATCGAGAGCTGTTCCCCTCTCATAAAGGGGAACTGGGAGCTTGAAAAGATTGAATGATCTGTTCAAACTATTGGGCAGAGCTGAGAAAGGAACCTAAATCTTCGAGGGCCTCCTGCTGTGCTTTAACCACAAAAGGAATCCATCCTTTCCTGGTATGCTTGTGCAATGCATTGTTTTAAAACGATGTCCTTATGAGGTTGTACAGATGTTGCTGGGGGTTGCATTAGACCTCTAGAGCAATCTCTGATGGGGAAGATGTGGAGAAAAGACAGAATGCAACTTGGGTCTCCAAGTCTCAATGTGTTTGCAGGAGCATGCAGTGGAATCATTTAAATGCTCCAAATGCTAGACTAATTTCCTCTAGGAGTAAACTAAGGCATAGAGAAGCCCAGTTTGGCTTTAAATCATATCTCTAAATCTGTGCCAGAAATTGAAGCAAAGCCTACTGATGCTGATGTTCAGCTGATATCAGAAGCCCACCTCCTTCCCCAAGTAGTTTAGTCTCAGGAAAGAGCCAAAGTCCCTTTATTTGCCACACAGGAACATCCCCACTGCTACACACTGTCCCTCACCATCCACAAGCCCTCTAGAAGGTTCCACTTGGAAAGTGGTGTCAGTAGAAAGATACTTTGACTGGTTTTTATGTCTTTCTCTACTGACTTTCCCTCTTTAAATGGATATTAACTCACCATGAACAAAATTTTATGTTCCCATCCACCAAAAGGAAGAGAAAGGAGGGATGGAGAAAACTAGAGAAAAATGAATGCCTATATAATAAAACAAATAGAAAAAGGGACTGGGTGGGGGTGAAGACATCCATCCTATAAGAATAAGAAGTTAGCTCCATGGGGGTGCCAAGCAGATGACTTGGATCAGCACTGCCATTCTCTGAAATAGTTGAAGGGTCTTTAATGTGCCCAGTGGTGCAGTCGTTGTGAGCTGCTGGAGATAGGAGTAGCAAGAGACTAGATGGGGACTTCCATCAAGATTTCTTCTGCCGGTGTTGTGGACAGCCTCCATTTGACTTTGAGTAGGACAGGGATGAGATCCTGCAACTGTTTACACTTGAGGTGTGAATATTCCTCCTCTCTCCTTAGGAGTGCTCCTTATTCCCCTGAGGAGCACTGACTTTCCCTAGAAACATGTTCAGCTCTGGTGAAAAAGGATGATCCTGAACTTGTCCTTGTTGTGATCAGCCTTTCCATCCATCTGTGAACCTCAGTCCAGTTCCCAGCAGGACAATTCCCTTGGGCTGCTGGAGCTTAGCTTTCTCAAAGCAGCAGCTCTTGCAGACTGGTGGCTCTGTGGCCATGATAAACTGCAGCCCAGCCAGGAAGAACAAACTGAACCTGAAGCCTTCCTTGCTGCTCTGCCTTCCTTGACCCCACACAGTGAGCCATGCTTCCCACTGCCCCTGCCTGCATAGGGAATCTGAGACCAGGGGCTGGCTTGAAAGGGCCCTTGGCCTGAACTGCTCCAAGAGCCATTTATGTTCTTACATGCAATGCTAAAGCAGTGGCACCAGGTTTGTAAAGACTCTTTCTACGGTTGACATCTTTGACCTGTAGTTCCCAAGGCAGAGAAAGTGGTTATAGCCTTTCTCTTGCTGTTTCCATCCATTCTGGTAGAATTATTTCTATGTAATGGTACTGGAGCCCTATGGAGACCCTCCTGCTCAGATGGTGTTTGTGACTTCTGTCAGACAACACCCAGACAAGAGAATGGAAAGACAAGAGATCAAAACATGATTTGGTGTGTTAAGTTTTGTGGAAAAGTGGGAAGACCAGCTCCAAACCCTATGTTATTTGCAGTCTGTTTTGGTTTTGACTTCAAGGCCTGTTTGAAATCCTCCCGCAGAAAGATGCATCTTTCAAGGAACTCCAGTGTCTGAATAAGCTGAAAAAAAATGGTATTCCCCATTCCACATTCCATGCTCTATCAGTAAAGTCTGTGGGTACAGAACAGTAACCAGAGAAGTTTTTCTTTGCGGTAGAGGATGCACAAAGCACACAAGATCAGAAAGCTCTCTTAATGTTGAATTCGAAGTCTGCCTCTGTGGTAAATTAAAAGAGAACTGCCACCCAAAGAAAAGCAGATAAAGAAGCCCACATTTGTCTAGTGTGTTGGTCTTTACAACTCAAGAGTTCAACACTAATGAGTTATGGGTTGGCCCATGAAAACATAATGTGTAAATTAGGAATTTAATGATGTGTAAGATTAAAAGCTGTGCGGGGTTGCATTTATTTAAGGCTGCCATCTTGTGTTCAAAGAGGAATTACTTTATCAGACAATGTCCCTTTCACTAGGTTTAAATTGATTCCGTTATGCATGTTATGGGGGGTACTCAAGTGCCCGAGACTGCCAGCTGACAATATTTCCCACTAAATGCCTTTTCTGTAGCTCACTTTGCAACTTCATAATACCAAACATACTGTGCAGGCCATAATGACTTCATCCTAATTTCCAGAAATAAATAAGTGCAGATTTCCCTCGCTACATCCCTACCCATACATTTAGCTGCAGGAAAGCTCAGATTAAAGACAAGAGAGGTAAAAAAGGAAGTCCTGCTTGTCTATTTGACTGGCTGTCCTGATGCTTCACTGCCAATTCTTCTACACCCACCCAAAACCTCTTTCCTTTCAAAAAAAGAAAACCCCAACCCCAACCCCAAACCATACTAAACAATGAGGAGGACCCCTTAATGTCCATTTTCATTGCAATGTGTGTAGTTAACTTCTAGCTACTTGCATGGCAGTGTTTTGCAAACCAGGATTCCTAGTTCTCAAGTCATGCCCTGCCAATGTTGTTAACCAACAAGGGGGCTCTTTTAGGAGCTTGACGCTGAGCCAATCATGCATGTTAGAGCTTCCTGGGATGGCAAGAGGACTCTTGGTGGGAAGGGCTCAGTCTGTTTTGTACACTCTGATCTGCACAGTTTTAAATTGCTTAACTCCTTCCTGATGCAGCAAAGAAAAAGAAAGGTGGTTGAGTGTTCTGCAGAGGCTTGATGGAGAAAAAGTCTGGTCTGATTCAGTTCACGTATGCACCGAATTTTTAAGGTTAGGCTCAAATCAGCTGAGGCATTCAGGCTTATAGTTAGGTAAGCTGAGAGGCCCATGTTTCCCACTTAGCTACTTCCTGAGCTTGTGGGCAAGTTCCACCCACCATCCATTGGTTAGAACAATCGTTCAAGAGATGGGAAACCTGTTTTCAAAGCCTCACCCTGCCTAATTTGGGCAGATCTAGGTGTTTCTCCTGGCCATCAAGATCAGGACTGTATAGACTGATACTAGAGCTAAGATGATTGCAAATTCTGTGGCATTTCCCTGAGCTGTGGCTGAGCAAGGTGTCAGTCACTGCTCCAGGGAAAAGTGAAGTGAAACAGTGGCATGCGGATTGGCTGCACCCATAGAGATTCAAGCCTGGGCCAAGTGGATTTTTACGAGAAGTGTCCCCCTGCCAATGAGTGTCCTGAACCCATGGATATTGAGTAAAATATGACAGATGGTTAATGGCAAGGCAGTGGAGTAGTGAATCTCTAGGGAGGATAAGCTTCTGCTGCAAGTCTGAAGTTGGGAAGTTGATGCCCTACAAGAGATGTGGTTGAAGCCTTACTCCTTTCATTAGCATTTCCCGTTGAGATAGATGAGGCTTTATATTTAACATTTGAGCTACTGTGAATGCACAATACTGTGTTTTTAAAGTTGGGTTCAGATAGGACAAGTTTGTTTATATCTTTGTTTTCAGCTGACCAGATACGGATGATCCCAGCCTGAAACTATCCCTGTGTTTGTGTGCCATGTTTGTGTGTGATTTATTCCTCACTGCTTATTTACAAGAGCCATTTTTCAATAGCTGAATGGTATAGATTTTCATACTTTACTTTGTCTTCTTTAATTGGAGTAGAGACCATGCCTTACTCTCTGTTTAGGCAGTGTTTATCATTGAGTTGCTCAGAGTCCCAGGGGCAAGTTGAACAGAAATATTAGCAAGAAAGATATCTGTAAACATGGACATAGTTCATATTTCTGTTTTCAGCCTTGTTTCCTAGGGACACAAAAGTTACACAAACACACTGTTTATCTGCTAGTCCCCAACTATGAGCTTTTGAGCTCCACTGGTCAGCATGGAATCAAATTTGGCAGAGGGCCAGGGCAATGGCAGTACTTGGGGAAGAAAGACGCCAGTAAGTACTTCCACCAAAGAAAAGCTGGAGAGAAGATACTACCCCATGTTCTCTGGCATCTGACAGCTCCCCCATCCAAATCTACATATTTTTGGTTGAGTCACAGCGTGTGCTGTCTCTTGCAAGCTGAAAGGCTGGAAAAGTGGTGTGAGGGCATATGGAAGCATGGTAGAAACCACACAGGGCAGGAGGAAGGCACTGCAGAGATGAAAAGAAGACTGGGTTTGGGTGTTTAAGAAGCATGGATGAGACCTGAAGCTAGAACAGCCTGGAGACTATGGGCTGGGGAAGGATTTGGGACATTACTGTGGAAATTTCATGGTGAGAGAAAGTTTCAAGTGTCACAGACAGGACATTTTGAGGTCTACAACTGAAATTTGCAAGGTTTTATTGGTTCTGCATACAGAGCAAACCACATGTGACTGACGTACTTAGCTTTTGGTTTTAAGTGTTGAGAGAAATTTTTGGAAAGGCTTGCTTTTCCGTCTGCAATCTAGCAACTGTTTTATGGAAGTTCTTATGAGGGAGAGAGAGCTGCTCCAGAAAGCTCACAGTAATATTTGTTTATTACCTGCACTATGGGAGTCTGAGCCTCCAATGCAGCAGGCGCCATGCAAATATGCTACTGTTACAGTAAAGGCAGGAACACTGCTGGAGGAGGCAGGGAGGCAACATTTTCCCTTGAGTACTTTATACAAAATAAGGATTTGGTGGTAAAGCAAACACATTTAAATGATGCCCCCAGGGAAAAACTTGATTTTGGCCAAGAGAAGCTGGCTCCAGTACCTGCTATATACAAAAACCAGAGTCAACCAAAACATTCTTCTGGGCTTTCTTCTGCCAGCTCCTGAGGTACCCAGAGAAAATTCGATGTGTACTGAAAACCAGGTTACTACAGAGGTTGTTCGCTTGCAAGAATAGCCTGAAAGCCTGTTCTGAAGCTGAACGCCAAAATGCCTTGGCAGTTCAGTCACTGACTGGCAATCCTCCTCAGCCAATGCATGTGCCTGCTGCTCTGCTGCCTATTTTTAACAGGATGCAACTATTTATCATGTTTCTGGCTGTGATTTTTATGGTTGAGGCTCCTGCCATCCATCAGCTCCAGACGATTTATGTGGGATAAGGGTTTCTCCCAGGATCCCTTCGAGCTCTCCAGACTAACAAACTGGCACATGACTTTGCCATCGGATCTGGGGACAAACTTGAACGTTGCAGTGCAGTCCAAGGCCTCCATCTGGTCCAGCCACTGGTGTGTGTCCCACAGCCCCTCTGCTGCTCCTGATGGCACCGCATCCGGCAGGCAGCGTGCCGTGCTGATGGGAATGTCTTACCTGCTGCCTCGGCTCATCAGCATCACAGCTGATGGAGGAGCTAGGGCTAGGAGCTAGGAGCAGGCCCATGTTTCCTTTGTGCCTCCAGCCCTTTGATGCTGCATCTCTAAAATTTTATTTTAATTTTTAAAAAGGTTTGGGTCAGAGGTGAGAGAAACAGAAACATCCTGGTTGCTGTTTCCAGCTCCCATTTCCTGTCCCTCACTGAGAGTTTTCCATTGACTTCAGTGGGGCTACGATTTTCATCCCCTTTGCTTTTAAAACTTTGCCATGAATTTAACAGGCTTTGAGATCTGTGGGTTGTGCAGGGGTTGGGGTATTTTGTTTATTATTTTGCTCCAATTTCTTTTCAACAGATATAATATTGCTACTGTTAGAAACGTAGGGAAGAAGCAGAATCAAATAATGTTGTCTCTGCCACGACAGACTAAAATAAAGCTTTTAGCAAGCATGAGCAAGAGAACCTTATCTCTTATGCATTATGAGACCAGATTCCAATACCTTTACATCTGTTCTTTAGGCCACAAAATAACCTGCCCTGCTCATGGTGTAAAATATATGGAGCACATGAAAATATGAAAATCTGGTTTATATCCACCAGCAAAAATAAAAATGTATATTTATTTTCAGTAGGACTCCCCGCCCCCCCAAATGGTATGATGATGGAAAATACCATAAATTTCTCAGCTGCTTTCACAAGTCAAGCACAAACCCCTTTTATTTTACTTCATTATTCTTGCAGACTCTTACCACAATACTCCAAATACAACAGAAACTGCTGCTGACAAGCCCTCCTTTGGTGTTATACACTGTAGCAAACTCATCCCTGCCCCTGTCCTGCTGTCTACACATCGTTTTCATGTATGGATATTAATTTATGTGTTCAGTAGAATACAAACGCTCCCCTGTCTCTATAAGTTATAGAAGCAATCATCCAAGGAAGCATCAGAAACTCTAAAGTCAATTCTGGTGTCATAATTTCATACTTTAACCTGAGATGCCAAATCACGGCACACTTTATAGATGAGAAGCGGGTGTGTGAAAGCACTCCCTTTTCAGAATTGCAGACTTTATTTCTCTATAAAACATATTTATGCTAGGAAATAATAAGTGGCTAACATGGCAGTGAAAAGGGGGATCTGTGTCCCTGGGATAGCTTTGGGAGCTTGCTCCGGTTCTGGGGAAAGGGAGCTCTTGGAGTGCTCTTGGGCAGGGGCTGCTCCTTCTTGCTCTGCATCCCGTGCACGTAGCACAGCGAGACTCCCAGGATCAGCCACGGTCTCTGATACAGATGCATTAATAAATAAACAACAGCAACAGCAGTAATAACGTTGAGTAACCCTCTTAGCCTACCCTATAATGTTATGAGCAAGCTCAGGAGGGAGGGTTCATCTGAGCCTTCTCAGTCACATAAATCAGCCAGCCAGGCAGAAGGTTTCTGATGCATGCAAAACCCCCATCCATTAAGTCCTTTGGGTTCCTGATTTTGCAGCTGCTGTCCCTTGGCTAAACCTGACCGTTTCTTGGGCTGCTTCATCCTCTCTTCTCAGCTAATTTTACACTGCACACTTTTGCACCTTGACTTATGATACCTTTCAGCATTTTCCTCCCTAAGGTAACACAAAAATCCTCTAGAAAGGAAGTCATAGAGCAGTAAATACTATCTGGGATAACATTTCAGTAAGAAGAACTCTTTTATGGACCACCTAAAACTATGCCTAATGCAACAATGGTCAACCCCTTCCCATATTTGATTTGTGCATCTGGGAATGCAATTTTTTGTAGTGAGAAGGAAATGACTTCTGGGATTTTTGTGTTTCATTCCTCTTCTCTTTCCTCCACACTGAGTTCCCAAAGATGATCAGCTCATCATGCTTTGTCTCCAGGTATTTCTGGAGTTACTCCAGCCACTGGCCACAGCTGGGGGCTCCTGAGAGTTGTCAGTGTCTCATCTTGCTCCTGGTATAGATTACACCCTACCCAAGGCACATCTGAGTCCTGCCAGTCGAGGGTGCTTGGGACTGACTCAGATTCCCAAATTCAGACCAGGATCCTATTAAAACTGTGCTCTGGCTGGAAACCATGCAGCACCTTCTCCCAGCATGCACAGCTTTTGCTTATTACAGGATTTGCTACAATGCTCCTGAGTACCAAGTAATTTTGGATGATAACATATTACCCCACTTACAGAACCTGCTTTAATTACCCAGTGTGTGTGTGGGGAAAGCAGGGGATGGGACACAGAAGCAGAATCTTTCATGTAAGGCAAATTCCCAAGCAACCAGCTAATAGAAGAACATTGAGGATGTTAAGTAGATTAGACACATCAATAGAACCTACATAAGCGATGCCAAATTTAGTAACAGCAAAGGGGAAAACATTTTTATTTTAAGTCAGACTCTGCTAGAGCGGTGGCACCAGGTCTGTTCAGGGTTATGTACTGTGTTTCTTTGTAGCACACAAAATATTAAGTGCCGAGGAAGAGTTAACTAAAGTAAATGGGGTTGAAATTTCTGCAAAAAGAATGATGTACTGTACCTATGCATTTTATAGCACGAGGTAAGTAGTTTAATGTCTCAGCCAATATCAAACACTTCATTTGCAAATCTTAGTGTGCTGGGCTCCCTGGTGATTTGTGTAATAAAATGGGATGGTTAAAGGGCATGTCCTTGCATTGACTATTCCTTCTAAATTTGAAGGGCCCAGCCGTTACGTAAATATTTACTATAATTAACTGCTGGAGTTCACTAGTTCCTAGTTTGCAAGAGTTGTCTGAAGTTACTGTTATCCACAGGCAGGGAGATGCTATCTGTAAATAGTCACTTTTACCTTACCATGTCAGAGCGTGGCAGACGGAGAGATTTGCCTTTGTCCTTCTTGTCACACTTGACCACAGTCATAACCACCCTGTTTTAGTATCCGCTTGCTGTCAGTACCTGACTGTAGGCAGTCTAATTGGTTTGTGGATTATCCATAAGAAGTAGGAAGTAGGAAATGCCCTTGTGCATAACAGCCTGAGCTGGACTCTGTCCCTGTGCTGTGAGGACACAGCTATCTGCTTCCAGACCAAAAGGGACCTAGACCCCATGTGTCCCCAGAGGGTTCAGTCTGTACTACTAATCCCTGCAAACCCATCATAGTTTTGTAGGCAGGGGTATTGGGGCGTCTCTGCATTGTGTCCACAAACCCACAAATTTGGGCTGGATGACAGAGGTACTGCATAAAGCCAGCTCAAACCCAGATAGGTTAAATAGCTTCATCTCAGTACGGGCACAGCTGCGCCCAGGTTGTTTCCTGAAGAGTCACTTGGATACCTCTGCTTCATGCTCTGCAGAGCTCTGCAGCACTTCACCTCGCTGAGGGGCTGTGCTATATCGAGCCACAGTGCCAGCAAAGGCCAGCACTGGGCTGATGGGGCGGCCTGGAGCCCAGAGCGCAGCTTGCGGACACCTGGGAGCTCATGCTAACCCAGGTCTGGCAGAAGTAGCCCCAAGCCAGAGCTAATGAGCTCTGCTGGATCTGACCAATTCTTTGAGGACCGTCTCAGCTGTCTTCGTGTCATGCAGACTAACATATTCGGAGGATTCTCATTACTTACGTTTCTTCATTGCCTGGGGTGCTCCAGCCCCTCTGACTACACTGCTCTGTAAAAAAAAGAAAGAAATCAATCTTGAGCTTACAGGTGGAAACAGGAGAGGCAGGGAAGGCCAAAGGGTAGCAGATGTTGCATGTGGTGCCACGCTTTTCTTTGCACTGCATGCCAAAACATTCTGGCTGTGCTTTTTATTCCCTCATTCTCCCTTGAAATCTCGTTTGACGCATTTGGCTGCTACGCTGCACTGGTATATATGTGTGGGCTTCTGGAGCTGTCTCGGAATCTATGCCCGGGAGGAGGAAGGAGTCTTTAAAAATTAATACTGCGAGGCAGCTTTAGTGGCAACGTTGGCAGCGCAAACGGAGTCGCTAGCAGGGAGAGCCCGGGATCTGCAGCAGGGAGCAGGACCCGTGGCTCTGTGCCAGCAGAGGTGACACAAGCTCGCACCCGCTGAGAGGAAAACTGCCTGCAAGCAACGTTGGTGTTTGACCCTTCTGTGAAGCTGTGAGGGTGAAGGCTCTGAAAATAACCACTAAAATGTCCCTTGCCTGCCCCCCATGATAGAGGCCCTCTCTGTGTCTCATCTGCTGTGAGATCAAACACTCAACAGCCTTTCCTGGAGTGCTTTTGCTCCTCAGTGTGTGCCACAGTGCCTGGGAACACAGGCTGGGGCAGACTACACGGTCTTTTTCCTAGTGCAGTATCATCTAGCTTTAGTAGTCTGAAGGATTTAAATTTTGGCCCTCTCTCTACATCACGTTCAAACCTTCCCTCTGTGTCTGGACACCAAGCTTAGAGCAGCAGTTTGGCCCTGCAGCTGCAGCTGCGGCTGTGGGCCATGTCTGTGCTGTGCTAACACTTGCTCTTGCTTTGGCCAGCCCTGTTTATTTTTTTCCAGCTGCAGGTGCCCTTTGGCTTAGTGGATGGGGTCAATGCTGCGAGCAGGGCTGGCTGGGAAGGCAGGAGGAACGTGACCACTGTTTTTTCCATTTCCTATTCTTTTTTTTTTTTAATCTCAGGCTTTATTAAAGCTTCTAGCATTTCATCTCAAATACATCTAGAACACCTTTAGCAGTCCTGGCATGCAGCTAAAGCACAGGGACATTGAATTGTCTGTCTAAAGGATTTTGGCTGCTGTGACCCCTGCATGTCTGATGACTAGGCTGGGGAGGGAGACGCGGTTTTATGACATTAAATATTAACAGCTGGATATTAATAATGAAGGCTGACAGCTCCTTTCCCAGTTCTTGAGGTTGTTTCTCCCCCAGCTGCAAGTCCAGCAGGATTTGTGTTTTTTCACTGCTTGAGCACTATGGTCAGGGCCCCCGATCCCAAAGGGTCAGGGGAGGTAAGAACAATAACACGGAGGTGTCAGTGCTGTGCACAGGAGGCGTCGCTGCCTGGCTGGGCCCAGCCCTGCACGGGCTCTGGCTGCCTCTGGTTAGCCTCGTCACGCCATGCTGATTGGAAAGCAATTTACCATTAAAGGCAGAGAAAATGTAGGAGGTTAATAATAAAACAGGAGGGGGAAAAGTGGCATTGGGAGACGTAGCAGCAGATCCTTCGTGCATTGCTTGAAGCCAGAGGAGATTAAGCTCTTCCAACAAGTTTGTGCTTTATTGCTGTCTGGCCTGTGCAAATAATGCAGGCAAAATTTTCATACTAAGCCCACCAAAATTACATTTTTCTCTCTTTCTTCCTCCTTTCCATTTCTTGTTGTCAGCTGTAGCTTCTCCCCAGCCTAGGACAGCTGAAATGCTACTTCAGTGTGCAGCTCTATCAGTCTCGTTCCTAAGATAATTTACAGGAGACATTAATGCACAGGGCAGATGATTCCCTCCCACCAGCAGCACCACCACAGCTGAGGAAAGTCATGTCTGTAGCTCAGATCAGGTGGCTGGAGGATAGAGGAACACAAGTCCTTTCTTGAACTCGTGACCCACAGGCCCTGCCCTGCAATGTGCTAAATGTTGCTGAAAAGTCACCTCAGAGGAATCTGAACAGGGCTTTATTTGAATAAAGAAATATGTCACAGAGCACACAATGGTTGCTAATAAATCACAGGCTGGTTTTATTTTGCTAGTGCAACTCTGCCTTATTTTTTTCTGTATTGGACTTTTCTCCAAATTACATTTTCCCAGTTGTGCACTTTTGTTCTTTTTACTATGTGACAAATGGAGGTGCTGTTTATTATTTATTCTGTGGCTTTAATGTTGTGCAAGCTAGATCAATTCAGTTTTTGATAAATAAGTCTGCTTTTTGCAGAAATTACCTAGCTGGATCAGTACTCTTTTGTTCTTTCTCTGCAAAGGCTGACCTCTAACCCTGTCTACTCTACGGTGAAACTCCATTTATCCAGACCACTTTTAAACTCTGTCTTGGTCAAATCTAGACCACGTCCTCTACTCCGACCCCTGTATCAAATACCAACCTAGTACCCTTTTATGGAAATAATTCCTAATGTTCCCCATGCCCATAGTTAAACAGAGTGAGATGTTTCTTTGGATTGACAGTTTTACTTGGAGTAAAACTCAGTTTTCTTCTGAGTAAAAGTAACTTACAGAATAGTGTGAAAAATACGTGCAGGGAGAGCAGGACAGAAGGTTTGGGCTGCATGAGGTACACCTGGGCCATCATGTGAGGTGCTGGGAATGAAGAGAGACCTTAGAAGAAGGCAAGGATGCTTTCAGCTTCTTAACTCTTCTGTGTGGTAAGGTCTGCCTTCAGTTTTATACTTTCTCACATCTGAACACAACTGTGCTTCCTGTGTTTTTTGGCAGAACATTAGACATGGATTTTGGGTCATTCAGAAAGCAAAAGGCATTTTGGTAGTTTACCTGTTGTCTGCATTTGAAGTACTGTGCTTATAGTAATGCTGAGTCCAATGAGTATAAAATCAGAAGTCCAGTTTCTCCCTGGGTCATGACATAAAAAATCTTGGTGAGGAAGAGGTTGTCTGTCTAGTTTTTGAAACCTTAAGGTTCACAAAATCAGGAATCTCTATGAGACAGACAAGAAGACACAAAGAAGTGTATCTGGAAAAGAGACCAAGGGGACATTCTTGTATACCCAAATCTTGGAACACAGGCTTTAAAGAGTATTGGGTATCACAAGGTCTTTGGTAAAATTACAAGACTTAGCAACACAGGGGTTAAAATTGATCCTAATTTGCTCTTGCCTGCACCTAAAGCCAAGATTTGTTCAGTCATAGTGATTTTTTGGTGGTGATCATGTTCAAACACAGTTACATGCTGTAGTAAGACTCATCCTATGGACTTTTTTCTTCTGTGTTTTCCAGCCATGTACCTGTACCCTATCTGGAAGAGGTATAGGCTGTAATGAAATAAACACTGGCCTCACCAGCTCTCTCTAAAAAGAAGGCCTGACAGGGATGAATATATTGGGGAGGAAGAGCTTTTGGAGTTCTGACTGCAGATTGTGCCTCTCCACTTAGCTCGAGGGATTCTCTCCCCACCCACCTCTTTCCTTAAACAGCAAGAGGCTGTGTTCCTTGCTGGCAGGAGCAGTCTAGAGCGTGTTCCCTGGAGGCAGAAGTGGCAGAAGAAGCAGGATGGGGAGCGTGGGTGAGGATGATACCCAGCCCTGGTGAGACTTTCGTTGGAGAACTCAGCCACAGTAGTAGAAACCCTGTGAGGGAGGGGATGATAGGGTCCTAGGGGACTCATGGCAGTCCCTGGAGGAGGACAGGAGGAAGGGGACAAATAGTCTGATCCTTCCCTACCTAGGACAGCAGTGATTTTATGGGAAAACCCCTGAGACTGTGCTGCTCTTGGTCAAGAAGATTGGCAGGGAGGACAGGTGCTGGAGCAAAAGCAGTTTTAAAGAAATGGAGATGGAATGTTTCTGTAAGGAAAGCACCCTGGGTCAAATCAGTGTGAAGCCAGGGAAACCCAAGGGCCTGCAAAACAGAGGGTGACAGAAGTTTCTTGCAACCCTGTATCTCCAAAAGCTGCCTCTGCTCCGGTTCCAGATGAGCAGTGGCAGCTCCAGGAACTGTGTTAGAGGGTGCTGCCCTATGATCAGAGGCAGGATTGGTCTGCAGGGAAGGGGTGGTCTCCTTCCTTACAGCCTGACACATTTCACTCGCCTGTGTGCAGTGGGTGCAAACGTTTTGATGCCCAGGGGCTGAAAGAGTGCAGGCACCATGTTATAAAGGCAAAGGGATATAGGGATCATGCATCAAGAGATGGCTGTTCTGGATTTCTGTTCCAGTGGCTGGAGGTTAGGGATGAGAGGCAAGGGGAAGCTAGACATGTTTAATTGCCTGTAACTAATCAGGCATGTGCACTCATCCTTCCCCTCCTTGTTCCTCTGAAAAAGTGCCCCCTCAGACTCTCTCCTGACTCCTGTGGAGCCAGCCATGAGGCAGCTTATACAGACATGGACACTGAAGTGCAGAGCACCCCTGGCCTCATGCTCAGTCCCTGCAGTCAGGCTGGATCATTAGGACTGGCACCGTCAGGATGGTCATCCTTTCTGTGCCCTCTCAGCAAAATGAACAGCAGCTTTGACAAACCCCAGGAATCATTAGGAGAAGGACCTAGGTGTATTTATCATAAAATCATGTAGTACTGCTGTGGCATAGTGCTTTACCGAGACCCTGAGGTGGGAAAAGGATGTAGGATGAAGGGATGTTTGTTCGCAGCAGGAGCTTAAAATGATGTGCAGTGAGTTCCTTCACACATAATATTGGTCTTGAGCATCTTGGCACCTGGATTTCAGTGGAAATAATTAACTTTGACAAACTAGAAATTCTAAATCAAGTTGGACAGAGGTAATTTTGGATAAAATGGGAGATGTTCTTCAGAGGGAAAATGTTGACGGCCCAATTCCCAGTCCTTGTAGTGACAGTGAGCAAAAAGCAATTAGGAAAAATTCTGGGGAAAAGCTCATGGCACCCATTCACTTATTTAGCTGCTCCTCTAAAAAAATCAGTTTCTCAGTAGAAGGGTGCCTCCTCAGCATGCGCACCTTCCTCAGGAACCTGCCACCACTGCTGCTGCCTGGCAGCTCCTAGCAGGAGAGGGAAACTGCTTGGAACGAAGCAGTGGCCAAATCTCTGTGCATCCTCTCCAGCTTTCAGCTGGCTGCTCTTCTGAGTCACTGTGCTGGGGAGGCTGAACCCCTGGGCTTAGAGCAGTGATCACGATCCCCGATTCAGGGTGAGACTCTGGCTTAGAGAGAGACACGAAAAGCAAACACACAGTGCTGCCCTAGGGAGTCCGGTTGGTTGGCAGCATTAGCAGTGAGGTGGCTATATTAGCATTTTAATCAAATAACTAGATATCCTAGAATTATATGTTTGAATCTCTGTAGGCTAAACATAGCTTCAGAGGCAAATAATTTCCATGTAATTTTAGGGTGGAGAATGTCCTTTGGGTAACAGCTGCCTGCTCTGCATGGGCATTAAAAATCCTGTGGCACTTTATTGAAAGCAGAGGTTTGTCTCAGAGGCCTTGCTTAAAACATCCCTCAGCGTGCTGGCTGTCTGCCCAGCTGCAGTCCTGACACCCAGGAGGGTGTGCAGCTCGGGGGGAGATACTGCAGCTCCTGTTCCCTGTATTGTTTGTGGGGTGCCATGGGAGCTGTGATATAAACATGGAACAGCTTGCCCAGGTCCCAGGAAATGACCTTAATGGCACCGGTCTGAGCATATTTGCTTATGTGGTACAGTGGGTGCCCAAGCCCTGGGAAGAGTGAGATCTTTGAGGACAGGAAAACAGATTGCCCAGTCACAGGCTGGCCCCAATCCTGTGCCGTCAGCAGTATCCAGTGGCTGGTTCTAGTGACCTGGGGCAGGCCACTGGTCCCTGCAGTGGACAGGCATCCACAGGCCCAGGTCCAGAGTGAAAGATTTTCAGGAGAGCTCCCAGGCTGTGCTAGAACTGACCACACAGATTCCTTCCCCCCCCCCTGCCGTTTTTTCATAGCGTCAGAGATTAAAAAAAAGTTCTAATGATAAACCATCTGGAATAGGTTTCTTTTCAAAAGAAAAGAATGAAATAGATGTGAGTTGGCAGGAGCTTTCAGAGAGATTTCCCCCACCCCCCTCTGTTTATATATTATGCAGAGAACTCTACAGGAAAATGGGATAGATGAAGTTGAGCATTTCATGACAAGTTGTCACATTCTGTGCATAAATTTCTCTAAAGTGTTAGGCACCAGTGGTGGGAGGAGATATTAGGTCACTCAGTGCTAATCCTGGAAAGTTTAGGGGACTTTGCATGTCCTTTGAGAGTGTCCCTTTTATGGAACAAACATCACCTGTTTGGAATTATTCCTTCATGTTGCATATAATCCATCCATTTATTTGATAGAAATACCCATAAAACCCCAGAAATGACCCAACAACACTCCCAATACTAATAATCAGTCCTATCCTGCTGTTCATTTTTTATATCTTCCTGCTTTCTACTGCATGAAGTAATGAAGAACTAAAAGTAATACTCAGTCTGTTTTCTTCTGAAAAGCACATTACAAATACTAACCTTAATTCCTCTTCTGCCTGTTTTCAGAAGGTTAAACACAATTTTTTTTTTGGAGGATTTAAGTACCCATGGTGCATTTGAAGGGTTTTGAGTGACAGATGTTAAGAACCTCTGAACATCTGAGTCCTATTAACTGCTCCCCACGTTCATGTGAGGGACATACCATTCTGAACCAGCATCAGAATTTGGATGGTCCCAGCTCCAAACCCTGGTCTAATCACCCCTTTCTCTTTCAGATGCTTTTCTTAGATGATGGCAGAAGGGCATCACATTTCTGATGACTCAGCATCTGCAGGGGAGGCTTGCTTTAGGTCACAGCTTTTCTGCAGTTATAAGCTCCTGTATTACTCCAGCATTACTCCTGCATGGCATCATCGTCTTTGATCCCTGGGAAGAGGGTAATACAGGATCAAGTTCTGCTATAGGGGGTTAGTGGGAAAAAAATTGATTTTTTTCCTCTTAGCAGTGTTAGGACACAATTTCAGCCTCTAATTTCTCATACCCCCTTCCCTCACCCCTCTATTTCATGAAAACCTTTCATGAAAGCCTTTCATGAAAGCAATAGTCTTTCTGAAGGTGTGTTTGGAGTGTTATTGCTTAAGCCCGCAGGGAGAGCACATCCCTCACATAAATTGTGCTTGATGGTGAATCTGGACAGTGTTTATACTGTGGCACAGGCACTGTCTAGGTGCAGGTGTGAATTGCTAAGGTCTCCAAACCTGCACTTTGCCCAGACATTTTTAGTGGTACCCTCAGAAAACAGTAAGTACGGATAAAACTTGGAGCACTGCTCTGTAGAGCCCAGGATGTATTTCCAGCCGACTCTACAAAACCCCTGCCAGGTAGAACCGCCCTGATTAAACCTCACTGTTGTAAGTGCCCCCTCCACAGCCTGCCCAGCTGTGGAAAAGTTCCTGGAGTAGGGGTCTGCCAGGAGCATGTACAACGTGGTGCACTGAGCCTTTCCTTGGTGAGAACAAGTGCTCCAATCACCCCAGAACCAAAGCCAAATCCCCTTGGTCAACTGGTTGGCTCCCATTCTGGCCTCAATCATGGTATTAAACCTCTGCGCGGTTCCCTGACCCGCTGTATTGCCTAGGTGAGGAGGAAAGGAGAAACTTTGTTTTCATTCCCTTGAGAGTAATTAGAGATTGGTGTGGGGGGAAGGGCTCATCCAGACAGTAACAGGGGTTATTGTGTTTCATAACTGCATCTAACCAAGGATGTGCTGCGCGGAATTCGGAGTCAACAAGAGTCTCTGGTATCAGGGTCAAGTCAGTACACCCTCTGTAGCCAACGTAATGCACCTCAGAACGATACCTGTGTGGGAGGGAGGACTGGGTGGCCCCTCAGATTTCACCTGAGAAGCCTGGTGAGGTATTGCTCACCAGCATACACAGCAGTCCTTTCCAAATCTGAACCCTTGGCACTACATCTTCTCTTCGCATATGGCTTATCAAGAATGCAAGTGGTTAAGATTTTCTCCTCCTTTTAAAAGATCACATTTAATTTTTCTTTTTTGCTCTAATGATTTAGATGAAATATTTAAGCTCACTGCTGCAAATCCCCCTGGGGCACCTGCCAGAAGGTTGTGAAATCTGGGTGAGGGATGGTGGAGGGGTGTATGCTGTTAATTACTGGAGGTTGGCAACCCCCTAACACTTCAGCTCACGCTCTTGTCGATGGCTCTGAGGTCTGGCTTTTCAGGAGCCGATTCATGCAGGCATTTGGAAATAACTGGACGCTGGCAGCAACTCCCACTCTGACAGAAGGGACCATGACAGCCAGCGACCAATTTAATAGGTTGCTGCAGCCAGCGAAGTCCTCCGGTGAGGAGCAGTGAGGTGAAGAAAAACAAAGCTCATTCCAGCCGCTGCCACAGCAGATGACAATTGAGAGCAAGGAATCATTTTATTGCATATGGAGGGGGGGAATGAGGAAAAGAAAAGAGAACGAGATGGCATTTTTTTTTACAGATAAGGGTTTAATGGTTTCTTTCCTTTTCCCCCTTCCCATTAAATGGGATAAAAATACACAGAAAGAGAATTCCACAGATTTTTATTCTTATTGTAAGAAAAGGCGGCACAGCTGAAGCTTCTTCCTCACATTAAGTTTTCAGAAGGGAAGTCGGTTCCCCTTTCTCTGGCTCCTCAGAGCAGCATTTTTCTGGCTCCAGCAACCTAATAGGTTGATTGCTGAGCCTCTTCTGTTTCAATTACTTTTGATTGATTCTCAGGTCTATGTCAGCCAGTCGGTGCAGCCACCATCCCAGGAACAAATCTGCAGCAGCTGAAGATGAAAATAGCTTCCATGACCACTTAAAAGGGGAGTTCAAGCATCTTTTCTAAGCTTGAGGTTACTGTAGCCTTCCCTCAAAATCATCTCTCTGGCCATCTCTCTGCTCATGATGAGGATCCTGTTCCTGATGGTTTGCTGAGCTGTGCTTAGCCTCAGCTAGGAAGGAGGGTGAAAGGAGCTTTAACATCATTGGGCTGCTCAACTTGCAGTTGCTGCAGGGCGCTGATGTTACCCCCAAGGAGAGGGACTCAGGCAGAAGTCCCTCTAGGTTTAGGGAGTGGAAGGGACAGGGAGATGTGGGACACACAGCCTGTAAGATGAGTCCTGGGGGCTTGTTTTCTTGTTTGGGTATTTACTGTAGGAGCAATGAAATAGGGAAGGGAGAGAAAGAGATTTGGGAAAAGGAGTGGAGGTGATGCTGACTGGTTCCGCAGAGAAACATCCAGCCTTTGCGTTTGCTTTGTATACTTCTGACTCTTTTCTCAGTAGCAGCAGCCCCAAGACTTCAGACTGGCAAAAGAGTATTTAGGACAGATCAGAGCTAGTCTGGATTCCTGCATAAATTAGAACAGACAGAGCACGAAAGCAGTCTGGAGAATTGGGATTATTTGTGTCAACAGTAGGATTATATTTCTGTATTTTTAATTTCCTACTGTTGCTATCCAACTCAACGCAGCATGGGAACACAGCATAATTCAGGCTAGGCAGGACCCTGAGAGGCTCAGAGCAGGGTCATCCTTAGACCAGACCAGGCTGAAGCCTCCCAGGATGGAGCCTGCACAGCCCCCTGGGCTGCCTGCTCCACTGCTAGACTGTCCTCATGGCAATTTTTTCCCCCTTGCGTCTAATCCGATCTCTCTTGCTTCAATTTATGCCTGGTGTCTCTAGTTTTCCTGCCACACAGACCAGTGAAGTTCCCAACTCCCTTTTCTTGATGACTTTCTGTAGGTATGGCGGGGGGGGGGGGGGGGGGGGGCGTCTTGTCAGGGAAATCCCTGAACCTCCCCAGTCTCTGGAAAATGTTAGAGAGTGACGGTGCAAGGACATGGGCCAACTCTCGTGGCACTCTTGGATGCAACTGTTGAGTCTCATGGACTTGAAGAGACCAAGATCTCTCAGGCAATCCTTGAGTCAACACCACTCTTCTTGCCAGTAGTTTTCCTCTGTGCCCAGAGCCCTGAAAGACATCATTGATGAAGAGAGAGATAGAGAAGGCACTGAGTACCTCAGCCTTCATTAAATCACTTTCCCTGTTCAGCAGTGGGCCTACATTTCTCTGTTTTGCCTTTTTTGCTACTGTAGTGGCAGAAGCTCTTCTTGTCATCCTTGATGTTCCCTCCAAGTGACAACTCTAGATGAGTTTTGGATCACAGGTAGCTGTGGGGAACCCTCATCACATTCCAAGGGCTGGGCTTCTAGTCCCAGCCTGAGGTGGGCAGATGCAGTAGGGTGCTGCTTCAAGTGACCCCTGGGGAGAATTTGTTCCCTTTTCTAAAGCATCAGATGTGCAGCTGTGAAAGCTGTCCTGCAGGAAAACCTGGTGCACCCAGAGCTTGGAGCAGCTCTGCCAGGGACCTGCCTGTCTCCTGCTTGTGGGTTGTCCTCAGAAGCCAGGCAGGAGAGACATGTTCCTGTGCCTCCTGGTGGAGTGGACAGGTTCTGTCTGGGAGGGATGGGCTCTCTTACAGTTAATGTGTCTTCTAGAGATGCCCCCTCATCTCTGCTGGGAGGATCTGGTGCAAGGCAGCAGAGGGGCATTTGGGCTGTGGGCTGACAGATCTCACTGGGACCTCTTTCCTCTCACTCTGATGAAAGGCAGCTGTGGTGCCATAAGGTGACCCAGCCCCACACTCCTGCCCATGCCCCATGAGCGCTGTGATCCTGGGGACACTGGTGTGGCCAAAGACAGGGCACTCCTTCCTCTCCCGTCCCTCCACTGTGCAGGGGTGGCAGGGAGGGAAACAGACTGCAAGGGAGGGTTAATATGAATGGACATGCTGTGAGAAATGGATACTAAATTATCCCCAGATCCAATAAACCTCTCAACCCACGTTCTCAGAAAAGCCTCGGTGAGTAGAGAGGCCTCACGAGTTGCTCAGCAGCTCAATAAAATCTGTCTCTGCCCTGTCAGATTGAAAAGGGAAACAAATGGCAGAATTTGGGGCCCTCCCCCGAGGAGGCCCCACTCCTGCATGAGCGGCTCTGCCTGTGACACCAGCTCCCTGTGACACCAGATCTCTGCCTGCAGCTTGAGGTGGCCACATCACAGACAGCTGCCTGCAGCAGGACCATGAGCTGGGGAGAGCTCCCCTCCTTCCTCCTTGGCTTCCAGGTGTTGTCACGGAGAGGGATTTCATCCACACTGTGGGATTGCTTTGAGGCGCAGGAGCCCCCAGCAGCCAACCCCAGCCAAGTGGCTGCAGCAGGGGGGAGCGGACGGAGGGTCAGCCCCCTGCTCCACACAAGCCCTGCCACGCACCCCAGCTTGCTCAGTTGTGTGGAAGGAGCTGCCTGGGGTGGGAGCACCCTTCCAGGGCTGTGTTTGCCCTTGCAGGGGGCTGCAGATGATGCCCTGCCTGGAGGAAGGGCTCGATCCTGCTCTGCCAACACCAGTTTGTTCTGCTGTCTCTGGTGGGGGCCGCTGCACCTCTGCACACGGGTGTAGGATGATTCATGAGCATGCAGGTGTGTTGTATCTGCACTCAGGCCGTGCTAATCCTGTTTAGTCATTTTTCAGAGGATTTCATTTAGATACTGGGCTGGGGCTCTGCATGCCCTTGACGATACTGAGCAACACCACTGCTCATATTTAAACTCTCTGACATAGCTAGTGATGGTGAAATTAAAAGAGACAATGACATAAAGCTCTCACCCAGCAGCAGTTTTCCTCCTGCCAATCACTACTCTTGCATTTTCCCTCCCTTGCTGAAAGCCAGGGATAAGGGGCAGATTTTGCAGCTTACCTGGCAGACCAGCAGGTCTGAGCTCTTCTGGACTGACCTGCATGCCCAGCTTGTTCAAGCTAAACCTGCAGAGCACAGAGGAGGACTGGGCACCACCTGCAGTGAAAACCCACAGCAAACCCCTTGCAGAATGTAAAGCAGGTGATTTGTGCCAGCAAAGACTTTGGGCTCTGCTGCTGTGAGCAGCTCACTCGTGCTCACCCAGTCTGTAGCAGAGCCAGAAACAGCCTGGGCTGCTGGGGCACAGCAACCAGCTCTCGCCTTCAGTCCATCTCTGACTGTACACACCAGTTTGCTGTTGTAGCCCCTCTTGCTGGCTGGCAGAAGGAGAGGATTGCTCCGTGAAATGGCAGTGAAGGTACAGATGTGCCATGGTTGATTCCGTGGGTTTTGATACTGAGCAAGTAAGTCACAACTGGTTTGCCACACTTCTTTTTTTTCTTTTCTTTCTTCCTACTGTTATCAGAGCTGAAAATATGGCTTCGATTAACACTGCAGCAATGGGAAGAAAAGGCTTGTCCTGCGGTTCTGGATTAAAAATAAAAACAACAAGACAGAAACATTTTATGCCCCTTGTGAGTAGATGGAAGCTTTAATTTCATCTCAGGTTTCTACCATCATACCACTCAACAGCAAGTAGTGTACTCATGAGGATCTAGGTTAGGAAGGGCATGAATAGTGTCTACTTTTCATTGGTTTTACTGAGCAGCAGGTACCTAAAAGCCTTTACTATCTGGTCTAGGATTTCTGTGACTTTACCCTCAGAAATGACTTCTTTCTGTTAGATATGTCATCTCCTTTACTGTTTTTAAAGATTATAGAAAAAGGCCTTTGTGAAACTTAGCAAGTAACAGTAACTGACCATAATGTCTAAGTAATTATTAGCTACCCACAGAATAAACGAAAGATTAAAAGGTAGTAATCTTCCTTCCTCTTCGTTGCTCGCTATTAATGGCTTCCTCGTCTACATATTAAATGGTTATCAAGGCAGTGCTCCATTGCAGAAAATCTGTACCATTAAAATTTGAATTTACTGAGAGCAGAGAATAGGTCCACTTGAAAAGAGAAGAAAAAATGATAAGGAGTTTTGGTTTACAGGGACTTTGCCCCAGTCTAAATCCAAACATTACTTTTCACATACTGGTGGTCATTAGTGTCACTTGAAACTGGGAGCAGACAAAGCCTCTGCAGCAGCCAGGGGCAGTGCTTGGCAGCCCATGCACCTGTAAGGTAGCCCCATGGCTAATAAATTTCCAGAAGGGGTTACTTCTGCTTTAGAAGATATACAGGACCAACAAGCCAAGGAAGTTAAAAACCAGGACACTAGGAACAAAAGGAAGTACTTGGCATCCATCAGACATGGGAAATATTGAATGCAAGATGAGGAGCCATGGCTAGGCTAGTCATTGCCGTGTAATGAGGAGGGAGAAAAAAATCAAGTATTTCCAGCTCCATGCCTCATAAAATCCCACTGAAATCAATCTATATTTTTGCCAGTCATGAGTTATTCAGCAAACCCGAGGTCAGACCAGTGGAGTCTCCATCACACATCATCGTCTGTTCTCTTTATCCCTGTACTGCAGACAGGAAATCAAGAGACAGAGCTTGATCACTGCAATATAGGCAAACATTTAGGGCCAGGCTGCAAGGTGATTAAGTGTGCATTAAGGCCCACTCCCGTTTAGCAAAGCCCTTATGTACATGCTTTGAGTGCCACTGGAGCTAGAGACACACAAAGAGACACTTAAATTCCTTCCTGGATCACTGCTAGCTACAGTATAAACATGTAAGAATAAATTTAAAGGCTCTCTGGGTTGAACACAGCTCTTACTACATAGATGGGGCTGGAAAAATTGGGAGTTGCAAGTTGCCATTGCAAGTTGAGGTGCATGGCAGGTGCTGGAGGCGAGCAGTCATCATGGAAATGGGGCTTTCTGGGGCAGCAGGAGAGCAAAAGTGAGGCAAGAGAGGTAGCCAGGGTCTGCAGAATTACAAGTGCATTTTATGTGTGTTTGAGGTTGAATATGGGAGTGATCCTGGGAAATGAAAAAGTAGAAGCCAAAACAATGGCCTCTTTTCTCCCATGATGTATCCTTTTCTTGTCTGATACAGCCTCCTAATTTTGATAAAGGTGAGGGAGGACAGGGATCCAATGCAGGGATTTGAGCTTGTGAGGTGGCAGTACAGTCAGTAAATCAACAGCAGATATATCAGGGATATATCACCTCTTGCATGTTAAAGCACACATGCCCTTTCATCCAGTTAATATTCTTGGTACAAATGGGAATGATTTCTTGAACTGCTAGATGGGGAGGAGGACCAGGTCCCTGCCCTGAAGAGACTGCAGATGAAATGTGATGAGTATGGTGCTTCAGGCGGAGAGGGAACACAACATGAACTGAGGCACAGTTGTTATTCCTGGCACACTCTGAAGCCTCCTTCCCAGTCTGTTGCCTGCCTTTGATGTGAATCATTCCTCCTTTATTGAAAAGCTCTCTTCCTGAGGTGGTCCAGAGCCTTTCGTGCTCCTGGTTTTCATCCTACCTCTCTAAGTGTCCTTGCATTGTCTTCTT
>NW_008238126.1:1997988-2007157 GCF_000691975.1 Corvus brachyrhynchos
CTCCTCACTTTGCCCCCAGGATATCTCTATCCTGTTGCCCACTTCAGTGACTGTTTTTGTGCTGAACTCACAGATCTATTTCCTCAGCATTATGCAGACCATTCTACAACAGCTCCCGCAGCACCTTCTCCTTTATGTCTCTTCTCCCCCTTCCTCCAAGAATTGTCTCTTTCCAGGCTGGCCCTCAGTCCTCTCCTTTCTTGCATGTTGCCATGGAAGTTGTGACAGCCCTCCTACATGTCCCAGAGGGTGACTGGCTCACAGGAATGTGTCTTCTCTGTCCCCTTCATCCCACACAGAGACATGGGCAGCATTAGGAGCAGCCACCATGCTCAAGGTCACTGGGCTTTGTGGTCCTACACGCCCTGGGGAAATCCATCCCCTTGGAGATCCTGCCTTTGTTCCTGCTGGTTTGTCCTGGCTACTTTGTCTGCCCAGCAGAACACTCACAAACCCTGCTTTTCAGCTAAATTTCATGCTCTTCTGAAAGAAAGGCCTCTATTTAATCATTCCAGCAGTGTCTAAAACCCCTAATTCCTTCAACGTAGTGACAAACAGTTCTGATTATTTGTAGAAAAGCTTGAAAAGCATTGAGCATATTTTGTTACCCACAAAAGGTGCCAGACTGGCAGCCATGGAGACTTGTCCTCTATTTATCTCTAGAGCTGGACAGCACAAGCAGTACACATTCCTCTAGAACGTCTCTCCCCTCACATTTTGAAAGGAACATGGTGGCCTGTCACCATGAGAGGATGGGACTTCTGTTCAACCCTCTGAGTGTTTGTTCAGCGCCTGGAACAGCAACAGTCAGGTTGCTCATGGGAGCAGCTGGGGAAGCCCCAGAGGGACTCCCCACAAAAACAACTGTGGGTGATACGGTGGGTGTGAAGCTGCCTCTGCTCCTGTCTTTTCAGGCAAGCCAGGTCTCATCCAAAGTCAATTATGATCTTTGCAAGTGCTGCTTGAGGGGCTATGAATTGTCATCTGGGGATGTATGGAGGGAGCAGGCCCAGTGCTTCCTCATTAAAGCAAT
The DNA here is from genome assembly GCF_000691975.1 of Corvus brachyrhynchos. Lineage (NCBI taxonomy): Eukaryota > Metazoa > Chordata > Aves > Passeriformes > Corvidae > Corvus > Corvus brachyrhynchos. Next base: position 1,999,022 of record NW_008238126.1, read on the forward strand.
AAATGCAGTAGATTTGCTGGAAAAAACCCTGGAGCTTCTCTTTTGCCACCAAAAGAAGGATTAGAAGATTAATTCTGAGAACACTTCACTGCAAAGCTTAGCTTTTACTGTTGTAAACCTGCAGAAAGGCAAGATCCCACAGATGTTATCTGCAGGAGAAGCAGCAGAGGTTATGGGCAGCCTCACCAGCTCCTGGAAGCAATGCTTTCTCAGAGGCCAAGTGCTTCAGCAGGGCCTGGAGCCTTCCTGCAGTGGCACTGTCCTGCCCATGCAGAAGCTCAGTGTTCATCCCTGCTTTACAGCAAGTGCTGGGAAATTATTCATCAGAGAGGTAAATAGCTTACAGGATCTCTGCTCTTCTCCTGCCGCACTTTGCAGCGCCACACACCAAACACAGATGTGCAGTGACATTTTTAAATTATGCACTGATTTGTTAGGGTTATGCAAAAAGAATATTAAGCACTCATTGCTATGATTCAGGCTGAGCCTTATATTTTCTTTATGTGCAGTGCTGTTAAAAATAAAAAGAAGCAAAACTTTTGAGCACAGTCAGTCTGGATAGAGTTGTTTTTTCTTCCTAAAATGAAGCATGGCTTGGTTAGAGGACTTTTTTCTTTGTCAATAATTAAACAGCCCTGCACTTGTTGAGGCAGCCCTGAATGCAGGTACCAGGATCAGCCAGCCTTGACCACAAGAGGCTAAACCTTTCTACCCTGTCTACAGTATGGAGTTTTTTGCAAAAAAAAGTCCTTTCGATATTAACCCTGACAACTTCACTGGCATCAGCACACCTTCACAGCAGATGGGGTATCAAGGATCCATGTGCATTGAAAGAGATATCTGGGTTGTGCCTGCTCTGAGCTGAGTTTCATGTGGAGGTTCTTCCTAGAAACCAACCAGGCACAGCTGGTTTCTGCTCAGCCTTTCAGTGTTGAGGTAGAATTCAGCTGCTGCTAGCAGTGCTGGGGCTGCATTGCAAAACACCTTCAGTGCAAACAAAGGGGAGGGATTTCTGTCAGCAAGTCAGATTTATATTTCCCTCAGAGTGCATTTTTTAAGCATGGTAATGAAAGATCAAACAGTATCGCACTTTTTGCAAGTTCATCATATCCTTGAGAACGTCACTGTGAACTCAGTTGAAGATGGGCATGTGAGAGTGTTGGTACAGAAACAGGAGAATATTTGACCTCTGGTTAAGGCCCTTGCTTCAAGGAATAATAATAAAAAAAGTGAGATCTTCCTTTTTGGTCCAGAGCAGTCAGGACAGAGTTTCAGCAGAAGGGACCCTGTGCTGCCCTCTGCAAAGGACATGATCTATTTGTTGCAGAAAGCTGATGGGCTACAGGCCATCAGTGTGTACAAGGCAGGGGAGCAGGATGTTCCTGCCCATGTGAAGGGTCAGTCCTGCAGGGCTGAGCGTCAGAGGAAGGGGGACCTTTCTGTTTGCCTTCAGGCAAAGCTTTCCTTCTCCTGCACCACCATTCTTGTTCATCTGTTCTTTTGCCCATCATCATCTGGCAGCATAAAGCACTCTTGTTGTGGGAAGGACTGTGTCCCAGTCAGGGGGAAGGAGGAATGGCTGGAGAGCTGAGACAGAGATGTGTGCTGTCTCCCTTGCCCATGGAAAGCAAAAGAGGGGGAGGGTTAATACACCAGAGGGAAGCTACTGTGTAAGGACAGGTCCCTGAAAGGCGGCGGTGTAGGAAGGTGCTGAGTTGGGGCTGCACTGGTGTCAGTGTTGGAGGGCTGGGATCAGGGAGAGAGCCCTGCTTACCCCTCAGACACTGAGCCAATACTCAGAGTCAGAAGAAAGCTCTGATGGCCTGAAGGCTGCTTCCCCCATTGTAAATGCTCTGGAAAATGTGGGGACAGAGGATTTCCTGTGGCTCACTTTTCTTCTTCTCAAGGCCCGTGGTTCTGCAGATGGCTTCATAAAATCCCCCAACAACCAGTCTCTTCTTCTGCTGCTCTTCAACATATTACATCTCTTTGTCATACTGGTTTGTGGTTATCTGACCATGGTTCCGTGTCTAATAGCCCCTAAGCAAGACCCACAGGGCTGAGGAGGCTGATCCTACCTGCTGGGAGCAGATGGGCAGGCTGTAATGTCCAGGCACAGCTCCATGTCCTCTCTAGAATGATGAGGAGTCAGGGCTGCTGCCAGCAGAGACAGGTGAAAAATAGACCTTTCCCCTCCCTCCTTTCCTGCTTTCTATTTCTCCTCTTTATTTATGTTAATGTGTTCTGCACTGGAGTCATAATTAAATACATATTCATATAGAAATGTACAAAGCTTCTGCCCGTACTGTGAAGCTCTCTGGAGCTTAACTGCTTGAGACTTGTCACAGGAAAATATTTCTCCCCATGAAAACAGGCTTCCTACAGCTGGGCTATATTATTGCCTTTTAATATTGCTGGCTCTGCCTACCCTGGGAAGGATTTTCTGACAAACTCATACTGGAGATACAGCTTTTGCCGGTATAACTTATACCAGTTTCCTAAAGAAACTGGGGCTTTCATTGCCAGAGGTATCTCACTGATGTTGTAATTTGTTCCCACACTCTTTGCTATGCTGGCAAAACTTGAAAGTGCAGTTCACTGTTTTTTTCTCTGTGCCTTTTCTCCTAAGTTAGCTTTTCTATCCCTGTGCTTACCCTAGCTGTTTCCCTGGGCACATCTGATCATCTATTGTCTTCAGAATATCTCCAAGTAATGAGAGGGGTGAGATGCTATTTGGAGGGTCTAATCAGATACTGGTTCCTTGTAAGAGAGCTGTATCAAAATCTGGAGCGTGGTTACACTTCAGAAGGGAATGCAGTGATGGAGGGGTCCAGGACAGAAGAAACGGGGTCTGGCAGTTGGGTTTAAGTAGGAAGCTGGGTCAGAATGGCACAGAGGAGCCAGGGGCAGCCTGAGTGGAGGAAAGATCCAGCAGAAGGCAAAGGCTGTGGACGGTGAAGGCAGCTAGCAGAGACAGAAGCATTAGCAAGACAAGGCAGATCATGCTCACCATCATGTGTCAAGGCCATTTCCATTTCCAGTATCTCAGTCTGATGCTGGAATCAGTTTTGTTACAAAATGACTGGCATCATAAATAAATAAGCATTCACATCCTTAGTCAAACACTGCACATTATGGGTTAGGAAATGGAGTCCTGAATGTGTCAGTGATATGCCAAACCCCTAGCCAGCATCGCTGCTACAAACCCAGGATCCAAGACCCTTAGCTTACCTCGTGCTCTGTTAAATAAAACATTCTGTTCTTTCTACTGATGAGACTGAGGAGGAAGGCCTGAAAAGTTTGAAGTTCCTGAAGACTCCTACAGTTGAATTGTTTAAAAAATCCTTAGTGCAGTGAACATTTTCATTGTACTGCCTGGAGAATGGAAGAGATGCTGGGATTATGGATCAAATATCTGTTTGGTCTAGGGCTACCGGGTATTACACCCGAATCCTTCCTTTAGAGCAGCCATCCCATCTAAGAGGGTCAAACCCCTCCTCTTGCACATGCATATGCCTCTCCTTGCTTCCTGTGGTCTGACTCATGCTCATAGATGTGGTGCAAGCCTTGGCAGACTAAAATAGTTGTGTGATGAGGTGACATACCAACCCCCCAGCCCTGCCAGAGACACGGCAAGTGGCAGTGTTGCGTGGGAGGGAAGGCAGCAGCTTCCTCCACCCTGAAGGGAGACTTCCCATGCTGTGCAGCAGAACAGGTCAGAAGCAGCGGCTCCTTGCAGCGGCTCTCTGCACTGATTCCCTGATCTCTGCAAAGCCATGTACAACTCCTGGATGCTCACCCTGCTGGAATGTCCTTGCTAGTTGGCAGCTGGCTTGGCACAGTGCTGCCTCCAGGCTTCTGGCTCAGTATTGGAGGGATCAGAAGATGATGTTGAAACAAACAGATAATTTTTGGGGCCCCATGATCTTGTTAATGAGAAGAAAGCGATGTGCTTTCAGCTAACTCCTTGGTGTGATGTGCTTATTTCAGAAACTGCATAAACTCCCATTCCCTGAGCAAGATAGTGGTTGATCAAGCCTGAGCTTCACACTCATTTAAAGCAGACATACACAGCTACTGCTACTGAATGCAGTGGTTGCACACACAAAAAATCAACCAGACCGAGTCAGAACAAAGCCAAGTGTCCTATTGCTCTTTGCTTTGCAAGTCACCAGCAAAGCAGCTGCACACAAAATGCTTCAGTACTTTCAGTAGGCCATCCTACAGTACAAGTGTAAGAAGTTTAGGCTGTCCTGGATCTCAGACAATGGGGGAGATGAGCTTTACACCTAGAAATTTGTCAAGCCACCAGAGTCAACATGAGGTGTGTTCCCAACAAGACTGTGGAGCTCATACATTATGCTCTAAAGGCTTTATGAGGTTGTCCATAACACAGAAACGTGAGGTTGATCCATGCCTGTGACAAAGGTTCACTTGAGTTTTTCTTACTTAGGAGGGCAAGATCACTGTGTATGTGTTGGGGCCATAAGCAGAGAGACAGAGCTTGAATGTTGTGTCCTGTAATCGCAAGGTCCCCTTTAAAACCCCAAACAACCCCCCAAAGTCTCAGTGGCAATAAGCAGTTGCTGTAGGAAGCAGAATAAAACTCTCCTGCTGGTCTTGCTTCCCAGCGCTCACTCACTTGCTGGGTGCAAAAGCATGTGAGGTCACACAGTGACCTGAATGAAGGAATTAGCCTGCATTAAAATTCACCAAGAAAAAAGTGTCTGTGAGGGATCAGTTCTCCTGAAGCCAAAGAAGAAGATGACCTCAGGGTGAGAACTAGTGGCTGGAGGTAGGGGAGGCCAGGACAGCTTCCTCTGGCAGGGGTGGTGTAGCCTTCAATCACCAAGCTGTAGTGTCAGCTGTCATCCCCTGCCAGGGCTGGGTCACAAATCTGTCCCTCCCTGGCCTCACACCAGACCACAGCCCCAACCACCTCCTGCAGCTGAGTGAATGCAGAGAAGTGTTTCTAGATGAGCCATTTGCTGCTAGTCACTTCACACTCAGGAGTGAAGTGTGAACCTGCCTCTGCTTCTGCCCCAGCTGCGTGGTACCTGTGGTCTGGAAAGGGTCCATCTGGGCCATGCCTTTCCCTCTGGGTAGCTGCTGGCGATGCAGAACCTACGTTTTCCCTGTCTGACTGGAAGAGTGGGTTGCTTTAGCCGTTTTAAGATGTCTCTAGCTGAAGTGGTTACATCAAGGGCCAAACAGGGCTTGTGTGGTGGGTTGACAGCATTTTCCTCTGAGGTTGTGCTATTGCAAAGCACAGCTCGGTTGGTTGAGAGAATCTGCCCCAAAAGCTCAGCGCTGCTGCAGGGAAGTAACACAAGACAAGACAAAAGTACTGTCTCATAGTTACGATTTTTCTGCCAGCAGTTCCTTATTTATCAGGCATTTCAGACATGCAGAGGACACAAGCAAGCTAGGGTGTATTGCAATGCCTGCATGAGTGTCTTGTAATCGGACTTCACCTTCCTGCTGGGGCTTCTTCTCCTAATGTGTGGACCTGGATACAATCCCTTCATGTAGTCTGAGCTCTGAGGATGTGGAAGCTTTTACTGTATTTCATGTGAGATGGTTAAGGACTGGTTTCTGAGAACAAAAGCAATTGGACTTGTGTGACTCTTATCTATTTACTGACCAGGAGAAGATAATCAATACTTCAAACTTACAGCACACCCAGTAAGACACAGAACTCCTCTTGTTCCTCCTTTGAACTTCTTCGAGCACTCTGAGTCTTTGTCATTTGTTTTGCTGCTCCGCGCTGTGCTGCCTGCCAGGGTTATGTCTTCACTGGGTATTGCTTCTGATGCAGTAGTGCACGAGGAATCACATAATGATCAGGGTGCTCTGATTTAGGTGTGTTTCAAAAGCAAAATTTAATGCTTGAGATTTTGCTCTGGGTTGGGGACTTCCTTTAAAGGCTCTGGAGCTACTCCTGGGAGCCCGAATTATCCCTAGTGGTGGGTATTTCTAGGGCAAAACGTTTGTCTGGAGACCATGTCTCTCTCCATGTTTGATCCCTTACCATGCTGAGCCATGTTGGCTGTTAAATTATGCTAAAAATAAGTAAGGGTTATTATTAGTTCCTAGGTTCATTGCTTCCCTGAACAAGGTAGATAACAATGGTTATTGGTGAGTCTAAAATTCTGCTCAGAAAATTCAGTATAGAGTGAATTTTCTAGGCGGCAAAAGAAGGATAAGCAATGATGCACATCAGTGGCTGGGGATGGGAGGGTCCCAAGTAAAAAAAGGATCGTTTGCCTCAAGAAGCTTCAAACATTGTTAAAATTAGACGTGAGGTGGACTAGTCCTTCCCTCTGCTCCCTCCACTTCAGAGGAGGGTCAGAGGAGGAATCAAACATTATAGCCCCCTTATCAAAATCACCCCTGGAGAAAAAAAGCTCAGGGTGTACAATGGGCTTAAAGACTACCAGACAAACAAAGAGCACAGAGGTGTCAAATCTTCAGGTAAGTAAATAAACAAGCAAGCAGATAACCTCGTGAGAATGTCTGCTGGAAACACGCACTTAGAGAAGTTTCCAAATCCTAGAAAGTCCATGTTTCTCCCACCTCACACGTCTCTCCCTGCTCTTCATCCCCTCACAGACAGCAACAGAACCCCCCTGCCTTTGATTTATAATTAAATTAAGAATTACTTTGGTAAAAAGCGGTGCTTTTCCCCGCCTGCTTTGTTTTGTGCCTCCAGGCTGTGCAGACCCCTATTGCTTGCTGTGCAAGAGACAGCGTCACACGGCGTGTGAGGAGCTGCAGGGACTGAAACCAGTTCTGTGATTTATGGCACTAATAAGGCTCAACTGCCATTTCTTGTGGTTTCCTCCCAAGTTGTCTTTGATAATTTCTACTTGTACCATGTTTATTGTTGCTGCTGCTAGGGTTCAGTTGGCAGGTAACTTGCACTGTTTCTCAGGCTGCTCCTTTTTGGCTCTCTTTATTGTGTTATTGATAAACATTTACGTTTGGGGAGTGCCAGAAGGGGTCAGCTAGGCAGTGTCTCCATGCTTTCCCCTGTCATGCTCAGGTTTGTCAGATGGATGAAAGATGTGCTGTGCCATGAGGAGTTTACAATCACATGGTGACAACCTCTCTTTCCAGAACACTTCCATGGCAGGAAGGCTGTGGCAGCTCTTCTGGTGGCCATCTCACAACCAGCCTGTGTAGGGCTATTCAGGCTCACTCCGAGGGCTCTAGCTCCTAAAGCCCTGCCAGGTAACACTGGGATGATTTCCAAGAGTTCACACTTTGATATGTTGCTGGAGGGTATCACCTCTGCAGGTGAGCACCTGTGAGACAGTAGCTGGTTCTTTCTCTCCAGCACAGATTAGCACCTTGACTGTGAGATGCTGCAGCAAAGACAAGGTACATCTGCCACTTCTGCCATCAGTGTGGCAGTCAGTGACCATCAGAGGAGAAGTCCTGTGGACGAGTCTGTATTAAACCCAGCTGCCTGGTTTAATACAACCCCTCAAACTGACCCAGAATGAACTTGCAGGGTTGGCATGTGGATGCCTCACCCTGCCTGAAGCAGGTGGGGCTAGGTCCCAGCCTTTTTGTCATGGGTCAGAGTTGGCATCAAGAGACTGTGACAGAGGAGAAAGAGGATCCTGCTGCTGCCAGGGGGAAAAAATGGTGGTATGGGGATTGTAGGTGGAGACACTTCCTGGGGAATGGCAGCAGTGAAGGGGCACTGCGTTCACTACAGTCTGTTGGTTGCAGCAGAGTTGGGCAAGACAGAATCCATCTGTACCCTCTGATTTATGTGTTTCTCTTGGGCTCATTTTTGGACTGCTTTCTGCCTGCTTTTGTTAACTTGGCCGGAGTAGAGACTGTGAAAACAACGCAACATTATCACCCAAGGATACTGGAGAGCCTTTGCTGACACTCACGCCTCTGCTTTGATAATTTGCCTGGTGGAACATGTGTAGAGGATTACAGGCTATGCCGCAAAGATGTTGATGAAGAGTGGCTCTGCCATTTTTCCTTGCTCCTGAGCAGCAGCAGCAGCAGTCCATGGCTGGCTGCAGCTGCACAGATCCTGGCACAGCTGGGTCTGGGTTTCCCCAGCTCCATCTCAGGCTGCAAGCAGCAGGAGAGGGCACTGGCAGAGGTGGA
>NW_008238126.1:2007302-2018808 GCF_000691975.1 Corvus brachyrhynchos
AACAGGCCACTCTGGCTGAAAATCTCAGTGCTGCTGAAGAAATACAGCTGCCTACTCTGCTCTGCCTGGATCCACGTGCCTGTGAGAGTCAGGCAAGACAACACAAGGGTTGAGTGAGGAAGGAGATGGTCATAGAGATGAATTCAAGACTCCCTGCTATTTCCCACCTGCCCAGATCTTCAAAGCTAATGAGGTCAGCAGATTGCCCTTGACTTTCAGTCTGTTATCTTAACCAGGGCCACAGATCCTTTCTTTGTCAGACTCTCCCATTTCAGTTTCCAACTATGCAGCAAACACAGGTCTACTACGTGTTTGTCTGAAGGGCACAGGAGGGCCCCCAGTGTCTGGTTTATCAGAGCAACGGTGTTGCCATCAAAATGATGCAACCCTAATGGCAGAACACCTGAGACTTGGCAGCACCTTGTGCCCAGGAGAAGATAAAACCGCAGAGGAAAAGAGAAATTAAAGGTGTTGTAACATGAAGGCAACAACAGGAGTTTCGTAATGCAAATTTCCGTACCTGAGTGAGCTGCATATATCTGCTTTCTGGAGCCTGTCGTGTTTCAGGATGCGTCTGGTTTTAAAAGGCTTGTGGGAATCCAGGTTCTTTTTTTTTTTTTATGGTCTGACTTCTCAAGGCAGTTTGGTGACTTCTCTTCGAGCCTTCCTAGGAAGAGGCACAGAAGCCTTGGCTAGTGGAGAGCCCCAGATCCTCAGTCACTGAGCCCCACTTCCTCTCCAGAGCTACATCCAGGGAGGAGTTCTGGCTGTGGCCATAGCATCTCACTGAGTCCAAGCAACAACTCTAGGACCAAATGCTTCCAATATCAAGGGAGTTAGATCCATCTGCTGCTTTTTGGAAAGCAGTAAATTATTGCTTCTTCCCCTGCTGCACACATACACAAACACCCACAGACTTCACAGTCTGAAGATCTGCTGTCTTTCCTTCTAGAAGGGCAATTTCTACACTCGTTTTCTATGCTCTTTTGCCAGTAAAACCAGCTCTTCTCTCAGATAAAGTTTTGAAATAATTCTTGCAGGCAGCTAAGAGGACTTGCAGTTATAATACTTGACATGAATCTTCATGACACTGCACTGGGGTTCATTTCCTTTTCCTTCTATCCCAGTGAAGATGCAGCAGGACAACTGAGGCCATTCTGAAGGTCAGCAACAACATCACCATTCACGGCTCTCTAATTTGCCTTCCAGACCAGGTAGGAGGCTCTAACCTGGGTTGACGTTGTGAGAAGCTTCACTGAACTGTTTCCATCATCTGATTGCTTGTGGCACAGCAAAGCTTCTGAATCAATCTGCCAGTTGCTTATACTTGGGAAAAGAGCATTCAAAGATGAGCTGGGGAATTTTCCAGGCGTTAGCAGGTAGAATGGATCAGAGAAAACTGTAAGTCACATTAAACCAAGGAAAATGTTTTGTTGTAAATATTTCTATAGTTCTGATTATTTTTGTTTGGATTTTTAAAATTAAAAAATGTTCCAAACTTTTTTTTTTCTTTCTTTTTTTCTTCTTTATCTCTCTTCCCATTAGACTTTTCCCACTTTATAGAATCATAGCATCATAGAATAATGGCTTGTGCCGGAAGGGACCTTAAAGATCCTGTAGTTCCAACCTCCCTGCCATGGGCAGGGACACCCTTAATGAGACCAGGTTACTCAGACTGGTCTTGAAAACTTGTGGGGAGTCCACAGTGTCTCAGGGCAATCTGTTCCAGTGCCTCACCACCCTCACAGTTAAGAATTTCTTCATAACATATAATCTAAACCTACCCTCCTTCAATTTAAGCCATTCCCTGTTGTCCTATCACTGCATGTCCTTTTGAAAAGTCCCTCTTCAGCCTTCTTGTAAGCCCCCTTCAGGTACTGGAAGGCTATTAATAAGGAGTTAGGAATTATATAAGTAAATAAGTAATTAATTAATTTACTTAGTTTTGTTACTAATGAAGTAAGAATAAGACAGGGAAGGAGAAAAAAAAAGGGTCAGAAGGGATTAGAAAATTCAAGTGGCACATGAAAATAATAAATGAATGAGATTTATCTGCCTGACCTTAGGCAACAAGAGATGCATGAGATACTTCAGGACTCCCTTCAGCCACAGCTTTGTAGAGACGTGGTCTCTGTTAGGTCCTCTGTCATGTCTGCAGCTGTGTGCAGATATCTCCAATTCTCTACCACATCCCAAGGGCAACACACACCCTGGCCTGGGCAGCAAAATCACCTTGGTTTCTTCTAGCCTTGCTGAATAGAACAGAAATTTTCTGACAGATGCATGGGAGTTTTAGGATTCAAAGAAACACCTACATATTTTGAGGGACTGAAAAATAACATTCTCCCTTGTACAAGTTTATTAAAGTCTCCTTAGAATCAGTGTCAAGGCAATAACGTGTGGTATGCCAGCCCAGCTGTATTTGCTGCCATCTTCTATAAATGTGCCATTAGCTGGCAGGCATGCACAGAACAGAGGTTTCCATAAGCTGTTCTTTTTAATGTAAAATTACCTCTTAGTGTGTTAAACTCATTTTTGCCTTTAGCTTGTAAGGTGTTAAATGCAGGAATATGGCTTTTCTCTGGCAGGCTCAGTCTCTTGCAAATATACATGCCTCAAGGTATTGCATATATAATGATTATAACTATAATTTTAAAGGGGTTTTTTTTGTGTTCAAAATGTGATTGGTGTTGCTCGTGACAGGATATTCCCTATTTGCCTGAAAACCTCATAACTTAAATAAGCATTTACCATCAACCTAATCTAATCAAATCATAATCAATACCGATACTGCGGGATCTTGTAAAACATGACCCACGTGGCAAGTTCTGCCACTTGTTAATTACGTCCTTGGAGGCAGCAGTCAATAACTCCCAAGGGTTAGATGGTTCCTACTTAGTCAGGTGTTTTCAGGGAGTACCACTGACATTCAATAAGGACTTCTGCAACCACAGAAAACTTTATACTATGACAAATTAAAAGGCTCAGAAAAGATAGCAATTAGATAACTTTTTTAAAAAAGAAAAAAAAAAAAAAAAGCTGTCCATAGAGCCCTGCAGAGCAGGACTGCAGGGAACTGACAAGACAATTTTTCTTTTTTCAGAAAAAATGCTTAAAAGAGGCTTGTGTTTCATCCAAAACCAACACAGCAGCCTGGACTAGCATATAAGTCACCACAAGTACTTCTTTCAAAAAAAAAGTCTAAGCCTTTGGCTTGGGTATTTCAACATAGTTTCACAGAAAGAAGCTCTTCCAGCATCTGGCATATGAGAATGTGTCCAAATTAGTATGTCTGCTGATATTCAAAGCAGATAATCTTGTTCTTTTCTCTACACTTAATATGAGAACATTTGTGGTGAGAGTAATTTATGAAAGAGAAAAACTTTGAAGAGGAAAGGATAAAAGCAGACATAAACTCATTGCCTTTTCTTCTCCTGGAGAAACTTGTTTTTCATTTTGTTTCAAGCTGCTGATTGAAGTGAATGAGTCTTATGAACGAACATGTGTGGTTGGGTTTCTGTGCCACAGTTTGACCACCTATGTTAGTTAGTTTAGAAGAACATGAGGAGAGAGCTGAATGGCTGCATATACTGTATATCCATCCCAACATTCAGTTATAGGTGCTGTTGTTCTTTCCTATTTTCATTGATTTATCTGCTTACAGGAACAGATTGAATTGCTCATCTATGCAGAATGAAGGAAATGGCCCCTGGAAACAAAGACCGGGGTTGCACTGCTGATGAGAAAGCAATGGAAAATGCACAGCAGAGGCAAAGTGAGGGGAAGCATTGGTGCCTCGGTCTGTGATTCATAAAGACCTGCTCCGAAGGCAGTGTGGAATTCCCGGAGCATCCAAGCAGTGGCTACCCACCCACATCCTGTTGAAGGGGCAGGTCCCAGCTCTGTGTTTGACTGTGAGGCAAATGTAAACTCACACCTACCTCTGTCAACAGGCAGAACTGATGCAACACATCAGCCATGTGGGTACTCCTGGGCTAATTGTCTTGCACCTCATTCGGCTCAGCCTATGTTCTGATGGTGCTGTGTGTCATAACAGTGACTTTAGAAATGTGGCCACTGTGGCTGGAGAGGGCTGGCTCCCTGGAAAGATGTGAGAACTGTGTGCACTCCTGCTCTACTGCAAAGGCAGAGTGAAACAGGTTAGTTTTTTCTGTGTTTGAAACTCATCTTACTTTGCAGTACAACAAACTGAGAACTTGTACATGGCCAGTGACTCTGCATCAGCTACGAGGCATTTCTCTACCAGGTGTGGTAGCTTTTTTAGCCCTTTATAACATGGTTATAGGGATAAGTCTGGTCGTGTCCTCATATGTCTTTCTTTGCCTTACCTCGTAGACAGTGGCCCTTTCAGAGCAGAGACATCAGTGTGACATTTCAGGTACTACTGCAATCTCAATCACAAGTCATTCTAGTAGCTGAGGTGACTAATGTAATACAGACACACACGTGCATTGACACAGACAGCACAGATTGCAAAAATGACTTTGCCAGTCATTTCTCTTAACTAACTAAAAAATACTATGATGTGTATTCTGCTGCTGAAGTCCCTGAATAACATAAAGCTGGGCCCAACACTTAAAAATAGAAAGGTATGAATAAATGCAGGTTGGTTCAACAGGAAAGAAGGAAACATCACCTCGCAGTAGGAACAGAGGAGTTTGGTTAGGTTTTGTCTTTCGCGCTGACGAACTGCTAAAAAAATAGTTTTGTTTCAAAATGAAATGCCTTTAGTTCAAAGTGAAACATTCAAACACCCACAGGAGAAGTGGGAGGAAGGGGTTAGATTCAAAGGGGGAGTGTGGAGGTGAGATGGCTGTCCCTCTCCTGTCTGGAGGCCTGGCTGTCAGGGCACAGTTGTGTTCACTTCAGGGGAAGAAGTAGCCTCAGTGAGTCAAAGATGCTAACATGACCCCAACACCGTGCAACGTTAAACACTTAAAAAGGTTTTGGGTTTTGAATTCAGAGACCTCAGCCTACTTGGTTACCATGGCAAACAATCACCAGTAGAAGTCTTTTAACCTTTAATTAAAGATACACAAAAAGGAGGAAAAACAGTTTAAGCACTTGAAAAATAAAGTATTAAGTAAGACTTTCCTTTCTAAAAGCGTCCATTATTCCTCTTCCCTTAGCTGTTGCCAGTTCTTATAGCAATCTTCCTTCCCTTTATTTAAGTTCATAGCAGCAGAAGCTGTTCTTGGGGAAAGAGAGACACTCATCGAGATAGACTGGATCTGTTGCTGCTACTCATTTTGGACTCTGCTCACCTGAAGACACACATATGTACAGGGGGAGAGAAAAGGATAAGAGAGAAAAATAAAAGTTACTTCCTTTTCTGGTGTTGACTTTTACTTACAGCCTCACTGCTAGAAAAGGACAAGTACAAAACCTGGCCTTAGCCCCTCGGAGATCTAAGAGATTTGTACAAGGGTCTGCCTCTTTTGGGCACTGTTTTTAGGAGTCTCCCTGACTGTTGTTCACAGCTAGGTTGCACAACCCCTACCTTTCCTGTCTAGGCAAGTTTGTTCAAACAGAAGGTGAAGGAGAGAGAACAAGAGGCATGTGAGGAAATGACAAAACAACTAAGAAAGAGGTCATGTCAGGACCTCATCTTCCAAGTGGGTTTCCAGGAGTGAGTTGAAGTTGGTGGATGTAACAATGACATCTGTGTGTCTCCTGGCCAGAATGTGGCCAGAAGGTCTGATCAGATCAGGTAATGGTGCCAACAGTGTCACAGTGTTAAGTTGGGTCTCAAAGCTGGCAATAACAAATGTCAGATTTCTATTTTCTGTCCACCTATCCTATCATCAGTATCAAAATAGATGTTTCCAGAAGAAGATGAACATGCCAGTAGCCACCAGTTAGGTTCACTCCTGACACACCTGTTTTGGTCCACTGGCTTTGGCATTCATCTTGTGTATCAGCCCTGACCTCAAAACAGCATTTGTGTGATATCAGGAAGACTTTCTACTTGAACTAATTTGGTCTTCCTATCTTTAACTTGTGCTGACTGTACAAGCAGTTTTCTTCAGCAGACAGAGCTGTGTTTTTTACCTTATGAGTTTTAGTATATGGCTCCAGCTGACATAGTGCTTGTGCAGGATGTGCAATGCCTTCTGCTGCTGCTGTTCCTGCCCTTCTGATTTCTGAGGAGAGTGTCACAGCCTTGGGCACACAGGGGCTCCTGGTGGGGGTAATCTGTCGACTTTGACGTTCTTTAGTAGTTCAGTACTAATTAGCATAACCTGGGGAAGCCAGGAGAACCATTTCCATGTGAGGGCCTCAGCTGAGGGTCTAGAAAGATCTTCTTGCAGACCAAGATACAGTGGTTGTAAAGAGTGAGAACAACCCCACCTTAGTATGCAGCACAGCACAGCCTTGTGGTATTCTCCTGAGAGATAAGTGATGCTGGTTCAAGTTCCCCCAGGCAGACAAGGAAATTAAACCCAGGACTCCCACATCCTTTATGAGTGAATAAAAAGTGGCTGTCTTCCTCTCAGCTTTGTGAATAGAATCCTGACATTTTTTTCCAGGAAAGCAATTTGGTAAGTCCACACTGAATCTGACAATCATTTCAGGACAATGGAGAAAGCATTTTTTAATTAGAAGAATAGAGACCAAAAAACCATCCTCATGAACATAGTGACAATAAAACAACTGGACAGACCCCACCACCCTGCTGCTTTATATCCAATAGCTGTGGGACAAAAAATCTCTATGGCTTGCAGGCAGTGAGGGAACTTATCTGGCAATGTGAAATCTTGGTAAGCAAAAAACATTTTAAGGAAGTAGTGAAATGCTCTAGGAATGGCAGATGAAACCTGAACACTGGTGGGACTGCTCTGAGTCCCAGCACAACTGCAGTGGTGTACAGGAAAACTGTGGGGATTACACCACTCTATTTGCTGAGGTGTGACCAAAGTCCCCCATTCTAATTAGGTGCTGAAGGCCTGAGAAGGCTCAGACACTGTGTTAGAGTTCAAAGAGATGCTGTATGAGGTCTTGTCAGCACCTCTAAGACGGAAAAAGGAAGCAGAGGAAAAAGTGTTCTTTACTTCTCTGACCCTCTTTACTGAACTCAGAACTGTGTCTACTGGTGGCCACGTCCAACAGCATGGGAGACCTTAGGGGAGAGTAAGCATTGATGGTTGTCTGGAAACGGGCTATGTCTCAGTAAAAAATGTTTGGTTTTTTTCAGCCAGATGAGCTCCCTATTCTAGCTTCCTGCTAGGCCACCCACATGTTACCAGCAGCATGAAGGAGCAAAGAAAATGTGTGGCTGGAGGTGGAGGGGAGGATGGAACAGTTTCTGTTGGTCTTAGCCTACGTCATAAGCCTGTCTAGTATGACTGTGCAAACATAAGCTCCTCTTCTCCTTTACCTAGAATTGTTTTAAATGACACACTGCTTCATATCTCCTTTATTTTAGGGAAGGGAGAGACTTCATCAGGTGAAATGCAGAGTGAATTGGATTGCAGATGGCCAGGCCACTGTGCAAGAGCACACATCTGCCTGTGTGAAAGCCAGGTGGTCCTCAGCAAAGGGCAGTGGGTACAAAGGCTGGCATGGAGGGTGCAGGTTGGTTCTGACGGGCACCTTCCTCACCCCCACAGCCAACATGAGCTCATTTCTACACCTGTACACACACACATGTTGTGGTACAACCAGGTGTGATAGGGAATGAACAGGGACAGAAAAAAGAGGCTTCTCTGGCCCCAGTGGCCATAAAATAGAATTGCTCCCATGCTGGCCAACATGGGCAGTGGCAGCAAAGCTTTCCTTATTGTGCCTGCTGTTAGAGCTGTGCACTGGGTGCACTGAATGCTCTGGGTAGAGAAGAAGCAGAAATTTGTTGAAACTCAGTTTGGAATCAAATCTGTGCAGGTACAGCAGTACTGACTCCTGGTGTGCTCACAGCTCTGCTCTGGGGACAGTGCTGTCACTGCTTTGCTCACTGCCAGGCTGGGACACAGGACAGAAAACAAGGACTTCTGTGATCAGCTGTACATCAACACCTTAAACCACTCTGATTCCAAATGAAGGTCAATAAGGACAGCAAGGTTGCTCACTGGTGCCCTTGGATACCAAACTACAGCTCTGTGAGAGGCAACACACAGACCAATGGCAAAGTCTTACAGACAGCAAACTCAGCCCTGCAGCTTTAACATAACCCTTTGGTCAGCGAGGCTGGAGTTACTGAGGGTCAGGCTTGACATAAAACCAACCAATCAAGCAAGACCACCTACATATTTAAATTGATCTGTTTTCTTCTGGGCAATATGCCTTTCTTTGAGGATTTTCTTATTTTCTGCATGCCACTCTGTTTGGCACTGTTTGCCCCTGAGCATCATTGCTGTGATAGATGCAGGCCCTTAATACTGTAGATGAGCAATAGCAAGGTTACCAGGCATTTTGTTTTAAAATAATCCTTGGAACCCAAGGAACTTTCCAATAATTGCTGTGTATTTTTGCTAAAAGAAAAAAAATAATTAAAGAGAATTGAAGAAACCAACCCCTAAATGTTTTTAAATTTTACATGTAATTTAAAAAATGCACAAATATTCTTTCATTCCTTTTTTTGCGGAGAGGGAACAGAATCAATTTGCCATGGTTATGCCTCCTGCCAATTGTTTAGAATTTCCAGGATTTAATCTTTCATCCATGTGTATATCCACTATTTACCTTTGAATGAGATAATGCATAATGCATTGGGCTTTATGGAAATGAACCATGAAAACCTGATTTTTTTTTAATTTTTTTTTTTTTTTGGAAACAGAGGAAGTTGTACTCTCCCTTTATGGCCTGGAAAAATTAGCATCAATGTTACAACAACATGGAAGGCATGGAGAAGTACAGATTACCTTAGTATGAACTCAGGCAATGTCACATGTGTGGAGAAACACAGCGCAGTGGTCCTGCATCCTTCCTCTACCTGACATTTAGTACTGCTGAAGCAGCATCACTGCTGTAACATAATAAGCAGGTGTGGGATGTTCACTGTCTTCTGCTCCTGAGTGGGACTAGGTCTTTTCTAGTGCTTAAGAATCTCAGAGAGGTTTAGGAGTTGTGCAGTAACGTGATCAAAATGCAGAAGGAAGGTGTGGAAGTCTGTAAATGCACTGCTACCAGTAACAGAACTGAGGATCTTGTGGGTAACACGAGGCCACAAGAGGGTCATTTTGAACAGTAAGTACCAACAGAGTGTTGTCAGGACACAAATACCCTTGATTTGAATGCTGCTTTTTGCTATACATGCAGTTAAGAACTAAATAACTGAAATGGATTCCTTTTTTTTCCTTTGTGAAGAAGCAGTAGCAGCAGCTTTGATGCAAATAGAGCCTGATGCTATTTCATGCCTTAAGTGTTGGGTCTGTCTGCAACCATCAGTAGAGAGAAAGCCACACTTTGGCATTCCTCTTCTCTCTGCTTCTCACATGTGCATGTACATCTACAGAGCCTCGAAGAACCAGAATTGGCAGAGGTCTTTTAAGAGGCTTCCTGTCTAGGAGCAGTGGGTATGAGCACTGTATGGCCTGTTATGGGGGATTTTGTCTTTGCTTTCTTCTAATGCTAAGATTTGGTGCTTTTTCTCTGCTGTCACATGATTTTTCCAAAAAGCTTTTACTGGCTACTGTAGGGATTAGGCTGTCCCTGAAGCATATGCACAGGGGAATCGCTCATTTCTGGCCTATCTGTTGATACCTTGCTAACTGTGACAGAAGCAGAAAGAAAAACCAAAGAAGTCATCATCATGGAATCGACTGGATCAAACTCTGACGCACTGCGCTACACCAGAATTTGGAAAAATTGGTTGTGGCTTGTTAAAGTAGCTCTCCTCCTCTTACTGAGTAATCAACATACCGTTCTTCCTCTGTAGAGAGGCCACAGAGGCCAGCTAGGCAGAGACGGAAATGGAGTATTTAGTTTCAACATCATTCCCTTGCAGCCCTAGGTGAAGAAGGAAGCTGTGGTGTGAGGGGCACCAGGAGGGCTCCCTTAAAATTGTCCCTGTGGAATCAAGACTGTGTTGTGCTACATCTTGCTAGAAATGCTATTCCTCCCTTTTTGAAATGGTAAGCCTGTGTGTGTCTTTCTACTGGAAGGAGAAGGAAAACTTTATAGTCATTGAGGAAACCAGCGTAAGAATGAAGATACTCAGGACAGCAGACTGAGTTAATTGCATTGTGCCATGGGGCTGGTAGGCCTGATGAAGCTGTATCTTCCACTGAGAAATCATTCTGCAGTACATGGAAGTGCTCCTTGATGCCACCTTACCATTCCAAATCAAGAAGCTGTCCTTCAAAATAGCTTTTATGCGGACAAAGGCATGGAGATGAGAATTTTATCCAAGACAAGAACGTAACTCTGATCTTCCCCTCACTGCAGAATTGTAACAGCAGGCTCATAAATGGTCCTGGTTTCACCCATCTGACCAGGGCAGAGTGGGAATGCTGAGCCTGAGCTGTGCTGTGCACAGGGCAACTCCTGCATCGCCTGTAGCCCTCCTGATTCCACAGTGGATCTACTCAGGCCCCATAAACTTGGTTGACTTGGACTTGAGAAAGCTGAGCATGGTAGCCTCAGAGAGAAATAACCACACAGAAAGAGGTAATTTCAGAGAGAGCAGTCAGTGAGGGACTGACTGCTACGGAAAACATGGAGCTGTAATTCTGGCAGGAGATGAGTAACTTGCTAGCAAGGTCTCCCTCCAGCAGGCAATTAAAAAAATGACTTTGGAGAAGAATACAGGAAATTAATTTGTCTCTGATGAGAGGTTTTGGAGAGTCTCTTGGAATTTTATATATGTTGGCTAGACAGCCTTGCCCTGGCAAAGCACGCTTCCTTGTGCCAGGGACCCAGATAGCTGCAGACTTTTCCATCTTGAAAATGGTCAGACTTGAGAGAGGCTTCTGAAATAGGTTGTGCTTCTTGAAAAACAGAACAAACTGTGAAGGAGTCTGGCAAGGCATGCCTATTATGCTTGTAACTGGCATTTGCAGATGGAAGGAAAGGAGAGGAATTAGTGGATGGTCAGGTTAAGATAGGTGTCTTTACTGTGAGGAAGTCTGTGATGTGTGGAAGAAAATTTGGAGAGAGGCCTTCAGCGTGCTGGTAGTGAGTCAGCAGCTGGATTATTTTCATGTCCAACATAAGTCTAGAGACGGGGAGTAGAGTGAGACTCTAAAGAACAAAGCCAGCCAGTTGCAAGTATGTCAAGATGACTTAGTCAGCTTTCCTATGCCTGGCTCCCTCCTAAATATCACATTTGAGAGCCCTCTGTTCAATATCAGGTATTTTCCCTTCTTTGTATGAAAATAAGTAAATCAACCCTCAAAGAGAGGGCTTGGGAGTATCTGCTTGTCCCAAGGAGAACAAAAATGCTCACAAGTTATTTTCCATAACAGAGCAGAAACTGAGTTGCAATATCTTCAGAGCTCACAAATGAAAGGGATGCAGTCTTACCTAGAAAAGGCTCCTCAAAGGCAAC
>NW_008238126.1:2018839-2039768 GCF_000691975.1 Corvus brachyrhynchos
TACCTTCCTGGTAGCCAAGCACCTACTCTCCAAAGGGTCAGCAGTCTCTCAGTGAAGCTTTCCCCTGTACCAATCACTTGCTCACTCTATTTTTGCTGGCAGAGAGGAGGCACAGTCCTACATCCCTCTGTCACCATGGCCTAGTCATTGACTGCAGTGGCTGGTCTCAGCCAAGAGTGACTAATAAACTACCCATGTTTGTCCCCAGCAGATGCTTGTGGTAAGTGTGTTGGCTAAGGTTTGGAGTGAAATAAAATACAGCATCTAACAGACAGACACACTTGCAGTGAAGAAGAGTCACATCACAACTTTTTTTTTTGGTGGGGGTAGGCAGGATTTAGCCCTCACTGAGTGAAGGAGTTGCTGGTTTAGTCAAGTCAAGAACAGGATGAGACACATTGGTCTAGTGCATTGACATTTGCATCTCTGAGTGAGAGTGCTTGTTTTCACTGAAAAGAGCAGCAAGACTGCCTTTTGAAACATTTAAAGGTAGTTAAGCTTTTGGAGAAAAAGAAGTGAATATATTCTGATGGGAAGCTCTGAATCTCCCTGGACCTACCAGAATGGCTACAGAAAGGCTTCAGCATTTCTATGAGTGCATCTTTTTAAACCGTGTGGTTTTGGGGGTTGTAAATAAATACCTTTCACTTCTGCCTATTTTAAGAGTGATTTAGTGGTAACTGGCTAAGAGCGAAACATCGCTGATCTAAAATTAAAAGAATGTGTCTTTCTGAAGCAGGGAAACTCAGGCTGAGAGCAAGGATCAGAAGGCTGGGAGAGAATGATGTTTTTTCCACTGACTAGCACTGGCTAGGGGATCTCTCTTGCATACTGCAAAGGAGGAAAAGGCATGCTTGAATGCTTAAGTCCTGAATGAATTTTGCATAAAGGAAAAAGAAAAGCCAACTTTTGCCCTGAAAATACATCCCTTCCCTCCCAGCTCTGAAGTCCCTTGACCCTCCAATACTAATTGCTAGGGGCTAGCACCTTGTACTGGGGATGCACTGTGTCAGGCAAAGGAGAAAGAAACCTGTCAGGGTTGTGTGGAAGAATTCCTGAGCACATCCAGTCTCCAGGCACAAGCACAACCTATATCTGTTCCTGGATTTAAAAGCACTGTAGAAAAGTTCTACACAGGCACAGTCCACATGCACTAAGAGCTAATTGGGACACAAAGGAGGACTTAATGCCTTAGAAATTTGAAGGCAAATATGTACCTTTCCTCCAAGGAAAATAAGACAAATGTTATCTCCTTCCATAAGGGACGGAATCAAAAGCAATCAAAAAGTCACCCTTATAGCACACGACAGCAGCACAGCTGGATCCCAGCTCAGTCTTTTAGCTCTCCCTGCTGCCATGCAGTGCTCAGCTGGGTGACTCCAGGCCCTCAGCCACAGAGTGTGAGATTAGCAGCACAGAGTCCTCGTGAATTTTGCACAGCAGCAACTCTGAACCTTATATTACATGTGTGCATTTGTGCAAGAGACAGGGAGTAAAATTAAATGTGGTATGTAATTAGGTATTTCATACCACATCACATCGTACTAGGGTTTAAAAGGCATATCCAGCACTGGCTAATGACCAACATCCGTATGCTTCCATGTGTCTGTCTCTCAACTTCCATATGATACAGAAGCCTACAGATGTACATTATTTAAATTTGGGCATGGTCTGTGCCCCTACCTGGACAACCTTCTTGTTGTGCCCCTGTTCTGGAGA
The DNA here is from genome assembly GCF_000691975.1 of Corvus brachyrhynchos. Taxonomy (NCBI): domain Eukaryota; kingdom Metazoa; phylum Chordata; class Aves; order Passeriformes; family Corvidae; genus Corvus; species Corvus brachyrhynchos. The sequence continues at coordinate 2,020,559 of NW_008238126.1, forward strand.
GCTACTTCTGGAAACCAGTGTTACATTCTTAAAAGCAGTGATAGCAAGACATCTGTGAGTAGAGATGCCAGAATAGCTCACATAAGAGTGACCAGTGAGTCACTTCATTCCTAATGTAGGCAGGTCAAATCTTATTTGGACTAGGGTTACTCCACAGAACTTCAGAAGTTTTGCTTTTATTCTATTCCCTGCCTGCCAAGTAGCATTCATGTTAGCAAATGCAAGAATCCTAAAGTGGAGAAGCAGCAGGTACAGGAGCTCTTCAAAATGCTGAAAACCCCTACCCTACCTGTGCCCTCATCTGGTTGGTGAAGAACATAAAACAATTCCAGGTGCCCACAGGCGTGGCTGGCAGGAGTCACTCACCCCTGTGTGGGGTTGATAAGTGGTCCTGGGTGCAGCCAATTCCCACCCAGAGCGTGGTTGAGGATTTGGGTGTTGCAGCAGGGCTCATAGTGCTCCTGGGGCTGTGACTGTGCCAGGCCTAGTTGGGAACATCGACTGCAAAATGTTTCAGGTGCAGACAGAGCCTTTGGAGAAAAGGTAACAGCTGCCTGGAACAGTGCAGGGTATGTTTTCATCTGGGATCCTTTGCCCACCAAACTGGCTTTCCCTGCCCATTGCAATGGCAACCTCTTCTTGTGGACAAGCCCCTGGTGTGGCTGAGCAGGTTGTTTTCAGGACTGAAGTTTTCCAGTATTGGTTTTTCCACCAAAGTCTGTGGTACAAATCTCAGGCCTGGCCTGAGCTGGCAAGAGGAAAAATGTCTCACCATCTCTCTAATTCTCTGGAGCTAATCACCATCTCTGTGACAAAGGTGATAATGCAAACGGGGTTTAACTTCTTTTTAACACAGTTTGTGAAACTGCCTTATGCAAACCAGTTTGAAAGAATAGCTGAGTCCCATCTCTGGTAGCCAAATGAAACTGCTATTATCTCTCAGGCAAGAAAAGTGTTTGTAGCAATGTTTTTGAAAAGTACTAGTGTAATTTTGCAGGCCAATGTAGACTGTCCTACAGGGTTGAAATCATCCATGTGTTTTAAAAAAAAATAGCAGAAATAGAATGGATGTCACAGCTGACTAAAGTTTTTGGAAGATTTTAATTTTAATGAACAATGAGAAATGCAAAGCATCATTCTGGGCTGGCTCAGTTTGAGGAGGTGATGCAGCTGTGTCAGTGCAGTGCCTTGTGTCTACAGCCATTCCTGTCTTTGAGAACACCATAGCCACCTACCACAGTCCTGAGCCAGCACAGCTGAAGCTGGCACAAGGTCCTTCACCCTCACTCTGTGGTCCCAGGGCTTGGAGCAGCAGCAGGTCTGGGGCAGTAGCTGCTGGATGCCAATCCTGTGTTGCTAATCTTCACGTGCACTGTAAAACCAGAGGAGTTGTACCTCAGTGACACCTGGCTTGATAACATCTTTGATGCTACCTTCCCCCAGTCCCCCTCCCCACCACTCTTCCCCCATCCTTTCTAAGGGAAAAAAAAAAGGAAAAGGAAGGAAGCTTGCATTCTGATGCTGCCCCAGTGGATATGGGATAATTCAAATTCAGCACCTTCCTCTGAGCTATGTGGTACCCAAGGGACAGTATCTTACTCTGCTCCTTCCTATCACTCTGTGCACTTGTAGGGGCTTATGGTATTACTGCAAAACACTCTAGACATGCACAGCATGAGGAAACAAGTTGAAAGGTACATTTGGATGCTCCAGACTCAAATCAGATAAACTCACAGGATTCACGTGGCCTCTGACACCAGGTGATTGCAAACGGTAATAAATAGAATCCAAATTCAGGTTGGCACATGCTTTCCTAGCAAGGGGACTAAAAATAACTGCATTTTAACAGACTAAGTGGTTAGAGAACTTTGTTAATTCAGACATAAACCTGTTAGCATAAAATATTGCCGGAGGTCTGAAATGGCCTCAGACAGTTTACATTTTTCATCAGGATTGCTGTTAGAGACAACTAACCCTTTCTCTCCCTAAGAATAATGCTGCTTTTCCGCAAGGCAACCCAAAAGCCAATCTCTTTGTACACGAGAGAAATGCCTCTAATCTAGACTTTATTAGACTGATCACTATATAATGGCTTTAGAAACTCTGGACAAAATAGAGCAGTGGGTTTAGCTGACGGTAATGTCAGATTGCTGTCAATAATCCCCAGCAGATGCAAACGTGTGACCCTTTTCCCCCTTAATTGTTGAATATTTATTTTTAACTTATAATGTTAATAAGGTTTATTGTGCTACAGAGAGAGCTGATATCACATGACCTTCATCTTCCTGACTCACAACAAAACCAGAAACATTACACTGCCTGTCACGTCCTGTTCCTTAATGATAATGTGTACGTTAGTTGCTTTTCTTCCCCACACAATATTATTTATTCCTTTTAGACTGCCTTCCCTTATTTGGAGTTGCCATCGTGCTGAGAAAAAGGCGTGATTAAAACAGGGGATTCTGGAGCATCTTTTCAGTATGAGCAGAGGGAACAACAACAGAAAAATAAATATGCAACTAGTCTTTAGACAGCACTTGTTCAGTTTATGAGTGGCATTATAAGATGTGATTGCCTAAAAGAGCAGAGGACTGGATTTGGTGAAGAAGGAGGGACCTAGCAACTCAGTCATCCTAAATAAGACCTAGATAAAAGCCCGAGTAACCCTAGTCTTAATAAACAAAAACAGACTATGCAAAGGACACGGGAGGAAAAAAAAAACCCCAGACAATTTTAATTTTCTTTGGAACAGAATTAGCTCCACTCATGTATATTTGAGATGGCAGAAACCCAAAGTAAAGGTTTGCATCTGGTCCTCTATTTGTGCTGTGCTGAGCCAGGATCCCCAACCCAGATAACTCATTTTGGATCAACCATGTTGGTGTTACACAGGATCTAAGGGCCAAACTGATACAGACAGAAGAATGCAACAGCTCAGAGAGTTAGGCTGTAGCCCAGGCTGCACCTTTATACAGTACTGCCAGGAAAGGTGAGGCTCATGTGCAGGTGGATTAACTTGAATCCCACACCCAGAGATGAATGGCTGCAGTTCCCAAAGCAACACTGGCCATGTCTAGCAACTGCTTCCCACTCCCTCCACAGCAAAGGGAAAACCAAGGCGCGCCTCAGGCCCAGCATCTCCTGCCCATTGCTGAGGCAGAGCAGCCAGTGTGTCACACCCCTCAGTTCTTGACTCCAGGTCTAAACTAAGCAGAGACATGGAAACCATTATCAATATGCCTCAGGAAAGCACGTGCAGGAAGGAGGATGCACAACAGAGATGCAGAGAGTACCTGGGCACTTCAGCCCCTGGGGCAGCTGTCACCAGCCTCTGGACATGGCTGGCTGTGAGTGGTCTCACTGGGAGGAAAGGGGCTAAACATAGAGGAGGTCCCCCACCTTCTGTGGGCAGGTAGGGCCTGGCTCTGGCTTTGCACCAAGAGTTTGGCAAGGGGTGCAGTGGGAAGCCCGGAAGATTTAGCATTTTTTCTGTGCCAGAAATCTCCAGCTGCACAGTCCTGAACACAAACTTTGTATATCCTGAAAACAGTGAAGAGAAGTGATTTTTGGGTTTGTTACATGTTTTAAATGGAGTGAGAGCCTTCAGCTATTCCAGCACATTCCCTTTGCAGGTTCATTAATGAGACCTATGGGAATAGAATTGGGTTCTTTTCCACTGTTATTTGGACTGTGAGAAAAAAAAAAATTGCAGAAAGGAGAAGCTATTTTCAAACCATGTTTTTTTTTTTTGTTTCGCAACTGAAATGTTTACCAGGCTTCTGTCATTACGTCCAGATATTTGGGGTATACATTAGAATTGTGCAAAGACTAGTCTAGATTTTTGTGTGTGGTTAATTTTACTGAGATCTCTGCAATAAATTATTTACATTTCTTTTTTAAACATTATTTTATGGTATGAAAATAATATTTCATGGTATAAAAATAATGTTTCAGTCCATGTGGTCATGATACAACACAGTACTTTTATTTTGTTCAGAGTGCTTTGTAAGCATTGGTGAACTGAATGTTAGGGTACACTTGTGAATTAGGCAGCACATCCCAGTTACACTGACATGAAAAATGTGTCTGCTTCCCAAATGTCTTTGCACCAGTATCACTATTTTGATAAGGGGGGGGATAATTTTTACCATGGTGATAAAAGCCCCACAATCTCCAAACCTGGTTGCAGTTAAACCAAAAATTAAAGTATGGTATCTGTGTCTGGCTGACCCCCAAATACTGATATCAGCACTCCTGACTAAAGTAGCATGGGCCAGGTCTTGGTTTTCAGCCTGTTACATCAGTACCAATGTAGCTAATGCATGACAGATGTCATGGTGAAATCATAGATCCATTGAAGTCACTGGCAAAACTCCCATTCCATTTAGATGGTCCTAAGGCTTTGCTCAGCACAATTTAGGCTCCATGTGCAATACCCAAAACACAGGTCATCCCCAACGACAACATGTCTGTTTCCCCAACCCAGGAACAAGACAGAAAGTGACAGTGCACACAGTGCCAGGATGTGCTTCTCTAACTGGAGTCCTCAGGCAGCTGCGCATGATGGGCAAATCCAGTGGGGGCAATAGCCACAGAAGCACTTCTGCCCACCACTTCTCCTCTGTTGTCCTGCAACATCTGTGTAACACCTACAGAAATCTCTGGAGTTGGCAAGTAAAGCTTTAGCTGGTTTAGAGGCAATTTAGTATTGAAAAGGAGAGAAGAGCTAGTACTGCATTAACTTTCAGCTTCGCACTAGCTGCCTATCAGATGCTTGGGGACTGGAGAGCTGGAAACCTTGACCCTACTGTGTGGTATTTCACCCATTACATGAGCCAGGGGATTCAGTGCACGGCCTCTGGGAATCACAGGGAAATAACACTGCAGTCGCATTCCCTGAGTCAGGAAACAGGTACAGGTGCCCATGGACCACTTGTATTGCTGCATTTTTCCATGCTTTTGAGCTCTGTGTGCCTCTGTGCCCTGTGCGTGCTTATACAAACAGAAATTACCTGTGCAGAGCCACAGTCCCAGCTCTGTCCTGTGTGCAGGCACAAGGAAAGCTGTTCCATGTCCCCCTGAGGCAAAAACAAAGGTCTGGATGTTTTTTTGGTGGCCCTCCTTGCAGCAGTTTGCACACCATAAATAGCATGCTTACTGCTCCCTGGGAATCCATGGAAGATGTTGATTCCTCAGCTGAGTGCTGTTTAAGAAGAAATAGGATCCACCTCTGTGTGGCCTGAGCTGCTGAGAAACATGCTCGTGTGCTCTGGCTGGGCTTTGTGATGCAGTGGTACTTTTGATACCCAGTTTGTTTAAAGCTAGGCAGGGTATCTCTGCCATACACTGTGGTGAAGGGGAATCAGAACCCACTGCACCCGTAAGGATAACTTATTTCATTGATAAATTAAACCAGCTGGCACTATGGACTGCAATGGAAAAGATGACACATCTGTTTTCTGCAGAGGCAAAAGCTGAGTGCTGGACTTTCCCATCCTCACACCAGTTCCAGTGTCCCACCTTGGTCCTTTCAAAGTGCTCCAATGGGAAAGGTCAGCAGAGGGAAGAGAAGGCAGCATGTCCAGCCCCACCATGTGTGAGGAAAACTCCTTACCAGTGGGAACACCAGCTGAAGAGTGAAATGGATGGGTCACCAAGGCAGTATGGTTAGGATCACTTAATGAGATGGGCACAAAGCCAAAAATGTGTCCTTCAATGTAGACAAACACTAGGACTTGCATCCAGGAGCAGAATACAAACCACAGTCCTGTAACTGCAGGGAACACCACATCTAGAGAGTATTGATGAGAAAGATTAATGTGTCTAACAGTTCAAGAAGGTTGTGGATGAGGTGAGGATGAATCCAAGAAAGGCCACAGAACGAAATGACTAAGTACTGGAAAACGTGGCTTGAAGTGACAGACTGGAGAAGACACTCCATCTGTTTAGCCTAACGAAGACAAAGTTGAGAGAATGACTTGATCACAGCCTCTAAGTACTGACATGGGGAACAGAAATGGGATAATAGAAGGCTTTTCAATCTAGCTGACGCAACCATAATATGATCCAACTGGAAGCTGGAAGCCAGACAAATTTTGACTACAAATAAGGTGCAGATGTTTAACAGTGAGGGTAATTAACCAGTGGAACTAATTACCAAGGACTGTGGGGACTATCACCAACAACTTTAAATCAGGATTAGATTTCCTCCCCCTCCCCCTGCCAGAGATGTGCTCTAGTTCATTCAGGAATAAATTCAGAGATGTCCTTCAGTGTGTGTATTACTCAGGAGCTCGGGTTAGATTATCAAGGCAGTTTTCTCTGCCTTTGGAATACCCCTGTGATTCACAGGCCCTCGAAGCACATAGATACCGTGCAGAAAACTTGCAGCACCTGCCCAAACTGACTCATGACACTTCATTTCATACCCTGGGCTGTTAAGTAGTAAGGGGACAAATTGGTAAGAGTGGGAGGAGAAGGGTGTGGGTGACAGGATCACAGATCCCCTCCATGTAAGCCTGTGCATTATCTCGGTGATTCATTTACTTCTTTAAAGACATAAAAAGAATGAAAGAATTAAGATGGGAAATGTAATTGTCTGCCCTGCTAAAAGCATTGCAGGCAAAATGAGCTTTCAGGAAAGATACTGATAAAGGGCGCTTTGTGTTCCTCTTGCTGTGCCGTGCTGAATTTGGCCAGGGAAAGGAGCACCCCAGAATCAGAACACAAAGAAACAACCCCTCTCTGAAGTCATCCTGGGGAGCAGCAGTGAGCCATGGCATGCCTCCTGGCCCGCCAGTGACAGACCATGAAACTGCCTCCATCTGCTGCCAAGCCCATGTGGACATTCCATGTAAGAAAACAACCAGCCCAGCATTAGCAATGCTCCGGTGCAGCAGCCCAAAGGGAAGCACACTGGCTGGCTTGGGAGCCTGCGATGGATGTGGTGAAACCCCTGGACCTGCACAGTCTGTGGTGAAACCCCTGTGTGCTGCAGTTCAGGGCAGATGGAGGGGAGGCCAACATGAAATACAGGGTATAGACCTCTCCCTGGCCTTGGAGCAGGAGAATTCAAGGAAAGATTGGAGGTGTTTGCAGTTTTGCTGTAGCAGCAATTTTTCCTCCTGACACAGCGGCAGGGCTGGAGGACAGAGAGATTAGGAGGGGCTCTTGACTTGCAAGCCACAGTGTCACCCTGTCCCGGGGTGGCCCCGACAACCTCCTATAACATTCCAGGGCCTTCTAGAAGCTTCTGGGACCTTTCAGAACCTTCTAGGGCCTTCGAGGACCTTCTCCAGCCGTGCTGACATTGAACAGAGTCGTGGCAGAAACGCAGGAGCAGAGCGGATGCGGTGAACACCCCGTTCCCACTGCGGTCCCGTCCCTCACATCTCCTGCCTCCCACACAGCCTGGACATGCCCGGTGCCGGGGGCAGGCAGGGCAGGCAGGGCTGGAGAGAGGAGGCTCCTCAGCTGCCTGCTCGCACCTGCCGGCACTCGCAACTGCAATTAGTTGCACCCGGTCGAAGCCAAATTGAGGCCCCTTTCAAACCGCAACTCTGTGCGTTTTGTTTCCAAAGGGAAGTTCATCTTTTATGTGCATGCAAAATGGATAAAACCCGAGGAACCTTTTTTTATCCCCCCTCCTCCCTTCTCTCAGTCAGGCAGGAATTTGTTTAAAAACACCCGCTGCTGCGGCAGGGAGTTGCAGTGGGTTGAGGTCTGTAGCGATCCGTCTTTTGTGGCATGGGAAAGGTTGGCTTTTTCCAAAGAGTAGGCTCGGCGTGTGGCCTGCTCATGGTGAGGGGATCCCCAGTGTGGGTGGGCAAGTTGGGCCCTCTGCCCCATTTGGGAAACCTGTCCCCTTCACCCAGAGTGAGAAGATGGAGAAAGCACAGGGGGTGAGCTTCTGCTGCTCGTGGGGAGACACGCCCTGGGGGCACTGAGAGCCCCTCTCTGGGAAGCAGCATGGGTAGGAAATGATGGACACCAGGCAGCCTTGCCCTTGCCCTCCATCTCCTTCCCTCCTCCCTTGCTCCTCCACATTGTTTTTCCTGCTTCACCCAGGTGTGGATCCCCCTTCCCAAGGAGGCTGCCTGCGTGGTGGTCCGAGCCCTGGGATGGGTTCATGTGGAGGCAGAGCCTCCCCGCGTGAGTGCCGGGAGGTGCTGATTCCACGGTGTGCGGGGGATCCAGCAGCCACCTCACTAAGAGGATTTACAGAGAGATAAGGCGCAGCGCTGAGCTTCCCTCGGTAATCGTGCCGCACAATTCGGGGCTGCGCGGGGAATTTCAGCGCAGCTGACAGGTACGCAGCACTGATCCAATTGTCCTCACGGCCGCTATTAGCCAAAATAAGGGGCAACTGGTATTACAAATGATTTCTGGATAAATGCTTAGCTCCGGTTCTGAATGATCTCTCAGCAATAATCCACAAATAATCCTCAATACAGAGGTACTGCTTTAAAGGCAGCTCCATTTTGAGCAGGCCTCAATAATGCATGGATGTCCTGATTCACAAAATAAGGGGGAGGAGGGAACAGGAAAACCACTTTTGTTGTACAGACTTTCTTTCTGGGTTTTCTTTTTTTTTCTGGGGGAAAAAAAATTAGGGAAGCGTGTGATCATGTACGTATTATTTATTAAGAGAAGATTACCTGCTTGGTAATTATTTCTTTGGGAGAATAATTTTAACTATAATAACTGTGTATGACTCTTTCAGGCAGGTCTGATGTGTCTAGAAAATAAAAAAATGAACAAAAATCTCCTGTAATGGCTCAGTTCATGAGGTTTATTCCTCAGAACACTGTTGGTGACTTAATGTGAGGGAATGAGTGTGCTAATAGGTAACACCTTCTCTCTTCTCCTCTGCACTTACTGACATGAAGAGTTGCCTGGTCCAGTGGCACTTATGCAGCCCCCCTAGCAGGGCACCTGAGACCCCTGCAGTCTTTGGCGCATTGGGTGGCCTCATCACAGCCCCATGAAGTGAAGCAGGAAAATGTGCTGCTCCCAGATGCACAAATCCCAGAGAGGAGCAGGTGACTCTTCCGAAAAACCTCTGCTCATTTTGTGCTGGCATGAGACCCAGGGCTGGGTTTTCAGAACCTCTTAGCACCCACTCCAGCACTTATGCCTGGCTATTTATGTTCTTTGAAGAGTGTTCTTCCTACAACAACTTGATTGCCCAGAGAGTGGGCACAGAAGAGTCTGAGTCTGCAACAATTACACTGTGAGTAATCCTTGGGTAATCCCAGGAGGCTTTACCTGGCTGACTAAGGACTCTTAGCATATTACCAAAGCACTGGATATATCCTCTACAAATATTTTTGGCCCATTGCTTCCCCTAGGGCTTTCAAGGGGACTGGCATAGGTTTTGAAATCTCTGGTATACCTTAATTAACATCCACAGGACACTTTAACCAATAGGCTCATCTCTTGGCTATACAATAGAGGAGTGTTGGAAACCAAATATTTTCATCATGAATCATATTCTCCTAGCTACTTGCTACACAGGGGAAAAGAGGCCCTGACAAATGCCACAAGCAAAAATTTTAATATTTCTCCACTAGCAAATTCTGAAAAAGCAAACAACATTTTCATAGTTTGTTTACTCATTTGTTCCTTAAAAGAGGCAAGGGAATCTGTGAATCAGAAGAATTTCCATCTCAAAAAATTGCTTTGGCAGCCAGTGGCTTTTTATTTTAGATTAAGCAATTGAATTTCATGCAGTCCTGCTTAAAATTCACTACCCCACACCCTGTCACCATACATATAAAAATCCCCACACCGCAGTCCAGTCACCAGCTCCCCCAGCATCTACAAGATCTACTATAAGTCCGTAAAAAAAATGTCTAATCAGCTGGGAGGTCACAAAATGTACTTAATAAAGATGTTGTCTGCATGACTGCTGGATTTTTCCCCTCACAGCGTTCGCAGCCTATCAGGCAGTTTCCGTTCTGATGCAGTGCCAGTGCTGGGCTGACTTCAATCAGGCTGCACAAATCAGCAGAGCAGAAATGCCTCCTTCCCTCCATCACCTGAAGCCAATGCTGATTCATCTCTTCAGGCCCGTTCCTCCTGCCCTTTCTCTGAATTCGCTGATTGCTGAATCATTTATTTCCTTTTTATTTTCTTCCCCTCTTCCCCTCTGGAGTGTCCTGGTGCTGAATGCAACACGCTTCGTTTCGAGATCTGGCTGAAAGGGAATATGGAAATTAATTGGCTCAGGCTGCTCGCAGCCCTTTCCACGTGCCTGTACTATGTAAGAGGTGCCGTGCAATTGCCTTTCCATTGTGGTTCCCCACCAGCCACCTGTCTCCTTGCACACGCTGCCGCGGCTGCTCTCAGCCTGGGCTCCCGAGATGGATGTCCCCTTCCTCTCCCTATTGTGCAAGAGGGAGGGCAGCTGGCAGGGCTGTCCTCCTAAGGGCTGGAACTGCCCTGTTTGACTCAAAATAGGCCAGATTTAGTGAATTCTCCGGCTTGTGGTAAACAGCGTGTGACTGGTGCTTTGGCAAGGGCTGCAGGGGGATGTACTGTACATTGTCACTCCTGTTGAAATGGTTATTTGTTCTGGCTACTGGAAGGAGAGCCCAGTTGAAAGAGAGCACCCAGGGGATGTGCCTCCTCCATGGGAGGGTGGTACTGGGACCCTTGCAAGTTGGTGTATAACCTTGCTTCATGGGTATGCTCCATCCCAAACATGCTGTCCCATGGTGCTGTGGCTTTTCCAGCTCCATGAGAAAGACAGTGCTGGGCAGAAAGAAAGCCTTATCTCCATGTCATGCAAGGGGGAAGCCCAAAAGGAATAAGATCTTACAGCCAGCCAGGCAGGAGGGCAATGTCACCAGGAGCACCTGTGTAACAGAAGAAGAATGGGCACCCATGGCTCAGAGACAGAATCTCTGGAAGCACCTCAGCACTTGCTGGGGAGCAACGGGTTCTTCTGAAGGGTGGATGGTACAAAACTGCCCCAGACTCAATTCCTTGCTGGAAGGGAAAATCTGAGCTCTAACAGTCATGAGGATAATGGTCATTTGTGCTGATTGTTTTTTACGTGGAGGCATTTCAAGAAGTGGCTTTTGAAGTCCTGAAGAACTTCTGTGTCCAGAAGAAACTGGTCTAATTTTCCCACCAATAATAAACTGGTCTTTAAAAAGACATTATCTCTACACAAAGACTTTGTCTTACCTATGTCCTTTGACCATTGCAGTCACCACAAAACTACTTTGAGGCTCCTATGGCATTTGGCAGCAGATCAATGGCACAAACACTACAGATGTCTGCAGCTGCTCCAAACCAGGAATAAGAATTTTTGCGTAGAGACATCCTTGCCTATGGCATTAGCCCTTGTGTTGTCATCTCAGCAGACTGATGGTATGAGCACCACTAGGTGCTGGTGAGTTGTTTGTATTTTCAGGGTCTTGGGATGATTCAGACTCTTGCAGCACTGCAGGCTGCCCGTGATTTCTCTGGCATGATGCCCATTTTCCTCTTCCATCTTTGCACTGCCTCTTGCCCAAGGAGTCATGGCCTACAAGAAGGACCACTTCGTATTATTAATACAATAGCCAGAAATGAAAGAGCAGGCACATTTGTAATGCAGCATCACTGACAGAGAAGGCATGATCTCAGGCACACTGGATGTCGAAACCAAATGAGAAACTTTTCTTCTAGTTTTATCACAGTTTTTCCCAGAGCCACTGCTACTTGCATTCTGGAAATTTACAGGATGAAGGATTTTGTCATGATATCTAATTCTAATCTGGAGTGATTTACTGTTAAATTGAAAATCAAGCCTGTACATATCCCCCTCCAAGTGGTTTCTGTCACAGTTTCTATTAACCATAAAAATGTCACTTGCTAGGAAGTATCAGCCTTCTTATAGGCTTTGCAATCATCACTACCAGATGCACACTTACTGAATGGAATAAATAATAGCCTCATACAATTAGCCTAGGATGCAGGACATGTCTGGCTATCTCTCTTGGCTCCAAAGTGAAGTTTTCACAAGCAAACCCATATACCAGGAGATGAGATCTATGTGGATTCTCTGGAGCTCTTCAGAACTTGAAATGCTGTAAAGCCTTAAGGATAAAGCTAACAGTTTTGGTGCATATCTTTGTGGTTTTGGTCTGTGTAAGCAACTGAAACACCCATCTTCCTTCATTCTGATCCAGTAAAAAAACCCCCTGTGTTTATTCTGTCACTTTTAATGTGTTTCGAAATACTCTACTGGCTCTGTGGTGTTTCCTGCTGTTGCACAATCACAGTAAAATTTGTAGTGTGGGGTTGCACTGTAAACACTTCATTCCGATCTACCCTTCAAGGAAATGACGCACAGAGCTCTTCTTAAGCCTGGGGCTGTGGATGAGGGCTGTGGTCCAAGGGATGTGTTAGCAGTGTTGAGACACAGATTTGAATTAATCTGGTCCTCAGGTATGAGCTGAAACGAGAGTTTGGGTTTGTGTCATGTTCTGCCAGAGCTCTGAGCCATTGCACTTGAAGTCTCTGCTGTTGGTGGGGACCTCAAGAAATCAGCCTGAGTGCAGAAAATGACACTTAATGGTCCCCACATTTTAAGCCATATTGTGAGCAGAAGTCATAAAGAAAGTTGTAACCTGGACCTTCATTGCTGTGTTTGCATCTGAGGATTGAAGTCCAGAGGACTGCAGAGCTGAAGCGGTGGATGTGGACTGCATGAGACACATTACCCTTGCAGCAGCAGAAGCCTTGGAGCCTTGCAGCAGAAGAAGCAAGAAGCCTGTTTACATCTGTCAAGAAGAACAAAGTCATATTCTGCTCTTCTATGCACCATTCTGACTACTGAAGTCAGTGAACTTTGACCTGTGTGTCAGGGAAAAATCACTGTGTAGGAGCTTGCAGCTGGCACAATGAACAGAGCGAGATATCAGCCACCTCTACAGAGCACCTGGATCCCTTGATGAAGTGAACTTACAGCTCCTGGATGGATCTGAAAGAGAAGAGTAAGGGAAGAAAGAAAGCATTTGGTCACATTTCCAGAGCAAGGACACTGTGTATTTGAAAGCAGAAGCTCTGAGAGGGACATGTGCTACCATTTCAAAAAACACCTGCTCGTACAAGGAGCACCACCGGTGCAGGGACCTGAGAGTTGAGAATCATGCAAATGGCAGCTCCTGCACTGCACTGTGCAGGGCTCACGAGAGGAGATAAAGTAGGAAATGGAGGGGTTTAGTTCCTTCTCCCCTCTTTGTCAGCTTCGCAACAGCTGTTGCAAAAGCGGAAAGGGTTTAAAAATGTCAGGGAGAACGGTTTGCACCATGTCCAACCTCTAGAAGGAGAATATGAAGAAACCCATCCTATCAAACTTCAGAAAAAGAAATCTTGAAGTATGACAACTTCAGCACAGGCAGAGGTATCTAGTCTGATGTTAGAAGGCTCTTTGTCTTTTATCTACCAAATGCATATATATTCCAGAACAAAAAGCCCCTGTGTGTCCCTTGCCCATGGAATTCAAAAAGATTTATAAATTTAAGTTAGAATTGCAGGATATTATACAATATATAATACTAAATGCTGTTGTCAGAGGGAAAAGTGCCTGTGGACTGTTTGTGACTGCAGAATCCGTGATGAATACCTAGAATGTCCCTCTCCTGGAAATGCTGTTAATTGTTTTTTCACATGATGAAATTGGTTTGAAGCAATTTCACTGTCCCTTGAAGTCTTGTGAAAACAGAAAACAGAATATATTAGTATAGGAAAAGATGATGCTCACAGTTGTCTAAGAACTAAAAAGCCGTGTGTATTCTTTAAAGTCTGTGGGATGAGGCTGCTTTCTTCCCTGCAGTGTTAACACATGCACCTTGGAGACTCTCATCTCAGCCAGCATCTGAGCATGCTCTTGCATTTCATCCGATGGCTCAGGAGCAAAAGCACCAGCTTATATTCAGCAACATGTAGCTCCAAAATCAATGTCAGCTAAGCATTTTCATTGCTAACAAATTAAACATTTTCACAGGTATTATTTGGACTAAAACTTGATAGATAGCATTGGAAGACTCTGATGAAGCTAAGTTCTCCAACCTGTGAACCTTCTTCTCTGACTGGGACAGATGAGAGAAAAGAAAAAAGTAGCTTGTGCATGTTTTCATCCCTGCTCTCTGTGACGAGGCTCTTGAACGGATAAATGTCATCAGAGAAAAACTGTCATGGTGAGAACTTTGTATGGAAAGATCCAATTCAAAAAGTGAGATTTACAGGCCACACTGAAGGAATTCTTTGTGTTTCCAAATTTCAGTTCAGTGAAAGTTTGGGAATTAGTTGGGCTGGTGGCTTTTCCACACTTCAGAGTGATAGCAGGAACACATATACATGCTGTGTACAAAGGCATTCCCTGAAAAAAAAGAAATTGAGCTGATATATTGGAAAGGTGCCAGACTGATGTAAATAGGAAGTCAAAGACTTTAATCTTCAGAGCTGGTATGCCAAAGGTGCTGGCAGCCCAATCTTCTCCACAGAATGGAGAACTCAGTGGCCAAGTTTTGTTTTAGCATTTGTCTCTGTGAGGAGAGAAGGAATGACTTGGTACCCACAGGATCATTGCAGCTCTCTTCATGACTGAAACTTTTCCATTATCATGTATTAGATTTCCCCACAGCAAATAAAGTGTTGAAATTGGAATAAAGTATTGAAACTGTAGTGGACACAATACATGAATTTTAACTATGTCATAAACCATACTTTAGATGGTTATAATAATAAAAATGTTTGAGACCCAGATGAGCTGAAGATCTTGTCTTTTTTAAAAAAATCCCAAGCAACCCAAGCCTGCTCACTCTCCACTTCTAAAGAAGTCTGTACAAACAGACTTAGCATTGACTTTACATTGGCTGATCTATGTTCAGGCCACAAGAGCACGTAGAGAGAACGAGGGGTTTGCTGGCGAGCCAGACCACAGCATTTCTTATGGCAGGGGGTGGGGGGGGGGGCTTGTCTGAAGATTCCTGCTCATGTCCCATTGACTTTATGGATAGTCCTCAGGATCTTGTCTGAGCACATCTGAATGTTTGTACAGCACCTGACGCAAACAGGCTGCTGTCCCACTTCATTTATCAAATGATAAATAACATGATAATACTATAATTGAAGTCACTCATAGAGACAGTAATCACCTCGTGATTCAGTACAGCACAGACCTGCGAGGTGGAAGACTGCACTAAGCTTATGCAGAGATTTCTATCTTACCCATCACTTTCTGCACACTAAATATATTCTGAATCTACAAATGCTGAAGTTTTAAGGTGAGATTTTCTCTGCTTGGGCTAAACCCAAAGTGATTAATTTTTGTAATGCCAGAACAGAACCATTCAGCCACTTTTGAGTTATGTGACACTGAAAGACAAGGTATTGATAATGTTGCTATTAGCTGCTGAATCAAGACTCACTGACAGCACATATCATAATATTTTTTTTTTATTAAACAAGGAACAGCAATACAGGGGGAGGTGGAAGACAGGAAACTTCAGAGAGTTTATGCCCTCCAGTGAGCAACACCTGATCCAGAAATCAGGCTCTGGCAATATACAGTGCAGGGAAAGTATGCTTGAATTAATGCCTAAGACCTGGCTGATACATACCTCATAGCTAATCTGGTTACGCGGGGTTTATTTCACAGTCGGAAGTTCTTGCGCTGGAAGAGAGTCCTGCTGGGGTTTTCTGAGCACATGGCAGAATTAATGAATGAACGAACGCAGCTTGCCAGCCCAGATTTAAATTGCTTACTAGATCAAAATCTGTTCATTTTCTCTGTCCTTATTTCCAGCCTCTCTGTCTTTTATTTATTAATTTATTTCAGAAAATAGATAAAGAGCACAGAATGTGCCCATGGACGTCATCAAGGCAGCAAATGCAGATAAAGGGCTGTTTTTCATGCTGGCCTGAACCCCGGCACCAGGCTTTGAGCCACGGTCCTGGGCAGGGAGGTCCCTGGCAGAGGCTGGTTGGTGGCTGGGGGTGTGAGGAGCTGTGGCTGCACAGCCCTTACAACCCAGCTGCCCTGAGCCTCTCCCTGTGCCACCAGCAACCCTTTTCCACAGCCCCTGGGAAAAGGACGGCATTAAAGCAGTGAAGCCTGGCTTTGAAAGAGCAAAAAATAAACCCTTGCTGCTTTGCAGGAAGGGTCACGTTTTTTCTATCTTTCAGATCCATGCTGCCTTTGGTATTAGCCAGCTGTCAGGCTTTAATGGGCGCTTGCAAACAGGATATCTGGAATATTTCGATTTATTTGGCCACTGGGCAGACCTCCAGCCTGCCGTCTTGACTGCGGTGTTCGTATTTTAATAGGAGTTTTAAGAAGGCTTAGTTAGGGGTATTTAAGGTAGTCCTGAATTTTCATGCAGACTTTCTCAGCTCCGACCGAGAGCACAGCACGAGGAGATGCGGCGGCAGGTTTTTAGGAAGCAGACGGACCCTATAAACGTGCCCTTGTCACTGCCTTCCCAAAGGCCCTTTGGGAAGAGCGAGCTCCCCTCGCACCGTCACGGCTCCTTTCGTATCCCGGTGCCTGGACTCCTTAACTCCGCGTCCAGCCGCGCTGCGCAAGGCCGGGATGTAGGCAGCGCTCCGCGGCAGGAGCAGGGCATCGGGAAAAGGACGGATGCCTGCTCACCCCCATCGCGCTCCCCAGCCCCTACTTCGCAAGGCCAGGCATCTCCCTCCGAGCCCCGGCACTGGGATGTGCTGCAGGCAGGCGGCTTTTGGCTGCTCCGAGCTCCAGGCAGCCTGAGGCGCCTCCCCGGACTCCGGGCTGCACTCTCCAGAGCGAAGGGGAAAGGAGACAAATGTCGCTCATTCAAGGTGAAGGGCACTGCTGGCATGATGGAAAAGCAGCCTGTGCTCTCTGCCAAAGACTGGAGACCTTTCTGAAGATTCACTGTTCTTCAGGTTTTTTCTAATGTTCTTATTTTAGAGCTTATGGAAAGAAGAGGCTGATAATCAAGAGAGAGATTCTGCCGATATATCCAGGTATCCTGTGCTGCACTGCCCCTGCTCTTCCTCACTTTCCTCTCCCTGTGCTGCCAACACAGGCTGAGCAGGGATGGATAGCTCTGCTGACTGGTGCAGTGCAGGCGTGCAGGCATCTGCTACTGCAAGATTGACCAGGTTTGCTTTCCTCAGCTAGAGACTGCACTGTGAATTACCTCCAGGTCTCTGCAGGTGCAAGCCCAGTGTGCAAAGCACTCTGTCTGCTGCTGGCTTAACCCTGCCTGGCTGGACCCCAACCGCTGAGGAGGATGAGGCAGGGTCAGCATCAGGGTGCATTCTTCCTCCACACCATCCCAAAAGGAGCTGAAGGACTTCAGAAATGAAAATCTGCTTTGAAGGTGTCACGATGGTCACCCCACTTCTCTGGGAGGCAGTCTGGTAACTGAAAACCAAACTGGGGAGCAGAGCCAAGATCCCCAACCACAGTCTGGAAGCAGCTAAAGCAAGGAGGAAGATTTTAAAAGGCCCCTCAGAGCCCAGCACGTCAATTGTTGAAGGTTTAGTCAAGTCTCCTCTGTTGGTGTGAGGCCCTTCAGAACCACCAAGCTGCAAGCAGCTGCCCTCCTTCCTCTCCTGCTTCTCCCCATGGGGCAGGTGGAGGAGAACACACCGTGAAGAAGGGAAGCTCAAGGTCTCACCGTAAGCTTGAGCTGCTCTGCTCAGTGTGCCCACACCCACACACCTCTCCAACAGCAACCAGCTGCCCCGAGAGGAGAAGGTGTGATCTTGGCGCATTGCATGGATCCATGCAGAAGGATGGGAACACGAGGGTGAATATCAAGGCTTGAGAATATATCAAGGTTGAGAAAAGGCTTGCCTGGGTGATGAAATGTTCGTGAAGTGGCACACTGATGAAGGAGGAAAGATGCAAAAGGCAGCCCATCATAACTTCACCAGCTTGCACTACCAAGCATCCCTTGAAATGCTAATTAAAGCGAGCAGAGGGAGAGGAGCCTGCTAACAGGATCACAGCCTTGCTTGGATTGAGTAATAAATGTGTAGTAGGCATCCGTGTTTTCCTCTACATGTGTCTTTTAAGCTGAGTTGACTGTGAATGTTGCAGTTTTGTGAAACCCACACAGAGTAGGATGCAAACACAGACTAGATAGAGAGGCAAGGTCTAGGCATGAAGCTGGTAGAGAAAAAACCACGACAGTCTTCCGCAAATAAATAAATAAATAACTGCCCGAAATAAGGGCTAATTAACTTGCAATAAACCAACTTAACCACTTAGGGGCAGCGTTAACACAGAGTTAACATGCAAAACAAACCTGTATTTTCTCACCTGGTTAATTTAATATGCGCCGTGAATATTCATAGTGTATGAAATCCTGATACATCAACACACCAAATGATCCAGTCTGTCAAAACCGGGAACGCGTGGCAAGAGGAGTAACTCAGTCGTGGCTCACACGGCGCTGACTTTGATCTGTTACTGTTTCTAAACACATTCATAGAGGAGGTAGGACTCTGCTGCTTTCCCTCTGTCAGGGTCACAGAGTGTGTTCTATACAGAGATTAAAACCTAAAAAAAGGAGATAGAAAAGAGCTTCACTTAAAATAAACATAAAGAAAATGAAACAGAAGAAGGGTGTCTTTGAGAAATGCTACTCTTGCATGCAGGAGCTGAATCCCCATTTTATCTCCGTGGCCACATTCAGAGTCACTTTGCTCTCAGACAATACGTTTCCTTCTCTACATTGCATGCAAAAAAGTCCTGGTTCCGTGGATTCCTCTGAAACATTTCCTTGCATAAAAAGGAGCCCCATTTCAGGTATGTTTACACTCCCTGATCAGAACACATAAATAAAGAAAAGATGATTTTTTTTTTTTTTTAGTGTGACTTGACTAACTTGAGTTAGCTCCGGCAGAAAAAACCCACACTAACCTGCTTTTATTTATTTATTTGTTTATTTATTTATTTATTTATTTTTAAAGGGGGCTAGCATCTGGAATTTAAACTGAGGTAAACCTCATCTTACCTCACTGTCCTTTTAACCTGAGGTATTAAAAGCACAACTTTTCCCCTCCTGTTCCTGCCCCCTCCCCCTCTCCTTCCCCCTTCCCCCTTCCCTTTCTGCAGCAGCATGTTTACAAGCCCTGGCATGGCTTGCCAGTGTCCCAGCATCACCTTTACAGCCACCAGGCACTCCCGCTGCTCTGGCTCGGCTTGCACCGCGGG
>NW_008238126.1:2039793-2040977 GCF_000691975.1 Corvus brachyrhynchos
TGCCGGGGCTCCCCGGCCGTGAATGCCAGGTCCAGGCACCACCAGAGCACTCAGCGGGGAGAACAGCCCCGCATCAGGGGCAGGCATGTGCTCACATTTCTGCTGAATTAGCCAGAGTGCACGACAGGGAACACTTGCCAGCTTTATGCTCTGCGCTGGCCAGGGGAGGACGGACGATACCTGATCTGGCATCGAGTGAGCTTGGTGTGGAGAGGAGATATTGAACATGGCATAAAGTTAAAGTAAGATGGGTAAACAATATCTGATCTGGCAGAAGAAGCTGCTGGTACAAAGTTGGCCTGTCAGAACCATTAAAATAAATTCAAAGCAGTGGAGTGAGTGCCACATGGCCGAAGTGTTTTTGCTGCAGTGTCAGGGGGCCCAGAGACAGATTCCCTGTGCTGTCAAACTCTGCACTTGGGAAAGGGGTGGGAAATGTGTGCCCACCCTTGTTGGCATGCCTATCTGAGGAACAACACTGGGGTGGATGAGGAGGCAAAGGACCAAGGAGGATCCTTCAACCCTGAAGGATGCAGGAACCGACCTTGTTCAGCATCGCCCAGGTCACAGCAGCTGCTTGACAGTGGATCCTGGTGTGACAAAGGGCTTCCCCTGGTGCAGGAGGTGGTGCTGGGAGTGTTGTGCTGGGAGGCTGAGAGGGAGGAGGAGAAAGACGTGCAGCACTGCTGCCAGCCTCTGCACTGCCTCTGCAGAGGAGGGGGATCAGGCTCCAAAGCCATCACCCTGCCAAAAACATCAAACTGACTGAAACAAAGTCCCACAAGGAGAGGAAGCAAGCGAGCTGTCAGAAGTGAGAGAAACAACAAGCCCACTGTACAGCATCATCCACAGACCACCCTTCTCCACTGAAGTGATATTTCTCCTTTCACCTGTCTCAAGTGGATGAAAAAAGTCAAGGTTTAGGCACTTGCTTCCTTTGCTTATAAAATATAAGTGTTGGCCCTGTCTTTTCTTCCAGGATGGCCAGCGCTGTCCTGGGAGATCCAGTCCCACAGCTCCTAGGAAATGGAAGGAGAATGACAGGGCTGAGTCATCATGCATTATGCTGAATATTTACCCCTCATGCATGCTATTTTATTTTAAATCTAGCGTGTAATATGCTTTGCATCTAGCGTGTTGCTCTTGTGTGTTTTTCCCTTGCCCTGCCTGTCTCTTGCTGGCAG
>NW_008238126.1:2041131-2045928 GCF_000691975.1 Corvus brachyrhynchos
AAACAAAAGGCAGCTGCCAGTTTGAGTGAACATCTCTCTCTCTCGCTCACTCTTTTGCCTCTTGCTCTTGGAGCTGATGCAAAACCACTTCACAGACTGGGTGGCAGGCACTGATGCAAGGGGGGTTTGCTGCCCTTGGGATGCTTGAGCATGCAGTGCCTCTGAGGCTTGCTGCCAGAGCTCAGAGCTGTGTTCAAGCCCTTGAACCTGGCTCAGCAGTAGCCAAGAGATGGGCAGCTGTTGCTCTGCCAGCACACCAGCTCAAGCTATCTCCGTTGCAGCAATTGCCCATTTCACAGGATTTGATTAGGCTGCTTTTGGCAAAGGTGACGGTTTATTAAATACCATTTTGGCCTTCTGCTCCAAGATGTGTAATCAAACACAGGGATCTTCTTGCTCCAAACCAGTGGTATTCCTACATCTGCTGAAAAAAGCCCAAAAGAAGCAAGATTGAGCTGAAACAGCATTTGGAAGGAGAAATTTTCCTGTGTCAAATTAAAGTAACATGGGGAGAAAGTGGGATGAGATGCCAGGACCTAGACTCTCAGGGCAGCTGCGGGCCTTAGATGCTGCAGTTCTTTGGCCAGTGGTTCTGTGCAGAGTGAAAAGCTGCTCTGTGTGTGAGAGTGCCTCCAAAACTCACCCAGGATCCTTATCCCTTGGCTCCTCTTATGACTCTATAACTCTGTGTTCTAGGAGGCTCTGGAGACCATCAGAGGGGCCAGTTCAGCTGTTTTTTCCCGAGCTGGAAAGTATGGAAGAGATGTTTTTGCTTTTCTTAGGGAGCCTTTACCCTCAGCTATAATGAGAACTTGCTTTGGGAAAACAAGTTGAACTCTTGACTGCTGTAAATAGCCATGGGCTGGGTCACGCCTCTGAGAAGGGACTGTGTCCTGCTGGGAGAGGGGCAGGAATTAACTGAAGTTTGCTGGAGCTGCAGTCACTGGCATGTCCTCTGTGTTTCCTTACCTCTCTGGGCTGTGGTGAAGGGACTGGGGAAGAGGGTGAGGAGCAACAGGCAGGGAGGTTGAAAGAAATCAAGCAAGACTCCGAACTATGGCGTAAAATGAAAAAGCCAAGTAAATGCAAGCCTCAGTTCCAATCAGGAAAGTTAGGAAATGAGATCTGAAACACTCTGCTGGGAGTCTGGTGTGTGCTGAAGAAGCATACTGAAATAAATTCTCATGCAAGCTGTATCACTGTGATCGTCAGAGAAACTGAGCCCTCACTCCTTTCCTTTGTGACAATTTTCTTTCAGACAGCTTCTGCTTTTTTTGTTGCATGGCTTTTATTTTATTTATTTATTTTTTTTTCATAATAGAAATGGGTATTCTCACGTCACTCATTGTAAGCTCTTCTGTGGAAATTATGGCAATATGGGCTTGTTCAGAGGGACAGTTTGGAAAGGTCCTGGTTTGTCTGATTTGTCTGACATTGTTTTCTTAAAGCACAGAGAAAAGTCAGGAAAAGAAGCTGCAGAGGACAGGCCTGGAGTCCCTGAGGAGATGTCAGGGCAGGTGAGAAATCACAAGTGCAGGTGAGAAGCTTGTGCTTTTTGTAAGTGAAGAGCAAGCTATACTTGCCAAAAGAAGATGATTTCCTCTAGATTAAGCAGGATTGCAAATAAACAAACAATGAAAGTATATGGCCATGAGCAAAAGAGGGTATCTGGCACTGTTTTGTGTGCTGACTTGCCTCTCAGATAGGCAGGTAGGCTCTGCAGGAAAACAGGAAACACTTCCACCTGAGCCATTATAATCCCCCTCACCAGAGCTCCTGGATGAGTGCAAAGGTTTTCTCTGCTTCCAAAACTATGCAGAAAGTAGAGTTTATGGAAATATTTCCAGTTTGATTTATATGAGACACCCGCTAGTAAGTGGATTGTGAAGAAGCAGCAGCATAAATGAACAGCTGGATGCTTTCAGGCTGCACCGTGGCCCCATGATCTTGTGCTCTGATATGCCACAGTTGTGCTGCGAGACCGCCAGAGTCCCACTGCCAGGAACTCTGTGGCTGTGACAGGACATGGGGCAATGGCTGCCCTATTCCACTCCTTGGCTGTACCACAGGTGAAACATGGTCCTGCTCTGAAAACTGGGTATTTATTTTAACTCCTGCAGCACTGATGAGATAACACAGCTGTGACAAAGAAGGATTGAGACAAATCCTTTCCCTTTGCCACCATCTGCATTGGCAAGCCAGGACTGACAGCTGGGCCAAATCCTGCTCCTGAATGTCCATCCTTTGCCACTGCTTTGGCTTCTCTTCTCTGCCAGCTAAGGAGCTTTTCCTGATTTCCCTTTAGGGAGCCCTGTTTAGCAGCAATCTTGAGTGCTCTCTACATTTCCCCCATGCTGCAGGGTCAGGATTCTGCTGAGGGCTCCTGTCCCCCTGCCCTGGGTGCAGCTTCCTTCTCCAACTCAAACTACACTGCTGAAGTAGCCTGCCCCTTTGCTTAAGTGATAATAACCCTTACAAAAGGATTCTAAAACATCTTCATAAAAGACAGAAAAAAAACCCTCCTCCTTCTTTCTTCTAAACTTTCCACTCAGATTTTCTGTAAGCCTGCCTTGGTCTATCTTGACTCCAGTCTCTGTCGAACCAATCCCTCCTTGCTGATGGATGGGAGCTCCCTCACTCACAAGGCAGCAGCAGGGAGGAAACATGCTGTGCTCTGCTGTGGGTCTCTGTCTGGGACACCTCAGCTCTTGCACCTCTGCCTCACCATCACTCTGGTTTCGCTTCCAAGACCCTCTGCCCCAGGTGCTTCACAAAAACACCTCCCTGGCCCCTTCTTTCTTCTTGTCCCCTCTCTGCCTGCTAACCTGCTGCCTGCCTCTCTCCCCAGGCTGGGGTTTCACCCTTTATCCTCCCAGTGCTCACTCTGTCACCTTGGGCACACTGGCACAGGCAAAGAGCAGCCACAGGCCCCTGAACAAGGCTGGTTCATTCTGTGGCAATCATCTCAGGGCTGATCTCAGGGATCAGGAGGATCTGAGAGATGATCTCACAAACGGTGGGAGAGTTGTGGCCATGGCAAATTGGGGTGGACGCAGATCCTGGAAGAATTCACCTTGCTCCTCCTGCCTGGACCTCTGCACATCCTGGTGAGAGACACTGCTGAAAAACTGAGAATCAAGGCTACCTTCCTCCTCCTCCTTCTGACATCCCTTGCTCAGTGAGAAAGTAGCTTATGTATGACTGACTGCCCCTGCGAAAAGGAGAGAAAATCACTCACTGCATTCAGACGGAGTGACAATGAGGATGAATCGGACTTCCACCTCCTAAAACAATTCCATAGTCTTTCCCTCACCAAGATATCAACCAAGAAAATATATTTCTTCTTCCACAACCCCTCACTTGCCACTTCTTCAGCTGCAGCTAAGGTGTACCTGGCAACACAGAAAGAGCCTTTGCTGAAGCCCATCCCGGGGGATGTTTTCCAGTGGTAATTTGCCAAGCAAGGACATGAGGTTTCATTGCAGAGTCTCACATCACCCTCCTGCCCCCTCTCATGTTCCCAGGCTACTGGGGTGATGCAGGTACTTGGGACCTGCTCTTTGCTATGCCCTGAGCACTGAGGAGATCAGCAGATCATGCTGCTCACATCCTGAGATGCCCTCTGCCACCCAGACCCAAAGAGCCACTTTCTAGGGACTCAGCCTGGGGCTCAATATGAAGTTTTGAGGCCAGATCCTCTGTACCAGCAATATCAACTCTGCTACCTTACCCTTTTGTGTTTTCAGCTTTTAACTAAAGCAAGTTGGGGGCAGACCTTAAATTCACTTTTGATCTCAGGGAGAGGGATTGGAGATGATTACGAGCTATGAATACCCCAAAACACTGGAGAAGACAACAGAAAATGCCAATTACCTCAATGCTGGAGGAAATACAGACTGTCTGTATTGACAGTGGGACTGACAGCAGCCAGCCATGAAATCCAGGCAATCCCAAGCCCTCCTGCCCCACAGTAATGCCCCTTCCAGAGACTGGGGTGGATGATGGTCTGGGTTGTGCAGCTGGGTAAAGCCCAGGTACACAGTGAGGTGTGAAAACCTTGCTTGAAAGACAACAAGAGCAGACACAGAGGAGGGCACTTGGGAGCCCTGAGTTATGGGGGTCTGGATCACACAACTAGGGCAGGTTCACTTCTGAAAGGTCCCAGCAATGGGCACCTTTCCTGGGGGTGTAGAGTTTACGGCGACAACAGGCTGCTACTCAAATGCTCTGCAGTGGGCTGTGAGGACACAGAGCTGGAGCAGAGTAACAGTGAAGAAACCAAGTCTCAGCCATCTGTAAATCTCATCAAACCATGGAAATCCCCTCTTTTTCTCCAGTAAAAGGCTCTCTTGTGTGGGGAAGAGGAAGGCTGAGCTGTTGATCTCAGTGTTGAGGCATCCCTTTTAAGATTCCCTACAACATCCCATTTCTCATCTCTGCCCCCAGACCTGCCTGCCTCCTGGAAATGCACTGGCAAGGTTGAATTTCGAGAGCTGTCTTGTGGCTCTCACTTGCATGTCATCCCTCAAAAAGAAAGCAGGAGCTGGGGGGATGTTGAGGGCTAGGATGCAAACAGCCTGTGCATTCCTGGTGGTTAATGGGTGGTCAAAGTTTGCTCTCCCTGAGCTGGGCTCTTGCTCTGCCAAGTCCAGAGCCCTGCCTGGCACGGCCTGACCTCTCCGCGATTCCAGCCTCGATACTCGGCATCTGACCTCTGGATTTTTCTTTAAGAAGATAATAGTGGGGGGAGAAAGAAACCCCCACAAAGCCCCCTATAAAAAGCCAAACTTCCCAAGC
>NW_008238126.1:2046063-2047880 GCF_000691975.1 Corvus brachyrhynchos
GGCGGGCGCGGTTGGCGGGGGGGCGGGGGCAGGGACCCGAGGCGAGGGCCCCCCTGCGGGTGTCCCGTCTGGAAAGCTGGGGCCCAGGGAAGCGAGAGGTGCCTGACAGAGGGCTGACTCAGCGGGAGACAGCGGTTTGTGTAACCTCCAGCAATCCATTATTACAAAGGGGCTTTCAGGAACTCCTCCGTGCCAGGCACAGCGAGGGTTATTGATTGAGGAGACAGTGCAAATGCACAGAGAGGCTCCATCCATTAGGGCCGCTGCTCTCCACCAATTAGAAAAAAATCATTACTCAGCAGCCATCAATGGGCTCTGCGCTGCGCTGGAGTGCATGCATTCAATCTATCTTCTCCCACCTCCCTGAAAACTTAATGACAACTATTAAAGCTCCGCTGAATGCCCGGTGTGTACAGAAGCAAAGATTCATTTGGTAATCTTAGTAATTACGACGCCATAGGAGGACACATGCTAAATTCAAACAAGGGTGTGAGGGAGAGCCGGGGGGCTGGGGGAAGAGCCTGAATTCCTGTGTTGTGAAAGCCCTTGTCTTGCTCAGCCTCCCATCCCTTCCCACTCACCTGCTGCCTCCCCTCTCCTTCTCCCACAGCCTCTCGGTGGGCTTTCTGGGCTCACTTTTCTGCTTTATTTTTCCCCCCTCCCCAAAAGGGAAACATCATTTTGTGAAAGTAAATTGAAGTGGGGCGACTTGGGAAATGTTTGAGACCTCTGGATGAGGCACAAGCCTGGCAACACTGTTTGACAGCACTGCCCTGAGCGATCGAGGAGGCAAATTCCCATTTACAAAAGCCTGCGGAACCGTTCTGGAGCCCCGCTGGCACAACACAGGCAGGGGGAAATTTATTTACTCTGCCACAAGCCTCTCCTTACCCCACCCTCGCCCCCCAGCCTTTTCATTTACACACGTCAGGACTGAGCTGAGCGAGACCCTCGTCTCCCCCCTTGCCAATGCACGTCACTCCAAGTTATGGGGAAAGCAAAGTCCCGGGAGGGAATTTTTGGAAGAGCTCAAGGATGGATGTGACATGTCATTGAAGCTGAAAGGAGCAGTAACTTACAAGCGGTGGAGCTTTCCACAGGCCTGCTCTTCTCCAATCCAGGAAGAGGTAAGTCATCATTATCTGAGGGGCACTGACGGTGCTCATCAGCAGCCAGAGCCTGGTGACTGCCGTCAGTCACACCGGCGTTCAACACCTCACCTCCCAGCAGAGGAACATCTACCACACCACTGGCAACCCTGCAGCTGGCAGATTTCATCAGGAAAAGGGACAGCTAAAAGAGCAACATTCCTGTTTCCTTTTTAGTACCCTCCACAGGAGCTCATCCTGCCAGGGCCAGCTTGCACAGCATCAGCCAGTCCCAAGGGGAGGAACACCAGTGAAGGAGAAGACATGCTCCCAGTGCCTGCCTCAGTTCAAGCCTGCAGGCTGATCTTGCAGGGCGTGGAGGAGCTGGGTCACCACACCTCTGCAGCCACCCTTGACTTGTCTGGGCTCAAGACATTAGCCCTGAACATCACAGCTATGAGAAGTCTTGATAGCAATGAAGACTGCTTAATTTTCAGCTGGGCTTAAAACCACAACAACAGCACAAGGCTTCTTTGAACTTTGCTTGTGCTCCTTGATCTTCTTCATGTGGACATGTTATAGGAAGAATGCAGAAGTTCCTACAACACCCAGCAGATGGAAAAATATGTCAAAGGCAAAATGGCACAGACAGTAGTAGGAAAATCAGAAAAAAGGGAAGTAAATCCCAAAGACTCTACTCAATTTTTATTTAGGTTTTACTCAGGGGAG
>NW_008238126.1:2047940-2056890 GCF_000691975.1 Corvus brachyrhynchos
ACCTCCAAACTTTCTCAGAAATAAAAATAGAAGGTATTAAAGTATTCAGGAGAGAATAATCTTTTTTCTCTCTCTGTGAAGTATGAGAAGGGCACTGAGGGAGAGGTTACTTTTCTGCCATGGTACACAACTTAGGACAGGCACAGAGAGCCCTGTCGTTGCTGAAGGCCAAACAGGCCTTCAAAAACCTTGGGTAAGTAAGGTATTAACATCTTCTTTAGTGTTATCCAGCAACTATGGTGAAAAAACACAAGTGGCTACAAGCCACCTGCAAAATGGTATTGCAGGTGTCTGCCCCTTGCGTACCCTCTCACAGAGGGCTGTGGACCACATGGCAGGGTGTGCCCTTGTAAAGTCCACAGACGTGACTCTGCCCCGATGAACCTCTTACATCCGCAACTAAGTGGCTTTTAAATTAAAGTTTATTAAACAAAGAATGAATTCTCAGCCAAGCAAAAGGGCATGTCTTGGTAAAATGCAATGACAAGATCAGCATGTGCAGGGCACCAGGAAGAAGAGGAGACGGATTTCATCACAAAACCCTCCAATGCCTTCTCATGTTCCTTCCCTCGATGCACTGCCAAAAGGCACAGCCCATCTCCCTTCCTGCTTTTTGTCTGGGGAGAACCCCTGTGGCAGGGACGCTGGGAAAAGAGAGACCACAGCAACCAGATCAAAAGACAGGTGCCTCCATGATTCCTATCCAGCCCTGACCTGGAGGCATCCAGTGTGAATCAGAGCCAGGAAGGGCAATGTGTGAGAGTCCATCTGATCTCCCGCACATGGGGAAGGTGCTGGCAGCCACCACGCGGGCTGTGGATCCGGCCATCTGCCACAGACACGGGGGAGATGAGTGGAGGCCCAGATGGCAAACAGGCTGGTGGCCGGCTGGCCCCTGAAAAAGTGAGGAATGTCTGCAGGTTCAGCACAGATGGTCCCAGGAGAACAAGGAATTGCTCAGACACAGAATTTTTTCTGTGCCTCTGGGACATGATGGAGACCAAGCTCACAGGTAAGCCAGGAGAGGTATTTGCTGCTCAGGTAGAACGTTAGGTTAGAGGTCTAAGCATCATCTTGGCCCGTCTCCTTATGACCCAAAGCCATGGAATCACTTTCCATGCTTAACCTGGAGCAGGCAGAGCTGGGCTCTCTGGTATGTACAACTTTACTTATCTGCAAAGCCTTGACCTCTGCCCTTTGGGATTCCTTGTGAGGACCTCAGCAATGGGGAGAGGGGGAAGGGGCAGGTTCTGAATCAGTAGCACTGGACATTTACTAAAAACTGCAGGCTCTGGAGGATGAAGGAGGATATATGAGATCCTTTGACCAGGGGGCACTTGCTGTGTTTCTCTGACATTGGTGCTCAGGGAATGGTGTAGAGGATGACTGCCTAGAAATACATTTGCTGAGCTATTTGCTTAAACTATAGAGTCACTTGGGCACCATCATCAGAAAGCCATGAGCTCCTTTGCCAAGAGACTATTGATAATGCCCTTGAAGAGAAATCTTAGAGCTCTAGGCCCATTTGCTGAGCCTCCTTCTCCACATTAAGAGTGATTGTAGTATTCAAGGGGTTAGAAGAGTATGATTTAGGAGTTCAAAAAGCTCCAACTCAGTAATGACACGAAGTCAAAGATGGAGAAGAGGCACCCACATTACAACAAATACTCAAAATGTGTCAATTTCACAAGTTTTCCATGATTAAGACTACTTTTTTCTTGACTCTCTAAACAAAAAAATGGCTCCACCATACATCAGCAGAGGGAAAACTCTTCTGAGATGTTTCTCAGTGTGTGCCTAGGGAGTAGTGGGCAATTTAATCTCCAAGGTTTTAATTCGTACTAAATGACAGATGCACGTCCTGAATGTCTTCTAATGAGATGACATTTGCCCAGATTCTCTTCCTGTAATTCCATAGCTGTTCAATGAAGCTGGAACAAGAAATCTGCCCAGGGGCTACCTGCAGATATAAGATAATGTTTTGAAACTGTACACCGTCCTTTGTTGTTTTGCAGGATGCTCTGGATGATGCATTTTTTGTGTATTTATTTACATTTGGAATAAAGTCCTCTTGATGGTCCTATCCTATCTCATTTGGAAATACTTCAATTGGTGCCTCTCATGGCCTCTTTTCAGAATTCTCTTGCCTTTCATTTTACACTGAAAAATATTTATGGATTCTTAGGCATTTCTTGGTGATTAAACTGCTCCTTCTGGATTCCTGAAACATTTTTGTTGAGAAAATATTTCTGCTGTGGCAGACCAGACCGGAGCCTTGTTTAGGTGGGATCATTGCTTAGGTGTCTTCCCCTCAACCCTTTCAGTATTTACAAGCTCTCTCTCAGCTGCAATATCTTTCCCTTCCTCCTAGAAAAGCATGTCCTCTTTTCTATAATTTCCTTTTGCCACCTACAGATCATTTCCCAATCTGTCAGCCATTTACAACTCCCTCTCATCTCATGCTTTCTCTCATCCCACTCCACTGTGCTTTTGTCAGTCATTCCTTGTCTTCCCTAGCTCTTCTGTTTCTGTATCTACTGCTTCCCTCCCTCACCATCATGTCACCCCTCTTGTAACAGATGTCCCTCTGCCTCCCCCTTTCCTCTCTGCACTGTGACTATGTCCCAGAACTACCTGACTTGCTACTCTATGTCAGTCTTCTTATCTTCTCTTGGCCCTTGTCAGAAACACCCTAAATGTCTGTTGTTCCTTTGGATCAAAAGCAAAACTACCCCAGCATCCCCCAATCCTCTCCTTGTGTGAGCTTCCTGGGGAGAGAGCTGCAGGCTCAGGGGGAGGATGCAGCTCCATCCCTCCTCAGCACAAGGAAGGACCTTCCTGGCCTTGGAACCCTAAGGAGAAGAGGAGGAATGAAAGACCAGCTGGCTCCTTTTGGGCTTGTCACCTCTGCCTAGTTACTGTTCCTCACTGCCCTGCAGATACCAGCTATCATTAATCTCAGATCATTCAGCAGATCAGCATGAGCCAGTTGCTCTCACCCCCATTTACCTTGGTGAGATGCTGCTTTTATGTCAGGCCCGCAGGAGTGCTTGCATTCCCCAGAGCTGGTTATTTTCCTCAGATGTACTATTTTGTTTAATGAAAGGTGCTACCCATGCCTACATCCCTTCCACCCTTTTTGGCAAAGACACACTGAGGTACAATCTCCCTACCTTCCTCCCTGAGATACATCTGTTTTGTCTCCTCCCTTCCACTCAAAGAGAGGCGTCTCAAACAGGACAGGCTCCAAGCCATCTTCCCAGAAGCAACATCCCTGTTCTGTCTCTCCTGCTGGTGAAATTCCTGTCACTGGAAGGGTTCCTGTCCCACTGTCATGAACAGCAACAGATCACACACCAGCTCTCTAGAAAACCAGGCAGAGTCTCCTTCCAGATGAGATATGAGGACTATCTGCTGCCGAAGTAGGAGAATGCTTCCAAAGTAGTTGACTGGAAAATATTACGACCAAAATCATCCCAATGCTCCCATGGTGTTTGAAGTACTGATGGTCAGTGCAATTAGACCATGGCAGGGGTGCAATCTGAAAATTGTGCCCTACTCAATGCTACCAAAATTACTGGGTGCTGACGCCACAAAGTCCACAAGACCCAATTTGTGCTCTGCTTTGCGTCTCTCCTCTGCCCAGTCTGTTTGCCTCTGTCTCCAGCAATAGGGAATCCTTATCTGCATGAAGACTGGCCTCTGCTGCTCCTCTTTTTCCCCACAAAGTTGGAGCAGGGCAGAGACCATGGGCAGGCACCATGGGCAGGCAGGAGACCGAGAGGAGAGTAGGGGAGGGAGAGGATTACCCTGAGGAAGGGAGCTGCCAGTGTCTGAGGGTTGGGGTGTGAGGGAAAGGGGAGGCTGTACCAAGCCTCCAGTGCCACATGCTCCACAGGTTTTGCCAGGTGATACAGTCTCTCAGGAAGGGTTTCACTGCCCCTATAAACTGAACCAACTAAGCAGCAGGAACTAGGGAGGGATAAAAAGTGAGACTTGCCTTCACCTGGACCTTGCCATCTTAAACCTTTGTCCCAGAGGCTCAGCAAAAGCAAAATACTTGATGATGCTGTGCCCCTTCTCTTGGTATCGGTGTCATGAAAGATTCAAATGGCATTGTCCACCTACAAAGCTTTTGCAGAATGAATCAGTTTTCCTATGTGCCTGGCTTGACACACATTCCCTGACCACTTGGAGGTCACAAATTTAATTAAACCTCGGTGAATAGTAGCAGACCTCACAGAAATAAAGGCCTTAATCCAATCAAGCCACATTTGTACTCCCTGTACAGCATCAAGCACGACCAAAGCAAAAGGGACAGACCGTGGCGAGCTAGAAGGGCCCCAAGAAGTTCTTCTGTACAGTGCCATTTATGGATGATAATGTGATTGTGACACTTGCAGACAATACCAGCAATTTCTCAAATGGGAGGTCCAAGGCTTGGTATTATCACGCTCAGCTAGTGCCAGAAACACAGGAAAGATCACAGCTAGTTCTGGGAGTAAAATGCCTATGGCTCACAGGAGAGCTATCTTTTGTCAAGTGGAGATCAACTTTAACAGCAGCTGGTACAAATCTCTCACCAAAGACACAGTGTTGTTTGTATCGGTCACTTTTGGGGGAAACTCATCCACTCTTTTCTGTTTAAAAAAAAATAAAATAGGGAAGAGCAGAAACAGCTTGTTGTCCTAGAAAGTGCTTTTAATCTGCCTGTGCAATAGTAATTAATTTTGCATAACGTCTCATGCTGCATTCCACCCTGGAGGAGGCAATGCTTGATGTGTGGGCCAGGTGATTCACTGGTGATCAGAGGAGCCAGCTGTAATTCTTTCTGGAGCTGACAGAAAAGTCTACTGAAATTTTGAGAGGAGGAAAATGTGACAATGTCATCATAAGTTGCTCATCTTCAACATAGGCACCAGTCAACATTTGCAGAGTATTGAAATTTTAGCAAGGAATGGGCAATTGCTTTGCTAAAGAATTCACATTATTCACCCCAAGTATAGAATTCCTACTATCGCAGTATAGTAAATTTCACTAATCAGATTAAGGAAGATGCAATCTGTAAGTAGAATTGTAGGGGGCTTTGAGACATTTTCTGGGTGTTGCTAACTGTCAAAGTATTAGTAAATTGTGCCTTAACAGTATATAGTTAAAACCAAAACTAGAACAGGAGCAAGATAGGTATGCAGAGTCAGTAGCTGGTTCCTGATGCAGGCCCTGGTTAGGAGAAAAGGCATTTGAAATGGGCAGCAAGGCAGTGTTAAAGGATCTTATTGCTGGACACCTCCAGGGGAGGTAGGGACTAAGAGCTGTGTGCTTCACAGAAGCCTCCATCCATTCTATTCAGAAACCAGACCAGAAAATGGAATGGGAATTGGTTCTACTCCTTGTAACTCAGACTGCAGTAGTAGATAGAGAGCATGCTGATCTTACTGTTTAATGCTCTACAGAGAATAAAAGATAGCGCTTGTCCCAAAATGTTTGTAATGAAAATGAATAATGGCATTGGAGGGAAAGCACAACTTCTGCACCACGTTTTTTGTAGGCAGAGCTGAAGTTTTGCTGCATCTTTTCTTGCACTGGTGGAGGAGGGGGGAACTTACGAAAATTGGTTTCATTGGAACCACTCAGCTCAAAAAAAATGGGGCTTTAAAAAGGAGACGGTGGGAAAGACAGGAAACAGTAGTGTTTTACAAACCATTTCACCTGCCTGATGAGCAGCCTAGGATCAGCTGCAATGTGCATGGGACAGTGCCCTGGCCAATCTTCCCCAGGAATCTGCTCAGGAGAAGCCTCCTGCCCCAGGCCAGACTGAGCAGACTGCAGTCACACTCTGCTCTTGGAGCTGCTCTGGGCTTTCTGCTTTCTTGCACAGTGGTGGAAGGGGGGAACTTACGAAAATTGGTTTCATTGGAACCACTCAGCTCAAAAAAATGGGGCTTTAAAAAGGAGACGGTGGGAAAGACAGGAAACAGTAGTGTTTTACAAACCATTTCACCTGCCTGATGAGCAGCCTAGGATCAGCTGCAATGTGCATGGGACAGTGCCCTGGCCAATCTTCCCCAGGAATCTGCTCAGGAGAAGCCTCCTGCCCCAGGCCAGACTGAGCAGACTGCAGTCACACTCTGCTCTTGGAGCTGCTCTGGGCTTTCTGCATATGCTTGAGTTCAATAGGCTTTGCCCCTGTGCTCATTCTGCTGATTAAAACTAATCTTTTTTTTTAAAGCCACCAGCATGTGAGCCACAAGGATTCGTTCATTATTGCTCAGCCGTGCTGCGAGATGCTGTCTAGAAGTAATTAATTGGGCCACACTTTGGAAATGTGGAGGAAGAATATTTTCAGGGGAAAAAATTAGTGCAGGAAGAGGGGGAGAGGCTTGTATTTTCCCTTTGAAGTGAGGATCTTTTGCTGAGAGGGAGGGAGGCAGAGCCAGAGAAACAAGCCTGCTTATAATTTTACAATGTTATTCTCCACAGCTGTATGTATAAACACGTAACTTCAGCCTGCTTTTCTCGCCTCGTTTTAAAAATACCCCTAGGAGCTGGACTTTGTTAATGAGAATTTGTTGTGGAAAATTTGTTTTTCAGGAGAGGGAAGCCTGTCCTTGTTGCAAACCCTCCCTTCTAGCCCAATGCATGCAAAGGGGCAGCCCTGGGAGGTCCATGCCACCGTACCGTGCGGGGCTTTCGGTGCCGTTTGCAGAACATCTGCTCCTTTCCAGCCAAACCTCAAATAATCCTGCAACTTTAACAGGAACCACAAGTTCATGCAAGGAAAAAAGGGTGGAGACCCAGCAGCTGTCAGGCAGGCCTATTTATATCCAGACTGCCAGCACTGAGTGACGTCGGTAATTCCCTGGTGAGGTCTCTTGCCCAGCACAGCATCAGCTGCGCTGTTCTCTCTGGCCATGGGATTAAATGGCACTAAATCTGAATAAACATTTTTAGACAAAACTGTCTTTCTTTAAAAGCACAAAGTCTTCTGCCTTGTGCCCTGACTTGAGCCTGGGGGGAAGTTTGGTCAACTTGCCCTGAGAAGGTGGCACTCAGAGGTTGTTTTGAAGTTACCCATTTTCGCAGGGGTCCTGTGGATTGGGGATCCACCAGCACTAGGAAGCTGGCAGCACTCTAAAATGAAGCAATTCTTCATCCCAACAGGATGAAGAATGAATTGGGGACTCAGACAAAAAAGGGAGAACCCAAGGAGAAGGGAGTGATATACCAGGAAATATCAAGAGAGCTAAAGGAAGAGGGGGGAATTCTTTCCAGAGGCAGAGCTTATGTGTCAGTGTATGGGTGAAGTCTCCAGGCAAATCAGGCACTGTGGATTCAGGTGTAGAGACAGTGGCATGGAGTACTTTGCATGCCCTTAGTAGGTTTTGAACTTGGGGTCACACAAACAATTGGCTTTCTGTTTTGCAATGTGGAATTTTGCAAATCCAGGAAAGAAAACTGAGTGTGCCTCTTCAAAGACCACCATCTCCTATGAGTTTTTGTGGCACCCACCTGTCAGAGATGGCAGATATCCAAAAGAGAGGGCTGTAGAAATTGCTGGGAGAAGGAATTATAGTAATATAAATAATAATTAGCAAAAATACAATACTGCCACTCCCAGTGTCCACCTACTCGAGAGCCACCCAGGCTCTGACAGCATTTCAGGCAAGCAGCCTTGTCATCCATGGCACTGAAAGAGGCATAAAAGTGGTCCCTCTGCTTGCCAGTGATTTGGCCCAAGCCACCCTGTCCCACCATCAGCTCTCTGTGATGCCATGCTCCCTGCAGGCACTGTAATGGTAATGGCTCTGGCATGCCAGGAAACTAGGCAGGACTTTGGGATTTTTGAGTTTGTGGGTGATCTGAAGTACTCTTGAAAAAGGAATGATTTGGCATTGAAGTAGAAAGAGGAGTTTATAAAAGAGTGGTGTTTATTTGTGCATCTGTGGCTTTAAAGGAGCATTGCGTTCCGGGTCGAAAGGGCTTGGCTGGGGCTGCGAGTTCAGCTTTGTTTTCAGCCTGTTCTGCGGGTTGCATTTAATTGCGCTCTTGCACGAAGTTTTCATGCTATTTTAAGAAAGCGTGTGTACTCATCAAAATTATCAGGGAAACACAGATTCCCAGAAGCACCCCTCGTCGCAAAGGAGCAGACAAGCCTCCTCAAATACCCCGAGCGGGTAGGCTGATCCGCCTCCCCCTCCCTCCAGCTCCCCAGCCCTCTGCCCTCCTTGTGCCCCCCATCAATAATCTGCCTGCTTTCGCCAGCAGTGACGCTTATCAGAAAGGGCAGCTCAGTGAACTGGCAGGGACATGATTCGAAGGTCATCCGGGGATCCCCAGCCACGGGCCAGCCCACCCTGAGCCTCCCGGCCAGCCCAGGGGCACAGGGCTGGGAATCAGCCCCACCGCCGCCCGAGGAGGGAGAAGAATAGGGTAAAGAGAGGGCAGAAAGAGAGAGAGCACAAAAGAGCTCGAGGCACTTAAATAGTGCTTGGGATGCTTGTTGTGATGGGGCCTGGGCCCTTTTGGATGCTGTTTCTGACACTTTTAAACGAACTGACGGGCCCCGGTTCTAGAGGATTATGTTCAGCAGCGACTTGCTGTCCCTGGCAGTAGGCACAAACAAATAGCTTATTACACTGGGGCCAATGTTATCAAAATGGCTTTAAAAAAGCAGTCAGCTTTAGTTTCCCTCTGCTCATTAGAAACTGAGGTTAATCACTTTCTGTGAAAAGGTTCACCACCAACTTGCTTACTCTTCCAGCCCTTCTTTTCTGCCCTTCTCACAAGTAAATCCCTTATTCAGCTGGTCCGTCCCCCCGCCATCAAGTAATTCCTTATGCCTGCCACCCACTCTGCCTGGATTAACCTCAGGTGGTCACTACATTGCACAGTTCTTGAAAAGCACTGCCTCTGAGCAACCTCTTTTTGCTTTTTATTCCTAAACAGTGGT
>NW_008238126.1:2056917-2072787 GCF_000691975.1 Corvus brachyrhynchos
GTCCCCGCCTTACCAAGCTGGATGTGTGCAGAGTGCTGATGGGGAGGCAATGACTTCTGGCTCCCCAGCTGGGCCGGGCACCTTCTCCACTGGCTGCTGGCTCTGACAGCATGGGCAGCAAGGGCTGCTTTCTCAAAACCCTGTGCTTGATGCCCCCTGCCTGAGTTTATGTGCCACCTGAGCCCAGATGTGCCTTGCACCTGCTGCTGGCCACCCCACAGCCACAGCCACAGTCTTGTCCTGATGTGGTAATGGAGGTCTCTCTGGACAGGAAAGAAGGTCATTCCTTCTGACCTCTTAATTGGGCAGCTGCTGTGGCCACAACTCCCAGTATGCAAATCTTTTGGGGGCTTTCACATGCTTTATGCTTTTGCCATCTAGTGCTTGGTGTCTAACCCTTGCTCTGCTGGAGGAAGCAATGGCTGTGAGTTTGGGGTGAGACACAGCTGGCTGTGAGGAAGGCAGGAGAGCTCAACACGTACTGTGACTGGAAAAGCAGCCTAGGATTTTGAATGGAGGCAGAGGCAAGGGAGACTGTCTTGAATGTTAGAGCTGCCTGATGTCAAGTGATGGTACTGTCATCCAGTGTGGGGACATTCTGGTCACCTCTCTGGTCCATCTGATTTGTTTACTAAAAGCACCAAGACAACAGCTGAAAAATGAAGAAAGTAATACTCTGGCCCCAGTGTGCTGCTAATGTAACCACAGTAGTTCTAAGCCCTGCCCAAAACAGAAAGACTTCCCTTCTGCAAGGTGCTGCAGGCAACTCTGCAAGGAATCACTGCCCGAGACAGTGTTTGGTGGAAGGGGCGGGGTGGGCTTCCACGCCTCACAGGGTATCTGCAAATGCAGTGAAGCCTCTGACTGGATTTCCAGGAAACCTCAGGGTTACTCTCACTGATTAGAGGAAAGAAAACTAGATCAGTGGGAAACGTTAGAAATGCCTTTAAACAGAGAAACCAGTGAGACTCCCACATGTACTGTAGAGGCAATAATGTTTTGGGGGAGTGCGGGAACTCTGTTTTGTGCTGCGAAGTCTCAGCTATTGGGACACAATCTTTATCTGTGTCACTGTGAGGTTGTGTGCAATGGAACTGCCTGCAAAGGCTTGGCTGCAAATGGCAGCATGACTTTCACTGAATCCCAGTGACAACGAGGCAAGGAAGGTGGTCCATTTCCCTTCCAGCCATCCTCTGCCTCGGTTATGGTGTGTACTGCTGCTTACCTACAAGATGATTAGCAGAGCTGCCAGCAAAATGTACCTGCTCTGTTGCCTGTGCCTCTGGTTTGAGATGGTTTCCTGAATTTGTAGAGCCCCTCTGATGTCCTCTGCTGAAACTTCAGATCCCACAGGGAAATTCAGCCTTTGGCTCGGCTCCCTTTCAGGCAATGCACGAACCTGTGGCACTTGGGACGAGCCCCACGGAGGGAGGCACAAGTGAGATCCAGTGGCACTGTCCATGGGCCACCATCCTGACTGGTCCCCAGCCCTTTAGGTGCCACTTGAAGCAGCAGAGAGAGCCACCCACCCTGTGCCTGCCTGGGGCCTGTTGCTGCAGCTGGGCTGTAGGAGCAGCCCTGGGGCTTCGGGGACAGGGACAGGCAATTTCCTGCCCTGCCTTTTGGCTGCTTTCGAAGGTGTCACTCGGTGTTCACAGCTGACATGGTGGCACTCGGACGTCCTGCTGCAGGTCATACAGAGGTGGTTCAGCACCAGCCTTGAGCTGGCACATGAGGAAATCCCGTGGCAGGGGGAGCAGGGATGGCACACGGCAGCGGGGAGTGGCTGTCGGGGAGGTGCTGGCAGCACTGCCCACGTCTGCCAAGTGCCGCTCCACGGCTCGACTGATGTGCGAGCAGGCGCAGGACACGGTGGGAGCAGCCAAGTGAGACCTCAGCTCAGGCTTTCCCTGGTTTTCAACGGGGTTATTCTGCACGGCAGCATTTTTAAAGCCTTTCATTAAGTTCATTGCAGGGCAGCTGCTCATGGAGTTTCAGAGGGTGTGTAAAGCTCTGCTCTGACTCTTGGAGCCAGAAAAAAAAGTACAAATCACTTTTTTCCACAACTGTGTGGACATTTTCCCTCACTGAATTCACACAAAGTGAACCCTAACACCTTACTTGGGACAGTCCTTACACCTTAGACCAGGATATCTCCCGCAGCCTCCCTGAAGCCACTGAGATACCAGCACAACCAGTCTGGAGTTTGCTGCCATAACACCAAGGACCTGTTTTGGCCGAGGGAGAAGCAACACTCACACTCGGGACAGTGAGGCCCCTGTGCTTGGCAGCCTGTGTGTGACTCCGGGCCAGGCGTGCGAGGAAGGACAGGCAGCTTTAAGACCTTCCTCTGCCGCTGA
This sequence comes from Corvus brachyrhynchos, assembly GCF_000691975.1. NCBI lineage: Eukaryota > Metazoa > Chordata > Aves > Passeriformes > Corvidae > Corvus > Corvus brachyrhynchos. The sequence goes on from NW_008238126.1 coordinate 2,059,278, forward strand.
GGCAGCTGGGGCTGGCCCGATGCCCGAGTATAAACTGCAGCAGCTTCACAACTGGTTTAATTTATGTCCGATTGCCAGGAGCCCCGGGGCATTTCTGTCAGCCGAGGCTCAACCAGCTCTAACAGCATCCTGGTTTCAGCTTCTCCTCTCGGTGTTCACTGCTTTTGCCTGTGGCTGAGAGGGATCGGGGTGCAAGTGGCCCCAGCCTGGCTTCTTCTCAGCAGACCGTCTTCAGGACATCTGTGCTGCTCACCCTGCTAGCTTCTGGTCAGGTTACAGCCCGTGTTTCCACCCCACTGTATGGAAAGCACTTCCTCCTCATATTTGTGACGGTGCTTCATGATCTATATCGATACAGATGACGTGAGCAGTGAACTCCTCTGCAAACCGCCCACAAATCACCCTGGAGTCAAAAAGCCCAATCACAAAGACTACAAAGAAATATGAAAAGTCCGTCTGAAACTCAGAAATAGATGATGTACAGTAATTTTTCCCATCTCTCTGCTTTTGCTGGAATTAATCAACAATCTCTGCCTGCAATTGCTGGGAGTAATTTATTTCAAGAAATGCAAAGAAAGAGCATTTAGGATAAATATTTAAATTTCCTCTTCCAGCCCATCCTATTCTCAATCATTGTTTGTGTTCAATTCAGTCAGTTATGCATAAGCTGATGCTCGTTCTCTGTGCTCTGGATATTTACATATTTTTTTCTCTACTGAATCTCTGATCCCTAAGTCTTTCTTGGGTGGGGGAGGAATTATGTGAGTAAAATTCCCTTGGGGAGAATGCATAGGGTCACCCAGGACATGGAGAAAACCTTACAAACAGGTTTGGTGCTCCCAAATGCTTGTGTCTACCTGCCCTGTTTTGATTTATTCCCCCTCTGCTTGGGATGGTGAAAAAACTAGTGGTACTGAGGAGAGGGGAACAGTGTGAGCAAAAATGCAAGAAAGCTTGGTTTTAGGTGTATGTGTGTCAAGTTATATGGAGCACATAAAAAATGAGATTGGAGTTTGCTGTAAAAAAACCCCAACATGTAAAAGCTTTAGAGTTGTGGAAACTATTTTAAAATGTCGTGCTTTATTATTTTTTTTTAACAAGAAAATTACATAAATTGAGCTGTGGGAATAATAAAAAAAAAAATCAACCCAAAACTTCAAAGGCAGAGCTTCATATCTTTAAACTGAGAAGTTTGAAAAGATGAAGAAATGAGAATAAAGGATTAATTCTGATCTATGATTGTTCATGCATGTGCTGGTCATGGGTTTTCCCCCAGCTTCCTGTAGCCAAACATCCATAAACACAGTCTGGATGGGCCCTGGCTGACCCCCTGCCTAACCTGTGCCGCCCCACTGGGGCTGCGCTTCCCACTTTGGTGAGATCTAATTAGCTCCTGCCAACAGAGGTTTGAGCTGGAGCGGGCTGGGGGAGAGTAATATATAAACTTTAAAGGCAGCTCATCCACCACGTGCAATTTGTATTTTACACCTCATGAATTTTAACAGCTAAAGTTATAACTTCACTGTAACCCCCTGTGTGCCAGCACCTCTGCCTTGGCGGTCCAGGGATGGAGGCTGCATCACGACTGCAGCTTGCCTGGCTCAGAGAGGCTTTCCCTGCATCCCTGCCCTCCCTCAGCCAGCAGAGCTGGGCTGAAGGTGCAGCTTTCACTGCCTTCTCCCCCAGCTCCAGTGCTGCAGCAGCCAACAGCAATTCCTTTTTTTTCTCTTCTCCTAAAAGAGCTCAGCCACTTGTTCAAGCCCTTCCTTTCACGCTGAGTATTAGAGTAGCAAATGCCCTCCAGATACCACTAAGCGGCTGCTTAAAAACAAAATAACAAACATAAAAACGCAGATGACTGCAGCACGGAGTTAAAAATCTCTGCACTGCTGGTAGGTTTTGCAGGAAGCTGTAGCTGGACGGGTACACGCTTGATCTTCTGCGACTGTCATTTGCACTGCCATTCAAAGTCGATGTCGTGACTCTATAACAACACCTCGAACCACTTGGTGGAATCAGAAAGAAGTTCGTTTTTTACAACATGAGAACTGCACATGCAGGTGAGAGCTGGGACCTCTGCTCCCCAGTGGTGTTTCATTATGGCACTGAAACTATTAAACCAATTTCCTAGTGCTCGGGTGTGAGGTGCTGGTTGGATTTCCCTAGCTGAACAGACCAGCTCAGAAGCCTGCAATTCATTAAGCAGGTTATCAGGCAACAGCCTCCCCTGCTTTCTCTCTGGCATGCCTGCAATCCTGATCTCACAGCTTGGATTTTTTCCAGTTTGGTATAGCTGGAGGGAGACTCGAGTCCTTTTATCTGGGGCCATGATGCCCCAGCAGGTGGATTAGCTGAGTGTGAGTCTCTCTGCGAGTGGGGGCTGGCTGTGCTGCCCTCAGTCTTGAGGATTCAGCCTCTTACCCAGCCCTCTGCAGCCACTGGGGATGGCTGTAAATGAATCAAGTCAGGTAGCGGTGTAGCTGCTGTGGCCAGAGCTCTGCTGGGACCGGGTGCTGTGCTCCACGGCAGTGTTATCAGCCGAGCTGGCAGCAGTGGGAGCTGGCTGAGAGCGAGCTCAGCTGTCTGGAGGGCATGGTGCAGATGTACCCCGTGGTCAGCCAGCCTGATGTGTGCTGTCAGACCTAAGTAAGCTGTCAGCCCCTTAGCTAACACACACGAGCTAACATCCTAAAGCAAGACAGTGCTTTAAGACATCCTAAGGTCTTCAAGGCAAGACATCGTGTTCCTTAATGCAAGCTAAACCAGCCAAATCTGGTTTAGATTCTCCCTTTCAGCAGGCAGCAGCGAGGATATGTTCCCAACAGTCCTCTATGTCCTGGTTGCCACAGAGCTGTGCTGGGCTGTTTTTTAATTTTCAGTCTGTACAGGTTTTCTGGTGAAGGGGCACAGCCTGAAAACTGAGGTCTTGCTTTCCTCTGCTGTGATGGGGACTCTCAGGAGCAATTGGTGGGCCAAGGATTCAGAGCTGCTGCCTATGGAATGGGGAGGCACGAGTTACCACACAGAGTGAGAGTGTCAGAGGAAAGTGGTACACCAGGCCAATTTTTACCATCCCTCATCAAACCTAGAACTGCCTATGCATGGCCCCCAAGCTGCCATCCTGAAGCCACTACAAGTCTCTTGATGATTTTGCAGGAGGCTGTGCTGACTCTTCATACATCCAGCTGCTGCCTGCTCTGCTCTCCATGAATGAGAAGCAGGAAGAATTGGCATGTGCTGAGGTCTGTGCGGCTGCAGCTGGATGGCTTCTGATGCTGAAGTTTGCCGGGCAGCCGCCAAGGCATGGCACCCTCCCAGGAGCATCCCTTCCAGGGAAAAATCTGGTGTTTTGGGAGCATCACAGTCAGGCAGGGACAGACTCTCCTTCCTCTTCGGCTCTCCTTTTGCCCTTCCTTCGGGTGAGGTGATGACAGGGGATGACAAAGGGGCTGCGGATGCTCGTCAGTGCCGGGCTGTGCTGTGCACTTAGGCTGGCGCTCAGTAGTGCGGGAAGGCCTTTTCTTCCAGGCGTTTGCATTTGCAATTTGAATTTAATCCCGTGAGCTAAAGATAGCTCTGGCTCGCCTATTGTTCCTCCAGCTGGCAACAGCTTTATTTCTTTGATGCTTTCAGTTCTCGGTCGTTTCCAGGGAACTGACAGACGCTTTTAACACAGAGCCTGTCCCAGCACTGTGTCACGCTGGTCACTGCGTTCACTCTCCTGGCCCTCCCTCAGGTGCTCAGCTTCCCACTGGCAAGGTCTCCTGCAGACCTTGCAGGTCTCCCTCTTGCTGGCACGGGCTGACTTCAGGGCTGCTCCCCAGTGGCTCCTCCAGGAGCAAGAGTCATCCTTGGGAGCAGATCTTTCATGAAAGTCTTGCTGAGATATTTGTTAATTGGTCTTACTACCATTACTCCATCGGAAGAAGTAAGTGATGTGATCCTTTCCTATATCCTTGGTGGCTGTTCGGGTTCATCTGTGTACCTCTCTAACCCACCTTTATTGTGTATCTCTCTGGTAACTATTCAGTCATCATTTTTTTAGGAGGTTTCTGTGTCACGTCAGCCAAAGAAACGCATGCTCTGCAAGGTCACTCAATGCATGTTTTTTCTCAAGTAGCTGGAACAATCATTTGAAGCGGATTAATATTGGCAAGCTCTTATCTTTGTTTAGGTTTGTATCTGGTATATGTGCATCCCACACACACATATATATATATATATATCATATGAGTCATACACAGGATGCTGTGTATGTGATTTGGTATCTTCTAATCTCAGGGACAAAAATGGGGTGTCTTCCCAAAAGCTGAATTTGGGGTTGTTCCATGCTAATTCGTGTTGTTAATTAGCTATAGCAGGCAGCCAATAAAGCAACACAAATGATTTCAGGTTCCTTAGGAAATGTGCCAATACGAACGCAAATACTGATTTAGATGTGGAATTTTCACAGCGCCTCTTGGTGAAACTCATTCATTAAATTTAATAAACGTGCTGTGGCTGCAGGCTGCTGATGAACACTTTGCGACCTGGAAGAGGGAGAGCATAGCGCTGGATCGGTAAATCCCTCCTTGGGCATTATCAGCAGCTCCCATCCCACTGGCAGGAGGGGTGGGAGAGCCCTGCCTGGCTGCGGGCAGCCTCACATCCCCGTAAGCCGCAGCGGTGATTTCCTGGCTCCATCAGGAAGCGCTGCTGGTTCGCACCGCTGGCACGCTGCCGGGAGGGTTGCCGGCTGTCGGGAGGCACGGAGCCACAAGGAGCTGCACGGGACATGAATGCAAAAAACATTCAACAGGGACGCTTCCTCTTCTGCAGCAGGAAAAGCTGTTCCTACGTGGAGGTGATATTGCAAAAATCAAACACGGCGCAAGGGGAAATCTGCCTCTGGGTTCCCATGTAAAATAAAGGAAGTATGAGGAGCAGGTAAACTAAGGGGAATATCTGCAGCCTTTTCCCCATTTTCTGGAGAGTGTCCTAATGCCACAGAACTCTGTATGTGACAGCATGACATCAATACTGCATTTAAATATTTTGCTGCCCTCCATCCTGTCCCAGTTCCTGGTTTGGGACAGAATGGGGGTCTCAAATAAAAGCAATCTGCAGCAAAACACCGAGTGTTTAGAAAACTGTCCATGAAGGATTGCAGACACTTCAGCAGAGCGGAAGCAGGAGATGAGAAGTTTTCCAGGAGAGGGTTACCGAGTGGCCTTAGGGATGGACAAACTCCAAAAGCATCAGTTATTCACTTGAACGGGTATGTTTTGGGCTTTGAACATCTTACAATCATACAACTGGGAGTCAGATCTCCCCCTGCAGACTCTAGGACTTCTTCCCTCACAGCTGTTTTGGTGCTCTTCTCCAAGTTTGAGGAGTGTCAGACTGAGAGGAGCTGTATTTTGTCCCTGAAGTCAAAGGAAGCGGACAGAGGACATCTTGATTGCCTTGATAAAGTTGTCAGTGAATGGTCATCCACATCACATAAAATCTGAGTATCCCCAGGGTGATCCAGGAAATGTGTGTACCTGTGTTCACTGCTGTGCCGAGTCCATGCCTGACCTCTGCAAGTACATCCACCTGGTACCTCTTACAAGAAAAACAGCATGTTGATGTAAATTTTGATCATCTGTACTACATGTGGGACCTGAAGCCCTCCTGCAAGAGGATTTTGATGCTCTGATTTAAGGGATGAAATAAAACTGTTTGTGAAGGCAAAGTTTGCCCCTGTGTTTTAGGCAGAGCAACACCAATGATTTTAATCGCATGTCCCCTTGGGGGAAGCAACGACAGCAGCTCTGTTGATTGGACTTCAGTCTGTGGTCAGTAGCAAGCACAAAAACTTAAGAGGAAAAGGACATGTCTGACAGAAAGAAAAAAAAAGGGTTTTCTCCCTGTTGGGAGCCTTGTGGAAGACATTTATTATTGATGCTGGACCAGCCATATCTGCACCACAGGGCTCTGCACTGGGCAGGCTGCAGACCCACATACACAGCAATATGGGGGAACATGCTGAGATGCCTCATGCTGTTGGTGTTGTGCTCTGGGGGACATCCTTAAGGAGAGAACTTCCCCAGCTATCAGAAAAAGATATATGATTTTGTTTGTCACAGGGGATTAAAGGCACCATGGTACAGAAGGAAGACCCGACCTCTCAGCGATGAGATCTGTGGTCTGTGCTGTGGCAATTTATCTGGTGGCCATCTAATGCAGCTCATAAACGGGGTTCCAGCATCTGAAGGGACATAAGAATTACTTTACATTCCTCTTCCTATTTTATGTTATCAATAAACAATTTTATTATTACTCTACCCGCTGTTGTGCCTTCCTTATTGACATCCAGAGAGACCCCTGCACCTCCCTGTGCAGAATGCCCTCTGATGCCCCTTGAAGTCCCTTGGAGGGGCTGATTCATGAGGAGCTGGTCCAGGGTCTTTCAGTCTGACGAAGAGCGGGGTTTGCTCATTCTGTGCACAGGAGCTCATCCCAGGGGGCACAGCAGGCAGAGTGCAGGCAGCCATGTAGGCAGCTCACTGCTACTTCTTGTGCGTGTGACAGGAGCCGGGGTGAGAGGCCATGATGGCGTACAGGAGGCTGGACAGCTGGATCCAGGCAAGGGGGCCGCTAATTCAACCTTCCCACCTATGAGGAGAAACAGCTGCTGCTGCCACTGCAGGCAGAGCTCACAGCAAAGCCATGGTGTTGGCTTCCCAGCCTGGGTGATCCTCCCCCTCCTGGGCTGCTGCCTGCCAGGATGAGTCACGCTTGCCGCTGGAGCCGGGGCTTGGTCCCATGCCAGGAACGCGCTCCGGAGGGAGACCACAGAGAAATACAGAATAATTTGCAAATCCATAGAAAACCCCCATTGCTTCCCAGCGCGGGTCTCTCGGCAGGTGCCAGAGTGTGCTTCTAGCAGGTGTCACCTGCCCGTGTGTGCTCCTGGGGGACAGGCTCCTGTGCCAGGTGACCTGGCAGGTCTGTGGTGTGCTGGGGATGGGCTGAGTGCTGGAGCACGTTGATGCCAAGGGCTGCCTGTGCACGGGATGGGGCTGCTCCCACTGCAGGACCACTAGCCAGGGCACGCGTGGTGACGCAGCGCCGCAAGCGGAGAGGAACCCTGCTAGCCATAAAATGGCATGGAAGACCCCCAGGAGTCTTGTAGAACAGAATGGTGGAGTGTAATGAATAGTCAGACATATGGTAAAAATGAATTAATGTCGAGTTGCCATCCACTCTGCCATTTTTTGCTTTCAGTTTCCCCGCTGTGCCTGTCTCCTGGCATCACTGAATCTTGATTCAGGGAGAGGCAGCCAAGTAGCTTCCTGTGAAGCCAACATCACATCCTAAGTTGGCCAACAACTTGGTAGTGCTTTCTCCTGGCTCCATCTGGCTGGGACTGTCTTGCCTGGCCCGGTGGAGAGTGACCCAGCCCCAGAGGCATGGATCTCTGTCTCCTCCCCTCTGGCAGGGAGCCACCTGCCCTTGGGAGATGCCAGCCGATGGTGAGTACAAGTGCCTTCAAGTAGGAGCTGCTGTGAGCACATCAAAGCAAGTCCTGGATCTCAGGTCTCACAGCTGCAGAAGCAGTGGCCCAATGCAGGACTGCAGGAGGTTCACCTGGAGCTCCTGGAGAGCTCTGTGACTGGGGTGCAGTGGCTTGTCTGCTGTGTGGGGGACACCAGCTGTTTCAGCAATGTCCTGACAGAGTAAAGAAGAAAGGTGCAGCCTGGTGGAGAAAACTTGCAGGAATGACTTTTGAGAGCCTGATACATGGCTACAGGCAGCACCAGTGCAGATGTGTGTGTGTATGTGCTTGTGTGAGCGCACATGTGCATGTGCATACCTTGAATAATCCTAATTTTCCCACCAAGAAGTAGAAGAGTGCCATGTACCATGAGGCAGTTTATGCACTGCAAGGACATGCTAAAAAACTTGCATAGTCCAAGAACTAAACCAGAAAAGGGCAGGAATATTATATCCATCCTCCACCTTCCTGCTGCAGCCTTTTCATCCACAAGCATCTCTTCTTGTGCTGAGCACAGCACAGATGGGCTTTCTCCAAACCGAGCGTGGTGCTTCTTTGCCCTTGGAACTGTTGCTGCTATGTCTCAATTTGGGCTTCAGGGGGTGAAACAGAGGGGCAGGAGCGCAGCTGGGGGGCTGTGCGGGCAGGGAATGCTCTCTGCCGGCATACCCGGGGAGCCTGCCCGCCCGCGGGTGCAGCTGGAGGAGCGGTTCGGTGGCAGCAGCGCAGGCGTTTGCATGTGTGTGTGAATGCACGTGTGCACCCGTGCCACAGAATATGGAAAGGCTTGTGCTGAAAGAGCGAAAGAGGAGCTACAGTCTGGGGACACGTATTTGGCTGCAGCTACGCCTCTTCTTGCTCCTGGGTACCTCCATCCTGGAGCGGGGAGCATCGCACCCGCTTCCCTCACCACAGCACCCGCAGCCCCTTGCAGTGCCTGGGAAGGCTGTGCGGTTTTAATCAAGGCTCCTCGCTGAAAGCAAGCTTCCTCTTCTTCAGGAAAAAAAACCCTCGCTGACTTAAAAAACAGCTGTCGCGGTACAGATCCTATTCTTGGATTTCTTGGGAAAAAGGGAGTGCTTGTAGGGGCTAAAGGGCAGGAGACGTAGGTCGGGTACTCGCGCTCTGCTGCTGCCTCAGCCGCTGAATTCTCACGTGATGGGAGGCAAATCACTTATTTTTTATATTATGTAGGACGAGGGGAGAGATAGGAAGAGAAGAGGACAGTGCTATTAAGCAACCTTTGTGAAGCGATTTAAAATCCGCAGTGGAAAAAGCCATAAATGTCACATCACATTCATTACTGAGCAGCGGCGGCTGTGGCCGTGGCTCGCAGCGAGTTGCTGTGGCCGGGCCAGCCTTGGCAGGCTGTTCCCCTGCCGCCAGGATCTGTCCCTCCCACTGCCGCCTCCCGAAGTAATTTTTATTATCCAGCAATCACCTGTGACCCTGAGATATTTTTAATGCCTGCATTTTTAGCGCCGCTGTTCTGCGGGCGCGGGGCTGTTCAGCCAGGCAGCGCTCCCTCCCTGCCGCTGCTGCTGCTGCCGCCTCCTCTCCTCCTCCCTTGGGCGCCTGGGCTCCTTCCCTTGCGCAGGCAGCTTGCTCCTGCCGCCCACAGCGGAGATCAGACGCAGCGGCAGCTGGGGAAACAATTGGGTGCCAAATTAGAGCGGCTCTTCAAGTAATTGACTGATGGAGCCGCGCTCCTACTTAAAAAAAAAAAAAAAAAAAAATTGTAAAAGCCCCAGTTTCGCAGTATGAGTCACCGGGGCGACTGTGCTCGGAGCTGTTTAAAAGTCAGACCATGGTGGAGGTCAGGGGATGGAGCTGTTTTGCTCCGTGCTGCCACGGCTGGCCCCTCTCCTGGGAAAAGCCCAGGGTTTGCCCGGCCGTGCTGGGGCAGAGCTGCGAGATGCTCGAGTGATGCAACCCGGCCGCATGAAACTCATCTCCCCTCCGCCCATGTGCTCGGCCGCGGCTCCCCCGGGCTCGGGGTGAGACCCCCGAGAGCCGCAGACACTCTCGGCTGCACACACACCAACAGCTACAAGACAGCTCCTGAAGGGATGTTTTAGTCAAGCAGTCAGGAGGGAAATTTTTCTCCAGACCTGGGCTAACCTTGCACCCTCTCCTGCTCCTCGTAGTGGGAACAGCCAGAGCGCTGTGGGCTTCAACTAATATCGTGGGTCCTGCCAGCACCCTGAACGACAGCCCTGGCTGGGGAGCAGTGCTGAGCCCTTCCAGACACGGAGGACAGTAAATCTGACCTTAAGTAGTCTTAAAGGACCATGCAGATGAGTATTCCCCCCTGCTTTCCCTCCATCATTAAAATTTTAACCGCTTTCTTGCAAGAAGTAAGGCTAGAGAAACCAAGAAGCAAATTTCACATGATCAGGACTCGGGGAACTGGGGCTGCAACAAAACCTCCTGATATCCCAAGACTCACAAGATAAAGAGATTATCTTTGTAGCTCATGCAGCACTGTGTGGGCAGTCAAAACCAGCAATGACACTCTCACTCATCCTCTTTCCCACACTTTCAAGTGGAAAAGAGAAAGATTTCTGCATGCTGCAGGTATTGTCACTATTATAAGTTACCTTGGTATTCATGAAAAAATGTAAGCAAGCAAATTTTATTCAGGGAACTGGCCAAAGCCCTTCTTGACTGTCAAACTGGTGACTCTGAGTGTGGTGACTTGATTAAGGGGTAAGGATGTCTGTCCTTCATCGTGTTGTGCCTTGTCTCCCAGCTCTACCCCCAAAGAAATGTTCAAAACAGGCTGGGCTTTCCATGCTCCTTCATACCAGTCTTCTCCTCGGGAGCAATACTCTGGAGCAAAATACAGGGCAAAAATTCTGCATGGGTTTCCCATACAAAACTCAGGAAGAGTACACAGCGTTCAGAGCCGGGCTGTGGACAAACCAGGGTGTAAGCCTGTAGCTATGGCCAGTACGCCTTTGTGGGCTGTTCCCAGACGTGACCTGCTCTTTGCCTTCCAGGGGCTTTTTTCCTCACCCTGTGCTGTGTCAGAGCAGTGTGCCCTCACCTTGCTGTTCCCAAAGCCCTTTGCAGCTTGAAGTGTTTTGATTTAGGCTTTTTTTTTGACCTGTCAGAGCAACCCAGATAACGTGGGCTGCAAAGCCAAGCAGCCGAGCGCTGTTCTTTGAATGCTCGTTTCCTCATCGCTGATGTCTAGCCCTTATATATTTTTCATGGAAGGTTGTGGTGACGGTGCAAAGGCGCCTCCTTGCCTTTCCCCAGGTCTGGTTGTTTCCTCCAGCTTTGCGTACAAGGGGGTTAATTAGAAGCCGGTAATTCCCGCCCAGCCAGTGTGGAAACCTGATCAGGAGCCAGCAGCGAGAGGGAGGTGAGGCAGGGATTAGTCCTTCGCAGGCGGCAGGAGCGCGACTTCCTGGCCCCATTCTTAACACGGAGGAGGGTTTGGGTCGCTCCCTGCGTCGTTCCAGTGAGGACCCCCCCGCAGAAGAATGTGCCTCCTTGGCTGTTCAGAAAGAGACGATGGCACATCTCTGGGACACATTCGGCTAGTGAAGAGACTTTATAGCCTCGTGGAGTTGGGTTGTGGGGTGGGGGTGGCTGATTTTGCCTGTACGCCGGCTCCACCAGAAGTCTGCCCTGTTCCTGTGTGGATGGGGAGAGTGTCTGTGTGTGTCTGTGCGAGAGAACGGAGCACTGGCTCATGCTATTTCCTCCCTTCCCTTGGGGCTTGACTGGGTCCCATTTTTTACCTCTGCTGCTGCTCTAATAAAAAAAAGTGGCTCAGCCAATTCTCTTGAACCTGAACGCAAAAGGAAGGAGACAGGGAGTGAAAAATGTGAAATCAAATAGGATTTTTTTTCCCAACCAGCCGCAGTCACCAGGGAGTGGGGCTGGGAACACTGTGGCCGTCCCCAGCAGCAGGCTGGGGAGCAATAGTTACTCGTGCTGGAACCAGGAGCAGGAGTGCTGCTCTCCCCGTCTGAGGGAGCTCGTTACCGCCTCGAGTTTGCTTAAAATACAGCTCTAATTACCTGTTTAAACAATAGCTCTGTCCCTTCCTTGGTCTATGAAGACTGCACACGTTTTAATTATCGGGAAGACCTTGGCCATTCACCTTTCCGAGGTATTTAATGCTTCCAGTCAAATGCCTGCCCTGATGTACTCTGTTACTACGCCACCTCTCGAACTCTCGCTGGTGGAAAACTGCAGGATGTCACTGGTGAAATGACATTCTCTGGCAGATATTTTTTCTGCATAATCATGGTATTTGGGTTAATTTTGCTTTGCTGGGCACATTAGTCTTTGGCTCCTAAAAAAGAATATGCAGGCCCTCTTCCTGCCTTTCCTTTTCCCCTGTGCACACATGAAAAATAGGGCTTAGATTGTATCTGAATGTGTGATGATGTTCTAGTCCTGTAAATGAATGCCAAAGCTGTTCCTGGGAGAGGAACACCTGTTTTAGAGGCAGTGTAACCAGCACGGGAAGGGCTCGCCTTTTCCTTTGTCCTGACATCCATCCGCTCACCCCAGAATCGTGTTTTCTCCCCACAAAGCCTTCCATTTTGGGGTATTTTTCTTTTCCTAGTATGCAGTGGGCTGGGAAATGTTTCCAATCACAGAGCAGCGCAGCAAGAGATCCTGCTGAGTTAAACACCCGGAGGCAATGGAAGCACTGCCGTCCCTGGGCAGGCTAACCCAGCTTTCCTGGGACTCAGCTGAGCAGCCGTGGGAGCCTGACCAGCAGGAGAAATGCTGCAGGTAACAAGCATCCTTCCTCAAGGGCCCTTTCCTCATGGATGCTAGGTGGGCAGAAGCTGGGATGCCCTGGGACCCAAAGTCTCAGCGGCTGTCCCAGCGGCTGGCAGTGACACAGGGCAAGGATAGGGCTATTCCCAGCAGGCAGCAACTTCTTCTGGATATCCATCAGTGTGCACAGGAAAGCATCCCACTGCTACACTGGCCCCAGGTGATGAAAGGGTGGCAAGAGAGCTTTGCTTCAGAGGAGTGCCTGAGAAGGGCACCAGGATGCTCAGAAGAGGAGAAGACACAAATTTATAGTCAGAGAGAAGGAGGAGGCCAAACGCTGCCCGGCCCGTAAGTCTCAGCCTCTGAAACCTTGAAACTTGTCTGTGAAACCTTGTCTGTGGGGTTTGAGCCAGCCAGCTGGGAGGAACCCAGAATAAATGCAGCAAGCTGCCCGGAGGGTCTGGAGCTGTAAATCTCCATAGCCTGGATTTAAAGAGCTGCCAGAACTTTTCACGAGGTTGGGAAAGTGCTGGGGAAGCGGTAGAGGAACACCTGGCTGTTTCTTCCTCCCTCCTCTGCTGTCCTGCCTCTTGGGGTTTTTGCCTTCCCTTCAGGAGTTGGTGAAGCATAATGGAGCCTTTTGGGACTGGAAGGTACTACTCTGATTTAGGGTAATTGCCTGTATGTCATGATTCAGCGCATCAGTTGAGCACTCGTCCACCTCTGGACATGATTAACTGGACATGATTAACTGCAAAGACCACAGGGATTTTCCATGGGACTTAGGCATGTGCTTCCCTGCTGTGCAGACCACAGTTCCCCATTACCATGACCGACTTCGGTGGGGCTGCTGGAGAGTAAATGGAAGAATTCAGCTCTTTTGTATCACATCCCCCTTTGTTTTATCTGACCGCTGAAATTGCAGAGCTGGAATATTTCAAAATATTTGCTCAGCTGGCTACGAAACGCGAGGGTTTCTTTGGGGGGAACGGCTCATTTATTCTCCAGCCAGATCAAGCACCTCCAGCTAATGATGAAGCATCACGACACATTGAAGCCCTGCTAATGGCAGTGTCCTGAGGAGTGAAGATAAACAGTCCTTGCCGCAGCATGGGGGGACGCCGATCCCTCCCCTCCGCTGATGACAGAGGGATGAGTAAAGGAAAAGGGGAGGGGAAAAAATGTGCTGCTCTGGATGCCCCAGTTTTCTTGTGCCTTTTTTTTTTTTTTTTTTTTTTT
>NW_008238126.1:2072854-2076908 GCF_000691975.1 Corvus brachyrhynchos
GTGGCGTTTCTTGGCGCCCGTGTTTTTTTTATCTTTTTTTTTTTTTTTTTTTTTTTTTTTTTTTTTTTATTAATACCTAGTAGCCTTTCCACAGCTAAGCAAAGAATCCCTTTCATCCGCTGGTCTGTTTTCTACCTTTGATGGCCAGCCTTTCATTTTACTTTGAGGTGTCCCCGCTCAGAAAGCGCCTTGCTGCCTAGCTAGCACATTTGTTCCTCCCTGGCCGGATGCAGATGTGACCAATTTGCTTCCCCGACACAATGCAAGTGGAGAGAGGAGGAAGGTCTGTGGAGCCCAGTCGTGCGGCAGAAGGCAGCAAGGAGAGTGCCGCGCTATTTATTCCCTGGCTTCCACTGGGGTCTTCAGTGTCCCGGGAATGGTAAATCTTAACTTTCATGCTATAGTGCACCGGGATGCAATTTACTTCAAAGCCAGCATAAATCCCCGGCTGCTGCTTATTTCACAGGGCTGTTACATAAAAAGGGCTTACGCACTTCGGTCCCGGGAACAGGTCTGCACTTTTTGCCGTGGATCTCAACTGAAAGGCCTGCAGCTGGTCTGAAAATCTCACAAAGGCCACAAAAACTAGACTGTCCCTGCCCTTCTGAGCCACCCAAGTGCTGCACTTTGCCATGCCAGCCTTGGGAGCACTCTCCCTATGTCCAGCCCCACCGTTGCAGGGCAGTGACTCCCCCAGCACTGGGCTGGATGGGGAGGAAGGGGAGGCGTAGGCAGGCTCTGGGATTATTGTTTTTTACCCTTAGGAAAAATGCCGGGGAGGGAGGGGAGGAAGGAAGCAAATTCCTCTCTCTTTGCTACCACAGCTGTCTTGCCAAAGGAAAACTGAGAAAGCATTTTGGCCAGGAAAAGCTGCGTGTGAACTGGGTGCTGCCCTTGCAGAGGCGGGCTGGGGGCATGCGTGGGAGTGGGAATATCTGCCCTGCCTTGAGGCAGAAGGGCCTGGCCCTCATTTGCTCTGAGCCTTTTGGTCTCTGTGAATCCCCACGAAGTCATGCCACTTCACACTGACCCCGAGAGCTTTGTGTTCCATGGGTAACTTCAGAGATTTAAACAGGGGAGAGCTAAAAGACCTCTTTAGGCACATGAAGAAGGTACGTTTTCAGAAGTGACAGAGAGCCTGCAGAGCTCAGACCCTAGTGTCAGGAGTGACGTGGGCAAGTAGAGCCCCAAATAACTTCCGGAAATGGGACTTCAGCTCTGTTTAAAAACTGTTTATCCACGCCAGTAGAGTGGCTTTCTGTCTTGGGGTGACTTTATGATGTGTATCCCATATCGCTGCCCTATGCCCAGAAATTAATTCTTGTGCCTTTCTATGCCTTTAAACTGAGCCTGAGAGAGGGAAGGAAAAACTGAGCAAAACTTTCTCAAAGCAGTTTCCAGCTTGTTCAAGGTCACACAGAGATAGCGACTTTTTTTTTCCAGCTGCGGCAGGGGAGGGAGGAGGCACCCGGCTTGCTGCTTTCCCGTCAGCTTTTGGCCAGTTGTTCAGTTTCCTTTTCTCTGGAGAGACTGAGAGTTGAACTTTGTTTTTCCTTCCCTGGAATTTTGGATTTTCTCCCTTTTCTACTGGACTGCTTCAACATCAGAGCACATCGGGAGGAGTTTCCACCGAGTACAGAGGGCCTGGCCCTGGCCCAAGCCCCAGCTCCGAGGAGACCAAAGGGAGGACTCGAACACTTTCCCAGGTTTTTCCTCCACAGCGAAAGATTTTATTATTTAGCATTCTTTTCCTTTTCCTGTGTGTTTGTTAAACAAATAGTTTTTATCTCCTTCACTTTCCTTCGAGGAAAATTTATTTTTCCCGAACCTGGTGGGGGAGGGGTGGTGACCTGCCTTCTCTCAGAGGATATATTTCTAAATTTGGCCAAACTGGAACACTTCCTCAGCCAGATTCTAGACAGCCACCTTGCCTAGGAAGACTGGTCTTATGCGATAGCGAATTAAAATCAAGCTAGGAAACACACGGTTAAATTTTTAAGAATTTAATTTCCTGGCTTAATGTGGGAACCCAGGCATTTTCAGAATATTGCTTTTGGAATGAAAGAGGAGAAGAGAAATCCCTTCTGCCCTCTGTAGTTCAAGCATATTAATAATGTCTTAGTTGCAAAGCTGTTTATGCCTCCCTCCCCTCCCCTCGCCTCCTGCCGGGGTGCTGCTGTGTGTCTGCTCTCATCAGAGCGCCGCTATTAGCTGGCTTCATTGTGCAGCAATGCTTCATCGTTAGCTAAAGTTGCTTTATCTTCGTGAGGGAGAAACAAGCCGTTCCTCTCGGAACCACCCATATTTCATGGCCAACTAAGCAATATTGCAAAAACATTGAGATTCCTCAATTTCCTTGATCGCGTAGAGCAGATGCTGGTTTGATGCTGGGAAAACTGATTAGCGAGCCCCTTCCTGGCTAGTCTGTCACGGCGCTGACAGCCCCAACGCAGGCAGCTTGTCCAGCAATAGAAAGACCATTACCAAGTGAATTTTTCATGCAGCGAGAGAGAGCATTTCTAGCTGCTTCTATGCACTGAAAACAAATTTCCAAAAACCCACACCGCAAAGTGCTGGGGTGATAATCCACTCCTGTGCAATATTACCTTCAAATGCGTTATCACTGGAAGTGTAAAATCCCAGCTCCTCTCTCACTGGAGCCCCACTGTCATTAATCGAAGGCTTTGCCCGGCCGGGGGCCTGTCTAACTCACAGGGCTGGCTGTGAAACCAAGGGCATTACTGGATGATGCTGTCATGCACAGCCGTGCAGGTCCCTTTTAAGGGAGCGGTGGAGCCATTGTAGCAGCCGAGCTGAAATCTGGTGTGTATAATTTCAAGGAAACCTATTGGCTTGCAGATGCTAAAAATCAAGATCAAGAGTTCAGGGTTAAATTCAGCTGTCAGGTCTAGATAAGCTTATCTCCAAAAAGTGGCTTACGAGAGATCTGCTCTGGGCTGAAATGCTTAGCTGGTGACCTGCAGGACTCCTTCCCACCAGGGCTTACCTCCAGATCTGCATGTCTCCTGCGTTTCGGATGCTAAAGCCGTGGCGGGGAGGCAGGGGGTGGATAGCATGTCAGGACAGCTGTGTGCTGGCCCCAGGCCTCCAGCAGATTTATGCGCTTTCACTTGGCCTGGGTGTCCCAAAGAGAGCAGCGAGTGGCGAGCGCTGTGATTTTGTTATTACACGGAGGCCTGCTCTGGCAAAAAGGGAAAATTAGAGAATTTTTTCCAAGCATTCTTTTCCACTCTCTGGGAAAAAAAAAAACCAACCAAAAAACAACAAACAACAAAACAGGCAAACCTGTAATCAGCTGCAGGAGTGGAACAGCCCTCTTAATTTATTTTAAAGTGTCCTTCAGGACTGTCTGCTTAATAAGCACGCTCCACGGCGCTGCGCTCCCCAAGGGCGGAAAGGCGCCGCTGCCTGGGAAACTCGTTTTTTTTTTTTCCCCAGCATTGGATGCCCTCTGCTTCATCCCACCAGCAACAAAACAGAAAAGGCTGTAATCAGCTGCAGGAGTGGAACAGCCCTCTTAATTTATTTTAAAGTGTCCTTCAGGACTGTCTGCTTAATAAGCACGCTCCACGGCGCTGCGCTCCCCAAGGGCGGAAAGGCGCCGCTGCCTGGGAAACTCGTTTTTTTTTTTTCCCCAGCATTGGATGCCCTCTGCTTCATCCCACCAGCTACTGGAGAAGGGAATTGTGCACCTAAAGGAAGCAGGATGGCTGTGGGAAGCAGCTGCTGTGGGAGGGGCAGCCCCGTGTTGGGGATGCTGAGGAGGGGGGCTGGCACACGGGAGGTGCCACGGCTGCAGAGGACTGTGGTGACAGCGTGTCTGATCCCAGCCCTGCGCTCGAGGGAGCTGCTTAAAGGCACTGCAAATTTTGAGGTGTGCAGCAATTGAGCTGCCTGTGTCACGCAGCTGTTTGATCCGACCACAGGTGTCTGCAGCACATGGATGTGACACATTTCTGGGAAGGGCAGTAAATGGGAATAAAGGTCAGCTGATCAATCATCTCGCAGTCTAGTGGTGTGGTGCCCTTTGTAG
>NW_008238126.1:2076918-2080057 GCF_000691975.1 Corvus brachyrhynchos
CTTTAACCTGACCCTACTTTTAAAACCTACGTAGAAGTTTCTGGGATGCAGCATAGTGACACGGCTCAGTGAGGTGCCCACTCACTCAGCCAGCCTGCTACCGTGAGAAATTAAGATAGAAGCAATAAAACAAATCTGGAAGGTTGCCAGCAGCAGGAAGGCAGTGAGAAGAACAGGGCTCTTTTCAGGTTAGATGTGAGGTACATGGACACCCCTCTGGGTCTGGTCAGTACCCACTCTTGCCTGCCACTAGCCTCCCCAGGCAGAGGCCTCCTCCAAAGAGAGGCCCAAGCTGCTTCACATCTCCCAGGGGATCCCCTCTCAGAGCTGATACATCCAAGCAGTGCTCCAGGCACTCAGTGCCACCCCCGCCACGGGTGCCAGCAGCTCCCTACGTCCCCTGGCACAGCACACTGGAGCTGCCACCTCCAAGAGAATCCCACACCCAACATTTTCTCACAGTGTGTGATTTCTGCGCAGCGACACAGACAAACGTGTGCCTGAGAGAAAGTTACATTTTGGCCAAAATTCAAAGCATCCTGTATTGGGTGTATTGAAATGCAGTAATGTGAGTCATTGCCATGGTGCTCTTGCTACCTTAAAATGATCCAAAAATGCTTGAGAGACTGAAAATTAGATATTTCATCTTAAAAAAAAAAAAAAAAAGAAGAGAGACCTTAAGGGTCTGGGAAAACCAGTTTAAACTTTTAACATTCCCTATGTTTTTCTTTCCCTTTCTTGCTTAAAGGCAGACTAAAAAATTTTGGCAAAGAATTTATTTTATTTTGAAAAACCAGTTTTTGCAATATCTAAGAATGATAGGAACATTCTCAAATCTTTAAAATCCCAACAGGCCTTTGCTGATAGTGTCACTGAGAGAAATCCAGATGCTGCAGCAGGGAGATCCTGAAAACAAAATGTCCTTCAGCTCCTGTGTCCAGCTCCAGCCACACAGAAGCCTTCAGCTGAGAAAGTAAAAAGGAGACTCAAGAAATGAAGTATTTTTTTCTCCCTAAACCCTGTAGTTTTTCAAATATTGCTGTATGGAAGCCTGATGGAGATAATTCCTGAGCTAGTTTTACATTGACATTATTTCCCTTACATTTTAAGGGCCAACATTTTTTATGGTGGTGGCGGTGTATTTTCATAGATTTTTTTTTTCTGGAAGTGAAAAGACAATTTATTATGCAATCAGATAAATCTGAGACATGGGGCCTGAGGAACAAAATGCCACCCCATATCACAACTAAATTTGTGATAAAACTGTAGGATTTGCGGTCTCTGTCGCAAGGCCAGTCTGCTGCACTGAGTTTCTGTGTCCCATTCTCCTGAGTGGTGCTGGTGTGCAAAGGTCTGGTGAGGCACCTGAGCAGTAGCAGTCTCTTCCTGCCAAAAATAAACGGGAAGAAGGGAGCTTAACTCCAGCGGGACCTGGTTAATCTGTGCTTAGATTATCTCAATTGCGCCCAGGATTAGGAAACACTTTAGCAGGAACTAATTTTACCCGGTGGACAGCAGCCTGTCTGACTTCTGAATCCCATCCCTTGACTCCCAGGACTTGACTTCCAAGACAGACGGGTCCCGAGCACCCCGGCAGCCAGGCCCTGTGCACATGGGGCTCTGTCTCGCTGCGGGGTTGTGGTGGGAGCCGCGATGCAGTTTCAGGTCTTTTGCACAGCATTACTCTGCCTTTGGTCTTCCTTGCTTCCTGCTTTCACCTCCTTCTCCACTAACCAGGAATCAGGCAGAAGGCTCTGAGCACTGAGCAAAGCGTTAGGCAGGACAAGACAGGGCTGTGTTAATTACCCTGATTTTCTGAAGAGAAGCCGTAGTGGAAGATGAAAGGGAAAACAGCTGATGTGAGAGCATTTCTTTCTGCCAAGTGATGCTTTGAGAAGGTCTCCAGTGGTATTTCCGTGGTAGTGTAACTGAGTTGGGTGCCCTGAACCTCAGACAACCTTCTGGGAAGGTAACTTCATCCAGCCTCTGCCTTCCAGAAAGGAAAATAACTCAGTGCACAGCTGCAGTGGAAATCCCCCACTTCAGGGAAAACAAGGAAAAAACTCCATCAAACCAAACAAATAATACTAAAACCCCATGTTTTTTGCTTGTTTCAAGAGAAAGAAAACGTTTTTTGCACTTTCTGGCAATTAAAAAAGCCCCAAAACCCCAAGAGGATGTTGCTAATAAAAAACAATGCAAAAACCCTCACTGATATCTTATTTGCAAAATTGGCGGAATTTAGAGCGGCTGAATTTGGGAAGCAAAGTAGAGGTTTGCAAGTATGAAACACTCATGTGGCTGGCATCCAGCAGCTCCCCTGCCGGGGAGGAAAAGCCTCTAACACAGATTATCCAGCAGTTTATGCAGCTCAGCTTCAGCGGGGAGACCTTTACGACAGCAAACCTCCCAACAGCTCCGGTTATGAAACCCCAGGGCTCATCCCTGCCGGTGCCTCCTGCAGAGGCTGCCTCCTCCCCAGCCTCCCCCTTCCCAAGGCTGTGCAATTCCCAAACTCGGACAGGGCCCAAAAGCACTGCTGAGCCGTAATTGGTGCCTGAGGTGAGAATTACAGAGGCCCTTGAGAGAAAGGCAAAAACAAAACCCCAGCTCCAAACAAATCAGCAAAGCAGCAGCAACAGCGAACAACTCCTGCGTGATGTAAAGACTTGAAAGAGACAATAAGTAAAGTCAATTAGCCCACAGACTTTGCCCTGGCTTATATGGAGCCAGCCTGGCAGAGAGAAGGGCAAACCCAAAACCCATTAGCCCCAAAAGCATCACTTCTTCCTACTCTAAAATACCCACTAAAAGGAAAAAAATACCAAAATGAGCAGGGGTGGTGGAGGTGATGCCAGGAAGAAAAGGGGAGCAGAAGGGCAGGTCCTGCTGGGAAACAGGCTGATGGTGAGGAAGGAGCCCCACTGCCAACAATGGACCTCCCCTCCTGCTCAGGAGGGACCCCTCACCCGCGGGGGTGGCTTTGCAAGCGGCTCCAAGCGCCCACGCCCTGGGGGTGTGCCGGTAGCACCAAAGGCGTTTCCAAGGGATGGGGGAGCTGCTTTGCCACCATCCCTCCCTGGCCCTGCTCCGTGTCCAGCAGGCAGGTCACAGCTGCCCAAGGGGGATGGAGCAGGGG
>NW_008238126.1:2080068-2081326 GCF_000691975.1 Corvus brachyrhynchos
AGTCGTTCAAGTGTTTAAGGCCAAGGTTAGGAAAGACCAGACCTCCCAGACCTCCGACTCTTTTAATCAGGATTTACAGTTGTGAATTCACTGTTGAGGTCATTTACTGTCCCTCCTCCGTCTTGCAACCCTCATATCCTTTACAAGAATGCTCTTTGGTAGCCCATAGGTACCTTTGCACATCCTACCCTTAATAGAAATTACCTAAAAACCACGGAGCTTTGGGACCCAGATACTCAATATGCTTCTGTGCTAAACATGCCACAGTGTCTCTTAACTCCTGACAACCATTATCCAGCTGCTAAATGAGTCTTATTATGAGCAATTTTTGTAAATCATATTTGAAAGCTTAAAGTCAGAACGAAGAAAAAAAATGGATCTCGGGTCATGAACTACAGCAACACCTGGCAGGTTGGTTAAAAAAAAGAGAGAAAAGCTAGGAAAATTGTTGACACAAGATCCTGGGGTGATATTTTACAGACATCAACATGTATGTCACACCCAAGCCCAGGGCAGGGCTTACCCAGCCCTCCGGCTGCAGCGCTGACACCCATCGCAGCTGCCTGACACCTCATCCTGCACCTTTGCAGGAACCTCTCAGCAGCTAAGCTCGGGACGTGCCAAAACCCAAAAGATTTTGAGACAGGACACAATCTGGAGGGGTTTTTATCGACCAAAAGTATTTCCAGTCCGAGGAAGGCGGGGGCAGACAGCCTCTGTATCGGCAGCAGCATGGTATTAGTTGGCAACTCTCCCCCTTTTGCCTCCGGTGCTTGGCGAGTCTCCGCAGCTCTGCTGTTGCAGGTGAGCGAGGTGCCGAGCAGGGGAGCAGATAAACGATGTGTGTTGTGGCCCTGGGCTGGTGCCTGCGTGCGCTGTGTCATTGGATTTAGAGCCGTGCACGGGCCATTGTGCTGTTCTGAGCCGTGGGTTTTGGCCATCACTGATTAAGAGCCCTCCGGCGGTGACCTTAACGAGCTGGGTAGCGGGTACTTGTCACTGTCGCTGCAGAGGGTAGGACGGGGGGGATGGGCCAGCACTGTACCCAGCATCCAGACGGTCTTCTCCGGCTTTGCTGAAGCCCAGAGAATTTGTGTATGTGTGAGGCACAGGGCGGCAGAGCGGTCCCTGGCGCCAGCGGGGTCTGCGGGTGGCATCCCCCTGCCCGGGGAGCGTGGCAAGGAGCGGGAGGGTGTTGGAGTGGCAGCGGGAGCACTTGGATTGTCAGGCGTCATCAAAGCCAGTGCCTCGGAAAAAA
>NW_008238126.1:2081428-2084829 GCF_000691975.1 Corvus brachyrhynchos
CCCCGAGTGTCCCTTCGCCAGCCCCCTTCCAGCTACACCCACTCATTAGCAGTTCACGACTTGCAGCCTCGTCTTTGCCTGAAATCCTGCAATTACTCGGTGCGCTGGCTCAGATCTGGCTCCCGCACGGCAGTGAAACAAAGGCGAGTGGGAACAGGCAGCCCAGCTGCCGCCAGCCCCGCAGCCATCCCCGGGCGGGCAGCTCGGCGATGGGGGGCACAGGTAGGGTTCAGGTTTCAGGCTGAAATTAAAGCAGGAAGGGAATGGATCATCCATGAGCTGTAAAACAAGAGGAGGTTTTGTTTTATTTAATGTGAGGCCATTTTGGCCGATGTAAAATATCTATCAAAATGGAGACAGAAAACAGTTCTGCCCGAAAACGTCGGGGCCAAACTGGCTTTGAGACTTGCATAGTCCTGAGCCAATTAAAATGTCATAATAATGCAATCTCAAAAAAAGACACGGTGTCTGCTAGTTACGAGACACAGGCAAGAAAAGGAATCATTCCCCAGTTAGAAGTGTTTATCCAAGCGGCTCTCCATGAGAAAATCAGCCAGTGAAAAGGGAGAGGGAATACCCCCAAAAGCAGCAGTAGCCTAGATGCAAGTCTGTGCTCTGCTCCGTGTTCACACTGCCTGTGCTGGTGTCCCTGGAGCTCTCCAGGAGTTCAGGGGGCTCTTTGCAGGTCTGGAAAGGTCCTGCCCGCACTGCAGGTCTTGTGCTTTGGGGTGGCTTCATTGCAAATGGCAGTTTTAGCCTCTTTGTTGAATTTCCCAGCCTTGATGAGTCTTTGGGAGACATGTGTCCCCCAGGTATATCAGCAGTAATGGAAAGTGCCACTGTCACTACAGGCACTAACTCATCATTTTGATGACCCATCGATCCCTGGAAGAGTCGAGTGGAGGGTAAAATAAATGTGGTTTGCTGGGACAGGAAGAGAGGAGGAGAATACTGAAGGCATTTTGCTTCACTGGCCACTGAAATGAATGGAAAACTGGCCACTGGCTGCAGTGGACATAGGGCTGGACTGTGCCCACGTTCAACCAAAGTCAAGAGACATGCTGAAAGGCAGCTCCCCAACAGCCATCCCCTGCTAGAGGGAATCCCAGCTGTGTCCCTCTGGAGCTGCCCAGAGGTGCCAAGGCTTGTGCTTGGTACTGCCTTGCTCTTTGGAGAATCCCAGACCTGCCTGGTGTGAGAGGGGGACTCCCACACACTCCCCAAACTGCAAGAGGCTTCCAGGGCCAGTGGAGAAGACTGAGGCTCCCACTCTGGCCAGCAGAGCTGTGCAGTGGCTGCTGGGGAGCAGGAGTTTCCCGGAGGGAGCCGATTCCCGCCAATGCTGCAGGCTGCAGTGAGCCCCGGAGGCCATCCCCTCTCCTGGGCTGCCACAGCCAAGTGCTGAGCCGAAGCTCATTAGTCCTGCTGTGAGGGAAGCTAATTAGCTCGGGGAAAAAGCCATGCTAATTTGCCTAACCGGCTTTGGGGACCAAGGTTAACGCTGCCAAGCAGGCTTGGACGCTCTGCCTCTGGCTGGGGCTCTGCCTCCCGCAGTCCATGGGCTCCAGAGCGGCTTTGAACGTGTTACCCCTGCTCTTTCGAGGCCGTGTGAGCTCAGGTCTCCTGGCAGGGGGGACTGTCATCCTGAGGCAGCTCCGGCACCACTGTGCTGCCAGCCGGTCCCCCTCGGCAGGCAGATGGAATAGCCTCAGCTCTTTGCTGCGGACGCGGGCACAGCGGGGTGAGTGTCTCTGTGCCAAGCAGAGGTGCCGTGGCCGTGCCTCTCTGTGGCTGCCACACAGCTCAGTGCAGGATTTACAGCCGGTGTGGCCATCCCTTCACACCCCTTTCCCCCGTCCAGCTGCCCCCTGCTTCCATGTTACACACTGATTGCTCCACAGGCTGGAGCTCTGAGAGGGCCTCGTCTTTTCCGTTCTTTATCAGTCCCCCTTGTCTTGCAAGAGTGTATAACTTGGAGAGGGCAATTTGAACAGCGTGTGGAGCAGATGGAAGCAGGTCCCTGGCTGTGGCCAGGTGGAGGGAGCACTCAGCAGGCAGAGGCTGGGCATGGCAAGCTGAGAAGGGGCTCCTGGCTCCACGAAACGCTGCTCGCTCTCCGCTCCCTCTCTACGTAATGCTAAAGCAATTGGTGTCGATGGCTTTTGAATGAGTGTTTTTGGCATGCAAGCAGGAGGCTGCCCCCTGCTCCCCCACCCCACGGGAAGCCAAGCTTGGTTCAGCACGATTTACAGCAAGAGAGAGAAAGGAAGAGAAACACGTACAGCAAAGAGGCAGGGAGAGAAAAACAGGAGCAGGGTAATCTTCAATGCAAGCTTGCAAGCTGGTCTAAAAATAGAAGGTGAACTGTTCCCCAGTAATTAGCCAGGAGATGGTTTTATTTGCAGCAGTGAGATTTTAGCAGCAGTGCTTTTGGCAGGAGGAGATGGGAATGTACCAGCAGCTCTAACCTTGCAGAACAGGAGGAGACTTGTCTCCCCTTGCCAAGGGACAATCCCCACAGAGAACAGGCGAGCGTGGGCTCAGGCATGAGCACATTCACATCTTCCTCTGCCTGCCTGGACAGAGGGAGCAAGAGGGCAGCGGAAAAGAGGTAACCCCTCCACCACGGCCTGCTGCCTGTCTGGGATTAGATGCTCCTCAGCTTTTGCACTGGAAGAAATGATTAAGTCCTTTTACAGGGGGAGGAGACAGCAGCATCCTGGCATAAGGGCTTGGTCCCTAAAGGGGTTCAAGCAAGGACAAGCCATGCCCGAGGTCTCAGTGAGGAATGGCATAGGGACCCAAGCTTGGAATACAGCAAGAACTGAGCCTGAGGCCCTCCATTTGCCTGCAGGTGCATTCTGCAAGTCTTTGCATCCAGGGGAGGTTTTGAGGGTTGTGCCCACCCTAAACCAGCATGTGAAATCAGATAGGTGATGGATGATGGGAAGTGGGTATCAGGCTGGACTTTCCCAGCCAGCCATGGTGGACATGCAGGGTTAATGCTGGCTGGTACCTTCCCTTTTGGTCTTTCTTGTGGCAGCAGCATGGACAGGAGGCTGTCCTCACCTCCAGCCCGGTGCAGGGGCTCCCCACGAGGCAATGGGCATCTCTGTGCTCCTTGCAGGAGTTGGGCTGCCGAGGGGTTGGGATGGGACAAATGGCAGAACTGTCCCAGCCTGGCTCTCAGGTGGCCCTTGGGTGCTGGAAGAAGTGAGAATCTTCCCCTGGCTTTGCTGGAGAAGCCTAACAAAACCAGGAATAATGTTAAAATTCAGGCAAAACCCAGCATTTACATCCTGCTGCTGCTTACAGCAGGAGTGGGACTGGGATGGAGTCAGCATGGATTCAGGTCGTTTCATGCATTTTATGGGTTCTGACAATGCAGGATGTCAGCAGGA
>NW_008238126.1:2084844-2105571 GCF_000691975.1 Corvus brachyrhynchos
GAAAAACAAAATGTAACAAAATGGAAAACAAAAGTGCAAAGAGTCACCTCAGCACTGTGCTGGCCCTCTCCCACTGGTCCAGCCCTGCAAGCCCCAAACCCACCCACACCCCAGAAGGAAGACAGAGAGACTGGAGGGACACTTTGACTGAGGAGGTGCAGACTGCCTAGGGGCAGCCTGTGCTGCAGCCTGACAGGACAGCCCTACGCCATGGAACCCAATGGCCCTTGGGCAGGGGACGGTCACCACTGCCCCATGTTGCACAGGTGTGTGGGGTACTGCCACCTGCATCCTGGAGGGGAACAGTGTCACAGGGCTGTTGCTTTCCAGACCCAGGAGATCTGTTATCATCCTTGATAAAAGCTGGTTTTAGCAGAGCAAAAGCCCAATGGTGAGAAGACAATGTGCCATTTGACCTGCAGCCAGCAGCTCTCTCTGGGCTGGGAATCAGTCAGTTGCTGAATGAAAGAAAACAGGCTTTACATCCCATTTCAGGCAACACCCAGCCCCTGCTGTCCTGTTGATTTTGTGGCTCTGCAATCATGTTTAACTTCCCATCTTTCTGTCTCCCTATTGCTGCCTGTGAGGCCTATGCAAACAGCAGAGGAAGCGGGCTAACTGCCTCTGGAAAAGGAGTGGTGATAACAGTGACACTGGAAGAGCCATCACAGGCCAGCAGTTAGCAAACAGAGAACACAGGGAAAAGCACCCCCCTCTCCCTGGATGCTCTTCTGAAGGGTTACTCGTACCCAAAGGAGGTTGTGCTGCTCCGGAGTGCCAGGCGCTGCTGATTTGTGAGTGTCCTCTCTACTGGGACATGATTAACTGGAAAATTTACAAGCTGGGAGGTCTCTCCAGGAGCCAGTTTAAAGCCAGCAGTTCCTCCAGCTCACTCCTGCGTGGCAGAGCAGCTGTTTACACTGGGTAAAAATTGAGGAGCGGGATGGGAGCAGCCAGGGCGTGTGCCTATGCTGGTAGTGGGGATGGACGTGCAGCTGTGGTGGGGGGAACGCCTTGGAGTTATGTTGGGGGTGGCTGGAGAGCCTCCAAGTTGTGCCCATGCTGCCTTTGGGGCAGGAGGGGGGTTTGCTGTGAGGCCCTGAGTTCAGGAGGTTGTGTGGATCTTCACTGCCCTGCTGTGCCCCCAGCTGAGGATGGCCGCAGGCTCCCTTTCTGCTCCAAGCTCTACGGAAACTGTGAGCTGACAGATGTGCTCTCACCCCCAGGCAGGGTATGGATGTGCAAGAGATTTGTCTCTTTTAGATATGAAGAAAGGACCTGACCTGTTTCCTTTTTTCCTGTTTTTTCTCCTCCTTCCTCAGTGTGTCCATTGCCCCTACTCTGGCAGCCTTGCACCGGAGTGACACCAGCATTCAGTGGCCAGGGATGACACCACTGTTCCCCTGTGCATTCCTCCCCTGCCCTCCTCTCCTCAGGGATCCTCCTGCAGACAGAGAAATCCTCCCGGGAGGGAAGTGGCAGTACGTAGGTTTGCACAGTGATGCATGAATGCAATCAGCCTGGCCTTTCCAGGAGCACAGGGAGCATGTGGTGAGGGGGCGCAGCCTCCCCGGAGAGATCATACCTGAGACGCATTAGAAATGGCTGTGGGGAATTTTTAAACTAGCAATCAAGAGACAGCTTGGAAATCAAAATCAGTGATGGACAAAGAGGCCAGGGGGAGGCAGGGGCTGCCCCTGCCCCAGAGGTGGACAAATCTGTGTGAGTCACTGTCCTCTTAGCAGTGAGGGACAAGACCCGTGCTGGAGCGAAGGGTGAAAATTGGCTGGGAGTACCAATGGCTCTGAGATTTCCCAGCTACAAAGGACTGGGCTCCTCTGACCTGCTGGATGACAAAGCACTCACTTCTCAATTGCCTAAAAAAACCCCAGACAATGTGAGAGGGGACTAGGAGGGGGACAGAGGTCAACAAATGTAGCATGTCTCATTTTGGTGCAATCTTTCCCTGAGCTTGGGTGGTGGGTGCTCAGCTCTGGGTTTCTGGGAATTAGACATGGCTTCCAAGAACACTTTGGCTCCCAGACCAAAGATTGCCTGCTCTTCCCAAATGCACACAGGGAGGGTGTGAAGCATCATGTAAACTGGGTCTGCTGATCCAGAATTGTCTTGCTGGGAAAAGCAAAGTGAGGAAGAAAAAGCCGATTATAATGCTGTCAAATTAGCAGAGCCTTACATGACAGGTATGGGAAACACCTGCAATCCCAATCCATACAGTGCAGCATTTTAAGAGTGGTTATTACAAACAGCTCTGCAGGATGCACAGCCCTCCTCTGCCTGCGCTCCCCTCTACTCTCATCCATGGCCTTTCACTTCCCCCAGCTCTGGGCAGCTCTGGTGCAGTAGCTTGCACTGCTCCACACCGGGAGGATCCTACCTTAGTGGCTTTTCCCAGTGCTTATTCACATTTTGGAAGACAGTCAAGTCCTGGAGCTGAATCTGCTCCTGGCATTGCTCTAGCCTTGTGGCTAAGGGCGATGCCAGCAGTGAATCTGGCTGGGAATGTCTGCAGTTTCTTCAATAAAAGGGAAGTTAAAAAAATCCCAGCCCGGCATGGCAGAGTGGAGCTGTGCCCCCTGGCAGTGCCAGCTGTGTGCTGCCTGGAGCAGGCCAGCCAGCACGGTGGACAGATGGTTGCTGCCCATGTTAGCATGTTGCTCTTTCGAGGAGGGACTCATGCTTTTCCTCCATTCACCTCTGCATTTCAAATATCAATTCTCCATCCAGTTCTGTGTTTTCAGCTAGCAGCTTGCTCGGAAACCTTGGGCTGAAGCAGAGACATCTCTTTCCCCGAGGCCGGGGATACCATATGGCACACTTCCAGCCTCGGAGACCAAACAGCTTGCTCAGGCACATGCTGGGGCATGGGTGTCAGGGAAGGGACTGGGTATCTGTAAGAAGCCTCCCCAGCTCTGCTGCCAGGGGGTTATGACCTTACGCCTCCTTCTCACACTCCACTGAAAACACAGTGGTGCAGGCCGTGGCTCCCCAGACTGGGCTCTCCTGAAGCCATGGGCATGCAGCTCCCTTCTGCTGGACTTGACGTGCCCCATGCCGGGGCCCAGGCTCCAGCCTCAGGTTTGAAGTGAGCTGTCTCCCAGTCCAGGTTTGGGAAGGTGTAGAGGAGGGAGGAGAGACTCCTCCTTTGCTCCTCCTCCCCTCAGGGCTCCCCTGCCAGGGCACTCCCTGCCTTTTGCAGTGACGCAGAATGCTTCCTAGCGTCCATCAAGAAATGATGGGATCCTGGCACCCACGTTGCAGAGCCAGAGCTGCTTGGAGCTCTGAGCAGCTGCAGAGGACTGCAGCAAGCCTATTTCCCTTCCCTCCTGCTTACACATGCACTCATGGGCACTCTGTGGGGCACGAGCAATGACCTCAGAGTAGTGTGGCAGTGGGTGAGGGCACAGCAGGCAGTGCACGGGCAGAGGAGCTGAAATGGAGAATGGAGAAGGGAGGAAGGGAGAAAAGCAATCCTTGTGGTGAGCTTCAGGACTTTGTTTGACACACATTGGTAAGAAACTAATAAAAAAAGAGTGGCACCTGCAAACTGTGAGTGGAAGCCTGGTGCAAGGGATGAGGACTTGCTCAGGGATGTTGTGAGGATTCGGAACCTTTGGCTGGCAGAACCCAGGTGCCATATGGGGTGTTAAGTGCAGTGGCACAGGAGCAGGAGGCTATTTCGCATTCTTCCACCAGTCCTGGGAATGTGAAGCCTGGGCCTGACCTGGGGGCTGCCTGCCTCATGCATCACTGAGATGACAGCAGTTATTTTTTTCTTGACAGGACCCAGAAACCAGGTCACTCTGCATGTAAATCTGTAACAAATCTGGCTGGGATTAGGCGGGCAACGGAGAGGTGGCAACAAGCAGCATTCATCAGATGTGCCCGTAGCAAAGGCTCCACACCCCTCACTGGGAAGGGAGCAGAGGCACATTCTTTCTCGAGCAGGGGGGTTGCTATGCCAGGAGCTGCCGTCCTGAGTTGGAGGATTTGGGCCGTGATGGCCTCAGCAGAAACAAACGCTGCATTCCAGGGAGGCCATTCCTTGAGAGCAATTAAATAATAATAACATGACAGTAATAAGCAGATCAATCAATCCCTCCATGAGCTGAGGGACCCTGGGGGAAGGGCTGGGCTTTTCCCAGAGCAAACTAGGGCCAGCTCTTCTCCAATAAACACAAATAATACCAGTAACAAACCTCAGATCTCCAGCCAAACTTTGGCTAATGACACCCGTGCAGGATGTGGGATGCATGTGGGCTGGAGGGACACAGCTTTAACTTTGCCTGTGCAGTGGACACTGTGCTGGGCAAAAGGGAGAAACAGCAGCATGGCTGCAGCAGGCAGGGGCTTGTGATCTGTTTCCTTCTCCTCCCTCTTTCTTGAGGAGGTGAGCACAGGCACATGGGATGATTACAAGCCAAATCGAATCTCTCCAGCAGTGTGCCTCCCTGCTCCAAACTAATCAACCGAACCTTTAAGGGTTAAAGAATAGCAGCACTTGTCTCCATGGGCATTGCAGGACCTATTTAAAAATCTCGACCCCTTTGGCTCGGTCGCTGAGGGAATTTTTCAGCTGAAAATGCCAGGGCTCTGGGAACTGTTAAACCCCACAAACCCTAGATTGCTTTTATGCCTGCCCCAGGCTGCAGCCTCGGATCTTTTCTTTTCCCCTCTGCAAACTGCTGGGTAATGAACTCTTGTGGCATGCCAGCTCACCTCCCCTTCTCCCAGCTGGCAGCCCAGCTCCACAGCAATGCCCTTTTGTTCCACCGGTGCTGAGATCTGCAAACTCATTGCTAATTACTGCATCTGGGGCTTCCAGCTCCAGCGACGACGCCAGGACTTTCTTCGGGCTCCTGATGGCCAAAGTTCATCCCCCTGCTTATTTCCCTACCAAAGACCATTATCTCTCATTTACATCTAAACTAGTTTTTTATACCAGTTTAAACGCTGCCCCTCCGCCTATAATCTCAATGCAAATGAATTAAAAGTTCATTCTTCCGATGCTCAAATCCTGCGCACTTTCTTTTTCACTTCTTATTTAAATCACACACTGTTTTGAACTAAACCTTTTATTTCCTCCCAATTATTATTTCTGGTGTGTTTTCCAGAGCCTTACAACATGGCATCTGATTATACACAAAGCTTCGGAATAAAGCCCTGCTTTTTCCCTTCATTAAGGACACAAAGGATTCCTGTGTGAGCCAAGCAGCACTTTGGACACTAACACAGCTTTACACCCCAAATCACATCCTGGCTCTCTGCAGAGCAGATTGGGGAGTGGATCCCAGCCCCTCCTTGCTGCCAGCATCCTTTGCAGGCTGCAGCCAGCTCCTTCCCTCCTTGGAATGAACATCTGATTAAGCTGTGCCAGCATGTTCACCCACAAACTCCCGTCCTCTGGCTCTTCCTACATCACAACCAGGTGTGTTTGCTGGCTAATCCTGCCTGCTTGGATCTCCTGTGTTTGCCTCTGTGTTAGGGGTCCAGAAGCTTGGTGGGTCCACACAAGATTTCGCTGTTGCTGACCATAGTCACATATAAAACCTAACCTATAAACCCCACGGCCCTTCCTGAAGCCAAAATTAATGAACTTTGGGCCAAGTGGTGAGACCAAGGACATAAAGGCAGGCAGTGGCAGGACATCTTGTAACCCCCACAGGTAGTCACCACATCCCTCCCGGATCTGAGCTCTTGTCATCTGGAAACTGCCTGAATCAAACCAGCAGCACAGGAAACCACCCTGTTTGCAGCACGTTTCCCTTATTTAACAGCATCACGCAGAAAGGAATAATGTATGCCGTGTTTACCAAGTGAAGAGGGGAGAGCTTTCTATCAAAACGATGCATTACTGAGCTGATTAGCTGCACAAGAAGTCTCTCTAAGCAAATGGGTTTTATCTTGTTGAATATTCCAGCATTTTAAAAATAAACTACTCGTTCCTATCAAGTTTTAAAAATACTTCTGACTGGCGGTCACCTGGAGCTGACAAACATTTAGAACCGTGGGCATTCAGGACAGATTTCAAAGGCAGTTCATAGGATGTGAGAAGCGAAATGGACACAGGATGGGAGTTGGATCACTGGTTTCTGCCAAAGAGAGACTTCTTTCAACATAGCAAGATTTTGTCTCACAGGCTTTGCATGGGTCTGTAAGGTGAGGATACTAGACTTGCAGCTCT
This sequence comes from Corvus brachyrhynchos, assembly GCF_000691975.1. Lineage (NCBI taxonomy): Eukaryota > Metazoa > Chordata > Aves > Passeriformes > Corvidae > Corvus > Corvus brachyrhynchos. The sequence continues at coordinate 2,091,047 of NW_008238126.1, forward strand.
GATATCATACCACGCTTCTCCTCTGGGACCTTGGGTAGTTCAGGTTATACTTGTCTCTCTTAAACTCTCTATCTGTAGAACGGAGATATTGCTGCCTGCAGTAAATATCTGCAAAGAGCCTGCATGTGAGGGTTATTACTGCCAAATACCTGTGCAGCTTTCACCTCTGTTGCACTGAGAAGCCAGCCCGTATGAATGATCCTCTCTCTGGTAGAGTGGGAATCTCATGGTATGGGAGTGAATATGGACTGAGAAATGTGAGGAAAGCCAGAGCTGCTCCATACCAGGATTTTTTTCTTCATTAAACATTCAAAATCTGATGTAATTAGGTACTCTGGCCACTGTAAGCTTGCCTTCAGCTTAGAAAGAGCCAGGCCAGGCCATGTGCTTCCTTGAGAGCCAAGCTGCCTTTCCGACCTGCCTATGTCCCAAATGCCAGGACGGCCAATTCTTCTATCACACCAAAAGTAAAATTAACATCTGAATCCTATCGATCCAGGTCAGCCAAACCCCTGAAGAATATACAGCACCAGGGAGGTCACGAATCACCGCAAGAGCCATGGACAAAACCACTAATTGGCTTCTTTTCAGCCACATCCCTGTGCCACCAGGCTTGCCCTTCTCAAGCCACCCTATGCTGCCTCCGGACTGCTGAGACCCAGCCTATTTTTGCAGGGCCAGAACAGTTAATGATACTTTGTGTTATTGATTCTGTAATTCATATTGTTTGTGCTGGCAGGGAATTCCCCATGACATTTTATCTCAGCCAGTCTCCTCTGGATGTTTGAAATATTTGGAATTATTATTTCTGGCTCATGGGTCCACCCTAGGTTGTGGCGGGATTATTCCTGGGTTGTGCACAAGCACATGGCCACCCTCCCCGGTGCCATTGGTCTGGAATAGATAAGACGCTAGACATATAGGACATATCAGGGATATGGGTTGGGGGTGTGCGAAGTTTATGGTAGATTAGGAACAGAAAAATTAAAGCAAATGGGCCTTAAGCTTTATCCTGGCTGTTCCTGGTGCCACCAAAAGGGGTACGGGACTGGGGGACTGGGGAGTGGAGGGCCCATGGAACGAGGTAGGGAAGCTGGCTGGGCAGGAGAAACAAGCAAAGGGGCACAGCAATGCCGGGGTGCTGGTCTGGGGTCTGAGTGTGCTCTGTGGGGCAGAGCTGGGGGTTTGATCTGCAGCTGGGGCCGGAGTGTGGTTTGGAGAGAGGTGCCTGTGTGTGTGTGTGTGTGAACCTGGGGGCTCCCACCAGGACGGGGACACAGGGGCTGAGGGGCATCCCCTGCTCGGCTGCGTGTGTCGCGGCGGCTCTGCTGGCAGGCTGCTTCCCTCAGTCAGCTGTGTGCATTCATCAGCGCACGCCGGCCCCTGGAGCTGCAAGGCGTATCACAAACGGCGCATTTTCAACTCTGCTTTTAATCCCACCATCCTGCGCATTTAAGCCTGAACTGCCTTGCATTTGAACCTCTGCACAGGCCTTTTGCAGCAGCCCCCAACCCACAGCCCACTCTCGAGAAAAACTAATTAAAGCTGCCTGACAGGCTGCTAAATATTAAGAGCCCAATAACACAGGGACATCATCATCTGAATGACAAAAGCCGGTCGCCAGTGGCTGCTGATAGGCAGAGGGGCCGGGCAGGCTCAGCAGAGACATCCCACCGCCCTGGGAACACCATCCGCGGAGAGCGCTCCGGCGCTTCCCGCTCCGCATCCCACGCGTTTCACCAAGGCCGGGCTCAGGCCGGGCTCGCTGCCGATTCACGTCACGTAAAGGCGGCAGGGCCAGCTGGCCGACGTGGGCTGCGGGGTCCTGACCCTCATTTCTGCCCTTCCTCCAAATATTCTGCAATTACGCGTCGGTTGCTCGGCGGGGAGAAAAGCAAACACGCCGCGAACGCCGGCGCGCTGTGCTTGTTTGCTCTCAGCAGCTGGGGCACAGGCTGCTGCTAAAGAAGAAAGTAGGTGACGGGCAGAGCTGGTGTTTTGGGGTTTTTCATGTCATGGAAAGGCCAAGAGACCCTCCAGGATGACTAGCCAGTGAATAAAACCCGAACAAAACAATGGGCCAGGTAAAAAGGAATTAGAAGGTGAAAAAGAGAATTTGAAATTCAGCTACATCACACCTCTCTCTGAAAATTTCTTTCCTGCAATTGTTCTGAGTAACACGTACGATTACTCTAGCTGAAAGAAATGATAAAAAGCATTTCGTTTTCTCAGCTCGTTTGCTTTCTACATCTGGCAGTGTTTTGTGTGCAGGCAGTCTCACCGTGTTCTCGAGGTAGTAGAGTGCTTGGAAATGGAAGCCGAGGAATAACAGTGCAAGATGTTTTTTTTTTTAAACTGTTTTGCAAACGCTTCTGCTTCTAACGACCAAAAATGAGCTAAAGCCCTTGGCAAAATATGATATGACAATAAATAACATAGCAGTTTGCAGTGCTATGGTAATGGTGAGGAAACCTCCACGCTCCTTATTTAATATCCAGATACTACATTGCAGTACAGCAGAGTAGAATGTGCTGGCAATAACTTCCCCAAAGAAAAACTGCCCTTTGATCCATTGCTGTCCCCAGCTGTGCTTTCCCCAAGGGGCTGGAATGGAGATGTGTTTACCTTGAGTACTTCCATGGTGATTGTCACCTGTGCAGCTCCTCAAAGCCTGAAGTCTTCCAGGGGAAGGGGCATTAAATGAGTCGGGCATCAGTTCACTCTCCTGATCTGAGCAGATGCTGGGGAGATGCTCTGTGATTTAGGGGCTTAATGGTATGGTCTGCAGTGAGCAGGGTGCTCTGAAAGAACCCAAGACCCAGTGCACAGCAAACTTACACATGGGATATGCCAGGCTGTGCATTGGCACTTACAGCACAGAGGCTGCTGGATGAGGATGTCATGGCTCTGGGGTGATGTGTGGGCTCAGAGCTGTGGTTCTCACCTGGGTAGTCTCACAGGAGTTCAGCTCAGTTTGCTGATGCCCCAACAGCAAGGGAAGAGGGAGGATGAACACATGTGGAGTGAAGCCATGCAGCTGGGGCACTTCAGAATCAGAGGGATATGGCCCTCTCACAGTCCTGTCCTCCTCATCTTTCTCTTTGTGGCAAGGCACAGACAACAGAGCCATAAAGGACTCTGCAATTTGAAATGGCCCATAAGCATTTTGGTGTAATGAAGTCAAGAGTTGGGGGGAATTATTTTTCACACTGGTGAAAAAAATAATAAAAAAACCTGCTGGGGAAAATTCAGGTGAAAATTCAGGTGAAGTTTATCTGCCCTTTAATGAGCAGGTGTGCAAGATCACAGCTCCAGTCCAAACTGGAGGTCCTCTTATCTGATGCACTCTCCCTCTTGAACACACCTGTAACTGAAGTCCCATCCCTTGTCTGGTCACCCCTTTCTCTGGTGAAGCTGAGGTGTTGATGAAAGCAGGACAAAACTGCTCAAGCCATTTGCCATGTGCATTCTCTGCATACCCCACACATCTCTATTAGTGCCCCCAACCATGTACCAGCAGCACTGGGGGCTTAGCGCACTAGTGCTTGTTTAACCCATCCTGGCTAAATGATCATGATGCTCCCCACATATTCTCCAGGGACTGTTTACCATCACCCTTTCCTCTCCTGATCCCACTGGATAGGAAGGCAGGAAAAAGGGCAGGTCCCAGGGACAGGGCTCCTGCTCTCCAGTCACCCCCGGGTCAGGGGGTGTTGGCAGCCCAGCACAGTCCCCAGTGCCTGCAGATCATGCATCATTCGGAGCTCTGGGATGAAGCCCAGTGTGCTGACTCTGGCTTGCTCAGAAATTTTTGAATAAAATGGCTTTTCCATGAGACAGTGCAAGCTCATCAGATCTGATTTGTTCCCCAGAAGAACAGCAGCTGCTATAAACTTTGACCAAGAAAAGGATGGAATTTCTGCTTAAAGCCAGAGCTGGAGGAAGATATAACATCGGGCCTGCCTGGCCAGTAGCCAAATGATTAGGACAAAGAAAAGACTGAGTACAAGTCTTTTAGCTGACCAGAGCTTGCACTGGAACCTGGGTCTCCAACACAGTCAGTGGGTGGTAACTCTCCAAGAACTGTGATGTGGAATGGGGAAGGCAAAAGAAAGCAAGACATGCTGCGAAAATAAAAGCAAAAAAACCCGCCCAAACACAACCCTGAAAACACACACACACATGCACAAAAACCCTCCCACAACAGAGAGAAGCGGGAAGCTGCCATCAACCAGGGAAAATTTCCAGCTACGAGCCTGCTCTCAGCTATCCTTATGCTGAACTGCTCAGCTAAAACCCCCAAGGGCATCTCCAACGTCTCCTTTTCTCTTCTTCCTCCTTTGAATACATACATGGTATTCAAACACCATACATACATACATACATACATAAGCTGTAATACCCAGGACATATTCAAAGTATTTTGCATACCAGCTACTGTTTCTGTTAAACCTTCTGGGCTTTGTGCAGTGCCTGCAAGAACATCTGCAACCAAGTGGAGATTTAACAAAAACCCTCTTCGTATAAAAGTTTGAGTCATGGAACCAAATTGTGTTCCACACAGGGGCACAAAAATGGTACAAAAATTAAGATATTAATTTTAATGTGATCTTAAGCATTGGTCCCAATTAGGCATATGCCCAAGTCCCATTGGAATTAAGCACATCATTTCTTTGCTGAACAGGGAAGGCTGCTGAATCAGGACTCCAGACTGTAAAATTGCTCAATTGCCTTCAAATTTCTGGGGAAAAAAAATAGTGTGCTCTGAAAGCAATCACAAAATACATTTGGTATTCAAAGAGTATAAGTGAGTGCAGGGTTTATAATTAAATCCTTATCTACGAAGCTGCTACTGAGTGACTGTACATTCTGGGTAATTTTTAATGGCCTGAAACTCAAAAACCAGCATAACTGATTTTTTTTCACTTTTTTTTTTGCAGAAGACACAGCTAGTTAGCTATAATTCTGCAACAAATCCATTACTTCAAAACAAGTCCCTGATCCTGCAAGCCTGAATGCACTTACTTTTAACAATGCAAGAGTACCAAGGGGAGTCATGGCAGAAGCTACCAGTGTTAATATGGAGCAGCATGCAAGATATAGAATTAAAAATGTATAAATATCTACAAATAAATAAAAATAGGGATGGGGTTGAGCCCTGAAACATGCATTGGAGCTCTAGCCCTCATTTTCAGTCCCACAGCTGCTTCTGCCCAGGGCCTGGGAGAAAGCCCATGACAAGGTGACATGTGTGACTCTGGGAGAGACAGCAGCAGCAACCAGCCTCAGGAGGGCTAAAACTTCTTTCTCTCTCTTTAATTATGCCACATTTTTTTGGAAATAGTTTCTCAACTCTTTTCACCTGGGTGAAAAGCTCCATGGTACAGTAACAGCCATGTAAATAAAGATCCACATCAAAGAAAGGATACACAGGGCAAATTTTCAAAGTGGGGTAAGTGATATTTTTTTAAAGCTTGGTAAATTAAAAGACAACTTGTCCAGTTTTGCTTGACCTTTTGGGAAAATTCACCATGCTTTGAAGCCAAACAACTTTTACATCCAATAATAAAAATATGAACTTAAGGTTCAAAAAGGAAACAGTGGGTTGGCTTGCTGGAGAAAGGCCCCTGTCTTTCCCAAAAGCACAGAGAGAGAGAAGACAAGCACTCCTCCAGTGTCATTTTCTGTAACACCGAATTCTTTAAAATACAAATCTTGCCACAATTACAGAATCAAACATGAGGTCTTCCCTGAAATAAAAGGTCGCATGGCTTTAACTGTAAATAAGTTTTATAAAAAGCTCTTAAGCAGGTCAAAGCATAGCAGGGACACTCTTTGCAGACCAGCTTCCTCTCCTTCCACAGCTCACTCCCACTGAGATGGGGTTTTGGAGCCACCAGAGAGGCTTCTCCCAGTGGTATAAACCCTGGGATTGCACAGAGGCCAAAATAGCCCAGCTACTTAGAGACAGGGGTTCCCAGGTCTCACTCCTGCTGCCCTCAGCACTCTCAGCCACCCTCCTGTGTTCTCACCTCCTTCACCTGCCACTACCACCCCAGCCAGGTGAGCTCAGCCCTCACCCAGGCAGGACAGAAACCCTGCCCAGAACTCAGACACAGCCAAGCTGTGGCACAAGGCCACGGCAACAGAGAGGTGGGTGCAGGTGACAATTTGTGTCAGGACCCTGGGACTGGTTTGACGTCCTTCAGCTCACTGCATGGCCATCAATTCTCCTGCTCATGCTTCTGCAGGACTTTGGGGATGCAGAGTCTGAGCTTGTCTTTCATGGTCCTGGGCTTTATTTTTCTTCCCCTGGATGTTGCCTATCTGTACATTTTGCTGGCTCCTGTACATCGGTTGCTAGGTAGCTCCCACTCCTACTCCCTTCTGTGTGCCCTTAACTTACTGCTGATCTCTCCAGTAGTTCCTGCATCTTTTAATTACATTAATACCTGCTACAGTCAAATGAAAACGGAAAGAAAAAAAGAAGGCAAAAAATGCGCTCTGGGAACAAGCAAAGGCCAGTCAGCACAGCAGGCTTCCATCTTTTGGCTTTATCTTAATCCCCCCTTCCTGCTTTTTCAAGCAGACCCCCTCGAATCCTTTTCCTTCTCTTGAGAAAAACCCAGGCATCTCTTGAACTCATTTCTGCACTTTGCCTCAACCGTCTCCCCCGTAACTTATTCCATATGTTTGCTTGGCTTTGCCTTCTGCCACAGTTCCCTCTTTACTCCCAGCTCCTGAACCCTCAGATCACATCACTGGGGCGCTTTGTTGACTTAATTGGATCATCAGCCTGGCTGTAAAGCTTCCCCAGCCAACCCTGCTTCCCTCTCCTGGGCTGCTGCCCCCGCCCTGAGGCTGGAGAAAAACGCATTTTTCTGCTGGATGTATAACTAGATGATGCAGGTTAAATTTAAAATATATTGAAGCTGATAACCACAGATGCAGGGGCTGCAATTCATCCACTGGAAACAAACGCTTCTTTCTGGCAGGGTGGAAGAGGAGGAGGGGACCCTGTGGCCTGGACAGCGAGGAGTGTTCTTCCCCTCCTGCTCTCCTCCTGCTCCTCTCCTGCTCTCCGCCTGCTCCCCTCCTGCTGCCCTCTCCCGTGCTCTCCCCTCCATTCCCCCATCCCTGACTGCTTTAAGGCCTCTGCTTGTGCTGGGAGGGCAGGGGTTTCAAAGGCCCGTGGAGGAGGTCCTGGCTCTGCTCCAGGCTGCAGGATCAGCCAAAGTGCAGCATGTCTGCTGTGCAGGGTGCCCAGACAGGGCAGGTGTAGGGTCGGGCCAGGCATCTCCACCCACCAGGTCCCAAAAGCTGCCCTTGCGCCGAGCACCGGCTGCGGTTTGACACATCAAACCCCCCCCAGGATGTACCCGTGTACCCTGAGTGGCTCCCCTTGCTTTCTGCATCCCTCTGCACCACAATGGCCAGGAGAAGCAGCCATCACCCCTTCTCCTGAGTGTGGGCACTTCAGTCTCCCACCCATGGGAAGCTTATGCTAGCCCTGGTGAAAGGTGCAAGCAGTGGGGAGAGCAGCAGCCAGCACACCCCCAGCCAGCAACCTTCAAACCCATGCTGTAACTCCTCCTTCCACCAAAAATGAATGGCAGGTGTGGACTCTGATGGACTAGAGGAATTACACAGCTGTAATGCTGATAAAGGCCACTCACTGGCAGGGAGGGTAAGGGGAAAAAGGGAATCCTAAACCAACGTCTTTCTGTGTTGTTCAATCCATGTCATGGCTTGCTGAAGGAGAAAAGTGTGGCAGTTAGGGATAATTTTTCTTCCTGCAAAAAATACTAAGAACCCTGCCTATATTTATCGATAGTGGAAGTCTCAGTTGCAGTGTCATACTAATAAAAAGGCTTTCTTGTTCTCATATTTTACTTTATGACATGGAACCTTTGGAGCTGGTGTGGAACTCTGTGTCTGGGAAGCTTTGCAGGCAGCTGGAACCTGGGGGCATTCATTCCTGTCCCTTAGTCGTGCAGACCTCTGATGATCCAGAGAAGAAAGCACTCATCCTCCTCTCTGTCCAGACAAAACCCTCCTTGTAGATTCACACATCCATGTGCCTTCAAGCCTTGAGCAAGAGGCTGCCAGCTGCAAGACCTGCTCAGATCACGCTTGTTTGAACTGCAGTTGAGCTGTGTGGTGGAGCAGGTCTCTCTCTTGGACATTCCCACAGTTTCCTTGGCTGGTTTGAAACCCGTACACAGCTTTTTGCTCCCAAGTCTCCCGCTTGAAATGCTGCACATCGAATGAGGGCAGTAGGACTGGGGAATGAGGGCAGTAGGACTTTGGCATGTTGTGGCTGAACCACCATCCCTGGGAGTATTTAAAAGCCATGTGGATGTAGTGCTTAGGGAGATGGTTTAAGGGTGGACTTGACAATGCTGCGTTAATGGTTATACTCGATGACCTGGAAGGTCTTTTCCAACCTAAATGAGACTTTTCTCCAGCTAGGTGCTGTAGACACCCTAAGCACAGTGATACCCACCATCATATTGTGGTTTTGTGCTTTCTGCCACATGATAGCTTTGTGTTGCAAAAAAACTCTGTATGAAACCCACCTGACTGGACACAAGCCACTTCTGTGCTCATGTCTGCCTGCCACCTGCACAGCCACTGGCGCTGCGATGTTCTCCCTGGGCTTTGTGCACCATATCCCTCCCCAAGGGCATCTTCCTGCAGATACAGCTCAGCCATTGCTGCCTGTCACCTACATGCTAAGCAGTAGCCCCATTTCCCTTGAACTCTGGGCTCTACTCAGGGGCAGCGTCAGGAGGAAAAATATGGGGTGGTTATGTAATCAGGACAGAAATAATTGGGTAGATGAAACCCTAAGAGAAGTAATCCATCTTTTGAAATGGACTGGCAGCTTGAAAAATTTAGAAAATCTTCATCAAACTATTACGAGCCTGAAGCGTGCATGTGCTTTGGTTTATGGGTGCTTAACACCTAAAGGACATACAAGTGTAATAAGGATTTGCAGTCCATCTTCTTGATACTAGAATTGGACACTGGAGACTAAGATAAATAATCTGTAAACAATCCTTCAAAACCAAGTAGTCTATCAATTACAAAAAAAAAAAAGGCTCTTGGCATATAAACCACTTATCCTTGTAATGTTGTCCCCTTTTGGTGCTGAAGGTCCGGATTAAAAACAGAACACATAGAGTTAAAACATGCTTAGCAAAATATCCGTGGTAACTCTTACTGACTCTGTGCATAATAGGAAAGTAACAGGACTAGAAAATGGTTTCACCGGATCGAAGGGTGGAAGAATAGGGAAAAGGAGTGGTACAGAAGTGTTGATTGTCATGATGTGGCAGGTGTGCATCGGACCCATGAAAATACTCACCTGTATGTCCAGCCTGCTCCTGACTTGCTGCTCATCTGCATGTGAGCACTGAGGTTCTCTGTGCAGGCGGCTCCAACCCACCCTCCCAAGTGCAGCTGTTTGGCTTTGGCTTCACTTTTAAACACCAGCTAGGACCCACCTCACTGTGCTAGCAGAGTGATGCCTGAGGAAACATTATCTTCTCCCACCTTGGTGAGGAAAGGAAATGTGTTTTCCCTTATTTTTAAGCTTGTGGTTTGTTGAGCATACTTCTGACTTGTTCTCTAATAGTCACTGGCCGTGCTGGAACGACGCAAGCCGTGTGCTGGTGCCAGGAGCTACAGCCCAGCCAGCGTCAGCCTGCAGAGTTTCACATGGCTGGGCTGTCAGTGCTGCTGCTGGATGCTGGAAAAGAACCCCCTCTGTCACACAGGCAGCAGCAGCCTGCTTCCTCAGGAACACTGAGCTGTGAGTTCCCCTTTCCAGAGGGGTGAGACGGAGGCAAAACCAAACATACTGAAAACTGCGCGCTACGAGATGTACCAACCCCAGTGCAGTCAAAACCCACTGCGCTGTGTAAGTTGCCACCTGCTTAAAACTCCCTCGCTGGCCTGATTTGACACAGTGTTGGCGATCCAGTGTGTTGGAAGGCAGGTTTCCTCCTACTCTGGGGCCACAAATCCCCCATCTGACTCCACAGCCTTCCCATGACAGCATCAGATCCTGGTCAAGTGAGGCTTCTCACTTTGTCAGTGCTGAAGCAGCTCCAGCTTAGGAATTCCTTGGATGTTTGTGTGGAGCAGCGTGTCAAGGGCCTAAGTGGCAACTGTCTTCAGGAACTCCGTCAAGCCAGGACCCGCAGCCCCTCCACTCCTTCTCTCTCCTGTTCTGGACTCCAAATACCTCAAATTCTTACCACTAGGCTTCCATTACTCCTATCCCAACTTCTCTCACCCCAAACTTCCCCAGCCCATCCCCCCAAGCCCCTTCAGGCACAAAGGTGTGTACAGCCCTCCCTGCTTGCCCAGCATGTCCAGTCTTGGTCCCCCTTGGGCTTTGCAAAGCCCATGTGGCCCAGCTCCTGGCATGCCTAGGGCTTCCAGCCCTTCCTTCCCAGGGCTGCCAGCAGCTGAGGGGCTTCCTTGCTTTAAGAGTCACATCTAGACCCCTGCCTGTCCAAACAGCTGCAGCAGACACATGGACACATTTTTCAAAACCTTGGGCTGCCTGGGAAAGCCTTGTTTCTCAAGGCTGTCTACAGCCATCCCTGTGAATACTGCAGGCAGCAGTTCTCTGCATCATGCCGCATTCCTTGGAGCAGTGGGGATGAGGTTAGGTTGGGTGAAACTCCCAGGGATTTCCATTTTTTTCTACAGCTGGCTCCAGCCCCTGAAACATCTGTCCAGCTGGAAAAGACCATGGAGCTCATGAGACTCATTATTTCATTAGTTGGCCCCCAGTACCAGCACCAAGCCCCACCTGCAAAGGCCAAGTCATCTCCCTCCACAGCCATCTCCCCTCTCCTGTGTTTTCCTGAGGCACTCATCCAGCTTGTCCTCTTTTTTGTGTTTTTTTGGGAGAACTCTGCCACCATAGCAACAGCTGTGTCAGACAGACTGACACACACCCATAATGCTGGAGCAGATGCCTCAGAGTTTTTGCCATTATCAAATCCTTTTACTTCGCTCACCCATTAACTCTTTCAATGCTGACATTCCTGTGTTTCCAGTGAAGCCTCTGGTTGGTCTGGCGACCAGTTTGCTTTGCTGTCACTAGGAGAGGTACTGGAAGAACTTCCAAATTTTTTATTGATCTTGCAAAGCTAAAATGTGAATGTTAATCTTGAAAGAGGCTGGAACATGAGTTCTGAGGCTGGTAGCTAGTGGCTCGGCAGCATTCAATGGACAGGAGTCCATGCATGCGCTTTGGCTTTGATAGCTATCCCAGGAGTAATGGTCCTTATGGGATTGCCCAACTGTAAACCCAACTCTAGGTTTATTTTAACATAGCTAAACATTTTTACTTCTTGTTTCTCAACAACAATTCATTTGGATGTGCAGTGGGTTCAGGGACTGTGTGTCAGCAGTCAAAGCAGCCTTCTATCCGTCTCATTCTCACCAGTGCCAATCGCTGGCTGGAAGTTACAGGCATTTTTTTCCAAACCAGTATGGAAAACCAGAACAACCTCAGTCTAACAAATGGCTGAAGACCCCTCTGTTGGTGTGGGACAAGCCAAGAATGAGGAGTGAGCTGTTCTCACTGCATTTCTCCTCCTCCAACATGTCTAGGAGGAGAGTCTTGCCTGGGGGTGCCAGCTGCATCCAGCACAGTGTACGTGGGGACAACTTTGCTGGATGTGTCTCCATGCCACCAGTGGCCAAACACCTGGGAAGCCTGGTGTGCTTGTGACTTCTCACTCATTGATCAGAAAGCGGCTTCAGTTCAGGTTCAGAGGCTCAGAGGTCACTCTGGGCGACGGCAGATTTAGCTCAGGGCATGATGGCATTTGCAGGGCTTGTCTAGAGAAGCCAAGAAAATGAGCTGAGGCCAGGGGCTCTGGCATTGAGGATGTGCATCTTCTGTGAACACAACACAGACAACAACACAAACCTTAAAAATGCAAATCTTTGGGCTATAAATTCACTACTCTACCCAAGGCAGTTGTTAGTTTTCCATATTTATTTATGATTCATTACAATCTGGATTTTTATAGATCTTCTACTCTAAATTTTATATTTAATTGAATGAGAGTCCTGGTATCTTTCTGCATGTGTTTATGTGGTTTTCATTAACTACTGTGCAATCTAAGAAAGATCTTTGTTAACCAAAAATAAGGAATGTTTGTTAATGTTTAATGGAAACAATAACAATAAAATTACACAATGATAATTAAAACCACCCCAACCGTAAAAGCTCCTTCTTAATGAACCATATTAAGGGAGGGTTCAAGCATGTATTTATGATCTGGGTTGTGATTTATGGGCTAAATCCTGCCCTTGTATGTCTGCTTGAGGCTGTCACTGATTTCCATGGGGGCAGCATCTGCAGCGGAAGAAGGCAAATTTTGGATGTGTGCTGATTCAGTGCTGCCAGAAAAGAACATTATTTTACCCTGACACAGTATATGCAGAACTAAAATGTTACCCTCCTCCCCTTGCCATTAAAAATAGAGAAAATATGGAGCACAATGTTGCTGTGTGTCCTGGCACTCTCCTGGTGACTGGCTGTTGGGAGCTTTCCCAGTGGATGTCCCAAACTCCCAGCAGTGATTTATCACTAATTGTCACAATGGACCTAAGGCTACGAGTGGTTTGCAGGGGGAACAATAACTGATGCTGGCAAAAACAGTTTCCTGGGCACTTTGTGGGACCCAGACTATTGCACAGCCTTGCATGTTCAAGAATTGGGTTCCTTTATAATGCTGAAATTTCTCTGTGCCACACCAAGAGCTGGAAGGACTTGTAGTGGGTGTGGCCCTCACTTGCTCTCCTTGTGTGGCTGATTGACTTTTCCTGCATGGAGTAGATGGGCCTTAGGGCAAATGAGAATCAGACCCAAAATGTTTCTGATTTGCATAGAAAAGTCAAGAAAGGCAAGGCAGTACTCATAAAACTAATAAGACATTATGATGTTAATGATTTTTAATTAGCCAGATATAGATTCTTTTTATCTGAATACTTTTAGGGCCCAAGTGGATAAATGTGCAAATAATATCACCAGGCACAGAGGTATTTACAAGAAAAGACCATCTTTAGAAAGATGCTCGATTTCCATCTATTCCACAGTGGGCAGAAGTGCAAACTTATTCAACAAAGCTCCGATGTCTGCGTGATAGAGCTTCAAACTTGCACCGTGGGGAGAATTTAATTTCCAAAGTCGGCAAGCAGTGACCAGCGCGTTGCTCAGAACAGATGCCGTGTCTCCCTGAGATTCCTTGTGCCTCTGCTCAGCTATGTAGCTCCTTCTTCTCCCTCCCTCCCTCTCTGTGTTCTCTCCAGAAGCCACTTGGTCCTGGCTGTGTCCCCACCTCCCCTGGCTGAAGTGTTTTGCCGAGCAAACCCTGGACTAGAGCGTGGTGCGGAGGGTGGGGGAGGATTCAGACCGTGCTGCTCTCGCTTGTTTGGATCGGCTGCCAAAGCAACTCAGAGGCTTATTTTTTAAAAAATGGAGCCCCCTAATGTCTATTTAAACCAGAAAAAATATACATCCCCTTCAGCCTTCCAGCCTGAGCTCTGGCCCTGCAGAAAGACGCTCTTGGCTTCTTCAGTTAACAAATATGAAGTAAGTGCCCTCCTTTCCCAGCACAATGACAGCTGCCACTATTATCCCTGGCCCCCCAATTATTTCTGAGAATCTTTCACTTAATGAAGTTTCTCTGCCTCCCCTTCCCAGCTCACCAGACTCAGGGAAGCTTGCTGAACCAATTTAACAAAACGTTAGGAAGAATAAAATGTAACTACATTTTCCTTTCTTTCTTTCTTTCTTTCGCTGTTTAGTCGGCAGCTCCCTGCTCTGTTCTCAGCTGTGTCCTTCACAGCGGCACAGATCAGAGCATGGAAATGCATGTCTTGTGGGTGCCAGGAGATGTGAATCATGAAAATAGAGGCAATTCCTTCCCCTTGATCACAGTTTGCCCACTTTTTCATTAAAAGGGAGTCTTTAAATAAAACTCTCACATCCGAACACCTCCAAAATTGGGAATGGGATCTAGGTTTTGATTGTAATTCTGCCATCGCCTATGACAGTAGCAGGTCAAGCCAGGCTTCGAAGGTGTTATGATCGAGTTTTAAGGTTCTTAGAAATGCCTCTGCCCAAATTAAGGTGCAAATGAGACCATATGCCAGTGACAACAGTAAGGGTTTTATTTGATGGTAAATATGAGAGAGAGAGAGAGAGAAAGAAAGAAAGAAAGACGTAGAAAATAGGTGGGGGGGACAGAAAGAGTGACAGGGACAGAATAAGGAAAATATCACCACTCCGTGGATCCCAGCGATGTTCGTTGATCCTCTCCAGCTGGTCTCTTGGTGGTGAAGGTCCCCCAGAAGGCACAGAGTCCCATGGGTGTACATGCTCAGGCTGGGTGGGCATGTCTGGGGCAGTCTCTCACAGCAGACTCTGGGTCTGTTGCACCACGTGCAGCCCTGTGGGGCCACGCCTCTCATGTAAATGTCCCGTG
>NW_008238126.1:2105674-2106984 GCF_000691975.1 Corvus brachyrhynchos
TCTCGTCCCTCACCCCAAACTCAGCCAGGGATAGCTGCAGCTGGTGGCTTTGGCCTTTTGTGGATGCACACCTTTCCCTCAGCCTGAGATGACTGAACAATAGGTTTCCTTTATCTAATCAGCAGTTGGACTTCCAGTTCAAAGTCCCACTCTTCAGGGAGGCTTCTTCGGTTGTAGCTTCTTTATAATGAGCAAAACTTTATATCAATGTTTGAGGCATGAACTATTTTCAGTCTCTGACAGAACGTGAGCCATTAAATGGTGGTGCCCTTTAAAAATCCCAGCATAAATCAGGCTGGGACTACAGTGCCTCCAGACCAACCTCCAGCCTTGCAACATTTCCTGGACATAATTTTCCCTCACTTCACCATTCTGCTTTTCTGCTTTTTCCATCCTTCTCTGGTCATCCCTTTATTTAGTCCTCTTTTTCACCTTTAAACAGAGTTTGTATAATTAAGACCAAAGAAGAAAGAGAAGTCTTCTTAAGTATTTTTTTAAAAATACGCCACATTGCAGCCATTAATATTTCAGTGTGTCTTATTTAACACCACATCTTTCATGAAGTGAGGCAAAGAACTCCTTTGTCTTAACAAACCCTCCTTGTTGATAATCCTGGCAAGGATTTGAGTCCTCCAAGAGCACCTATCACAATGCAGGCTTCCCTGGTTGAAAACAAAGGCTTAGGCACCCTTAGGGGTGCAATGGTTGTGGTTTGTTCACAAGCTTGGCCTGTGGAGGAATCCATGCAACCAGGTCTGAGAAGAGCTTGGTGTAGCCTGAACTGCCATGCCCATGTGATATCATGAAACTGGGATGGAAATTTTCTGAAATTTCACTAAAAAACCCCAACATTCAGTTAGGATTGGTGGGAATCTGTTGGCAAACCTGGATGTCATTGAACAGTTGGGTTTCTGCCTGAATATTTTTCACCAGAAATGTCTTCTTCCTCACAAAAATACTGAGTTTTTCCTCAGAAACCAGATGTGCCACCTGCTCGATTTCCATTCGTGCATCTCCTCATAGGTTTGTTCTCTCTATGGTCCATGTTCTGGGCACAGAGCCTGCCTGCATCCCCTTCCCACTGGAGCACTGACTCCTCATCCACTGCCATGCACTGATTTGAGCCTGGAGTCTGGCTGGAAACCAGAAACTGGGGCAAAGTGTGGGGGCATGAGCTCTGATTAACTCCTGTCAGGACTGCTGAATATAAGCACTTTGGGGTTATTCTGGCAGACAGAAAAAAATCTCTTTCAGGAGGGAGAGAACAGAAAATTGCACTAATAAAGGTACAGCTGGGTGGCCGCTCTTTC
>NW_008238126.1:2107002-2143020 GCF_000691975.1 Corvus brachyrhynchos
CCAGCTGTTCCCCTCCTGTCCCTGAGGAAATGCTGATGTCTTTCAAATCAACAAGCCACGCAGAGATTTCTCTGAGGGCAGGCTCTGACTTTACCTGAGCATTAACATGGGCTGCAGGAGAGCAAAATAAGAGAGACTGAGTCCCCAGCTGGCCTTGTCAAAGCGTAAGGGACCTATTCCAGCCTGAGCACATTTGTCTTGCAGTTTATTCCAAACTCAGACCATGCACAGACGCTGCCTGTTGGCACCTTGGACGTGCAGATGCTTTTGGAAAGCCGTGCTGGGAAGCTGGCAATCAAAACAAGCAAGTGATCCAGCACCTGGGATGCCTGTGATGGGGTCCTGCCTCTATTCCTAGGCTGGGAGGCACAGACACTGAGCTGCTAGAGGAAGACCAGGCTTCCTGGCTTGGTTTTTGTGTGTCCTGGCTGTGGCTCTGTGGAGGCGGGGGTGGAAATTGCCCTGGGAGATGAAAGCTGGAAGTACAATAAGGAGAAGGGAACTGCTGGCTGCCAGCTGAGCCCTCCCCAAAAAGCACTGGTACTCAGAGAGCTGCCAACCCAGGAAGCCTCTGACTGCTCCTACCAGGACAGGTGAAGCTTTCCAGGGGTGATTTGTGCTGCCACAAGCTGTGAGGAACTCCAGATTAGGGGAAAAACATGTTGGCAGAAGAAGGAGGAGAAAGCACCAGGAAAAGCAATCCATGACTGTTGGGGAAGATGAAACAGGAAAGCCTTGTAAATATGATTGCCTGACAAAAGATTTTGGGAATATGAAAACTACAGGCAACATCGAAATGAAAGCCACTTTTGAAATACCAAGTCTTAGTTACTGAACAACTAGAAAACAATGGTATGGCCAACTGAAGATAATCCCCTCTTGATGGAACAATACCCTCTGCTTGCAAGCGGGTCCAAGGGTCAGAGCAGACCCTACTAGCTCAGCAGAAGGGGTCCAAAGAGTAGTTTTTAGAAGTTAAGATGTAACACTCTATGGTAATATAAGAACTCTTATAGGCTGTATGTAAATGCTATAGGATTTGTATCTTGTATTAGATTGGTTAGTGACAATTAGAATATTCAGTACAGAAGATGATTTATTGTATTGTAACCAGGACTTCAGACAATTCCATTCCATTCCTTCCTCACTTCTACTTCCACTTCTACTCTTGCTCTTACACTCTCTCTCTCTCTCTCACCCGTTTATTCTCTTGCTCTCTTGGGCCTGCTCAGAGCTGAGTCTGGCAGCTCTGAGCAGTGCCCCTATACCCACGCCTTTTACAATAAACCGACTGTGTCCCAAGACCTGCCTATAGAGATCTCTCCATCACCGTCTCCATCTGTCTCCGTCCCAACAGAACCCGCCCGTAACCTACACATGACAAGCATACTTCTCACTTGAACAGTCCAGGAGCTCAGTGCTGTGCTGCTCCTTGGCAGAGCAGAGGCAGGGAAGTGAATTTGACTGGAGCTGGCAGTGTGAGCCTGTCCTTCTATCTACTGCAAAGGGTGTTTTCTTCCTTTTCCTGCCACATTACCCAGTGAGTCTCTTGCTTTCATCTCTCCCTGCTTCCTGGTTTGATTCCTCATCATGCACCTGTCCACAGGTGCCTGTGTTCAGTGCCTGATGCTGGGAATAACTGTGGGATGGTCACAGCTGCTCAGTGTCTCTCTTTATCTCTGAGGAAAGCCAGGCTGCTCACCACATTAGCTCCCAAACATTTTACTGGCAGCCAGAGGCTGACCCCCACAGGGATTATTGCCTCTCTTTGGAAAGTGCTGAGAAAGGAGACAAAACTGGAAAATTTTGTCTCTATTTTCAGGCGGCTGATTTTGTTTTTCCTCTGGATTTCACACTTTGTATGTCCAGATTGCAGTTCCCCTGCTTCCCACCACAGCACAGGGTGCAAATTTAACCCCTCATCTCACAACCTTGGTACTCTACAAACCAGGACTTCCTCATCCAGGTCCTGACAACCCGTACAAATTTCGGGTTGAAACACTTCACTAACATTCAGTCTGAGCTCTGTGGTGGTGAAGGATACAAATCAGTGTGTCAAGCCTTTTGCCTTAATCCCATGACTGTGAGACTTCCTTCTGTCATCCTCACTATCAATGGCCATTTTGGGCACTGAAGGATGCAGCAGTCCTCATTAATTAGCAACAGCCTAATTTTCTGCACAAACCCTCCTGCTTCCCCTAGCACTGTCCATTTGAGTACCAGGGGATGACAGCTGTTTGACACTGGCTTTTAAGTTTTTTTTTCCCTTAACAGCAGCATTTTTTTCAAGTGCAGAAATGAACACATGTTCAGTTCTGGACTGAAAGTCAAGCTTTTGCTTTTTGGAAGTGCCTGTGGTTTGACTGCTGGCTCTATAAATGGGATTCAGATAGCAGTGCCTGACCTCCCTCAGTTTCCCTGCCTGCTGCCTCTCTGCATGGTGCTGAGGAAGGACATGAACTCAGTCCAGCCCCCAGCCATGGGGGCTGAGGAGGCTGAGGAGGTCTGGCTGCCTTTCCTGCCTTCCCAGTATTGTAATCCAGAAATGAAGCGTACATCAGTATTGCTAAATAAAAGAGTGCAGGGGTTGATTCATGTTCCCAAGACAAGGGACACTAAATAGTTTGTATGTTGGTATTTCCTGTAAAGCAGAGTGGCTGTGCATAAATAATACAGCCTTGGGTCTTCTCTGGGCCCAAAGGCCCTGTGGCCTTAAAATATTACTGTGACCCCTTGCACATTTTTTTCCCAGTTTAAAGCAACTGAAGTAACAGGAGGGCTGTGTTGCAGCACACCGGAGCTGACTTTTATGGTATGAAAATTTATGGCATAGCATGAGATACAACTTAAAGGCTTCAGGTTTGCTGGGGTAGCACTGGAGATAGATAGTGGGGATAGCAGGAGGAGCCCAGGCTGCTGTAGTATTTGTCATCTGCTCTGGGTCAGAGTCAAGGAGCAGCGGTAAAAGTCATCAGTGAACGTGGTCCTGTGCCCCATGCTTCATCCAACTGCCTGGCTGTTTGTTTGGTGTTTGTACCCACAGGCACCAAACACAGCTGCTCAGGTTATTTGATGACAGCACTTCCTTTTGCATCCCCAACATGGTCCAAGTTGCTCCTTTTTCCAAATGTACTGTCAGCAGCTTTTGAAAAGCAAAAAGGAGAAACCTCTCTGCAAGCGAAGATACAAACAGAAGAAAAGCTGCCAACCTATAAACGGTGCTTTGGCCCTGCAGAACTTTTGCCAGTGATCTCCACCAGCTGAGCTGATGGTGTGGCTGGTAGCTGTACCAAACCACCCTTCACCAAGCATCCAGAGATTTGCACATTGTCAGGGTCAAGAGGTGGCTGTGGCCTCTTAACAGGTGGAAAATGACCTCTGCCCCCTGGGGTGACTAGTGTGGCTTTCATCCTCATCTGCTCCCTGTGTTAATGCCCTTCTTCATCCATCCTGGCCTGGGGCTTCCTTTACCTCTCCTGTCTGCTAATGCTGGGCACTTCCCATTTCTATCCAGGCAATGACAGGAGGAGGCTGGCACTGAAAACCTGCATCATTCTGTTGATGTTTACGTCTCCAGCATCCAGCTCTTTGCTGCCTTTGAGATCCCAGAAGAGAAAGTGCAGGGAAAATCTGGCCCTGCTGGCACTGCCATGCAGTCAAGAGCAGCCTTGGACCTGTGTGACTGTGGCCACCACTTTCCCTGGACTGTGCTGAGGCAGGAATGAAGGTTGTCCTTCAGAGGGTTAGAGCAGACCCACATGGGGGTAAATTAACACAGGGCCAGCATAGAATTATTTCTTTTTCCCTGGCAAGTGCTGAGATCCCTGACTGAAGCCCTGAAAATGCTCAAAGGAGGTGCTGGCAGAATAGTTTCAGCCCAGCCAAACCCCAAGTATTTTCTTCCAGCTTCATTTGGAGAGCCAGCTGAATCAGTTTTTGAAATGCTTCCCTAAATATTCAGAGATGTGGAAAACTTCTGTACAAAGATGAAAAAGGAAAGCGTGCAAAGACTCTGATGTGTAGTGCCGTGTTAAGAGCAGCCATCCCCATCTGCCCTGGCTCTGCCTCACAGCCCCAACCTCTGCTTCTGCATAGTCTGGGTATCCTTGACCAACAGAGTCAGCCTCTGGATGAAATGTCACTACCTCTGCCACGGGGAAAACATTCCAGAGGCTCGTTGTGACACTTGGTTGTTTGTGCAGTCCTGAAGGATGGAAAGTGTTACACATGTGTTATGTATTATTATTAACTCAGAGAGTTTCTGATTTCTAGTACCATGAATGATAGTCACAGATGTGCAAGAGCCCGCATAGTTTGTAGCAGAGGTAAGATAGAATATGGATACTCTTGAACTTTCTGTCGGCTATTTTTAATTCAAAATCAGATTTGGAACTGAGATTCAGCCTTTGCTCTTTAGTTATCCAAACAATAAAATTAAGACCAAAGCCAGATGAACTTAGGGAAAGTTAAGGTTCAGATCATATCAATGACTGTACCTCAGGCCCAAATTTAACATGCTGATACTTTTTCTTCTTGCTTTTAAACTGTGTGAGGGACTTCCTCCTCCTTTTTACAGAAACCAGATGTGGGTTATTTTTTGACTGGCATTTCATGGCAACGTGTATCCTGGCTAATGTGCCTGATTTTCACTCCATGAAACAAAAAAAAGAAAAAAAAGCCAGCATTGCTTGGAAGTATTAAAATGGCAACTGTGGATGGGAGCAAGATTCAACGCAATGGAAAGCAGATTAGATTAAGTGAACTGTTGAAAATTTATTCTTCTGGTTAATTTTATCTGTAAAATTGTCCTAAAGACTAATATTGTCAATTCTCATTTGGCTCTGTAGGACCCTGCATGAATCCAAATCCATCCTTTTTTGGCAGGCCTTTTTATCACCAGTGGTACAGTGACATCTAAGTGTCAGGAAGATGGGCCAGTCGGAGCATAGAAAATTGATTTGAGCAGCACCATCCCCCCTTGGCTGGCTGCAGATAAACAGTTCAGCTAATACTCTGCTCCCGACCTCTTTGGGGCTCTATTTGAATATGATCTAATACGGCAGCTGCTTCGCTGCAAATGCTGAAGGTAAAGTAGTCCCTGAGAAGTTTTGCTTTTTCCTTGCATTTTTAAAGGTGGGGCAAATGAGTAAAGGAAAAGACTTGCAACCATGAGGGTCTTACACACAAAACCCCCTTGTGCCGTTTGCTGCTTAGTGATTTTTTTAAAATATTGAAAATGAGGAAAAATTATCTCTGTCGGACATGAAGGTACAAAAGCACAATCAAGCTATCATTTTAGCTCATTTTCTTGCCCAAAGATTGCTTTCCAAACTACCTGGGTAAATGATATGCTTGAGACATTGCTTTGGAAAAGATTTGCATGGGTGCTGACAGCTGCTCCGAGGGGCACGGAGGCAGCCCTGCTTCCTGCAGGAAGGAGTGTGAGTTCCCATCTGCTCTGGGCCTTTGCCTGCTTTTGGATGAGGGAACGATCGAGCATGGAGGGAGGCAGGAAATACGTAAAAGGCAGAGGCTGCCGCTCGTCTCTCTCTTCTTTTCTTCCCTTTTTGAGATCAGGGGATTCAAGCGCTCCTGCCACTCATCTTCCTTCCCGTCTGCTCCCGGGGCTGCTGTGCTCCATGCAGCTTCTTCAAGTGCTGTCATCCCTGCAGAATCCAAGTGCCTTCCAGTAGGGCATTACACGAAGTGACTAACATCTGTCACATGTGGCTCATTCTTTCCCTCAATCAGCCTCAATCAGCTTTTCTGCAGGCAGCATTTCCTATCTGCAAATAACAGCCATCACGGAGGCTGGCAGGACGGTTGCTTTCTCCTCTGCTTCTCCTTTTCCAGCTTTATTCTTATTTTCTCCCTTTGCTTTGCACTCCTTTTAGTTTTCTTCCTGCTCACCACCACTGCCATTGTTACCATTATTTGCTTTGTGCTCCAGATCCTCATGAAATCTTCTCTCCTCCCTTTCCTTGAGCCATTTTTTGATCCTTTTCATCTTTCTTTCATTTCCTCTTGTGACGATCTGCCTCTTCCCCTCTTCCCACCACCTCCCCAGCCCTTCATGCACCTTCTTCCCCATGTGCTGTACTAGGACACCTGGCCCCTGCCTCTACCCCAGGTTGTGTTGTGCTGGTAAAGAAACCTCTCAACCTGCCAGGTCCCACCAGCACCTGGGACTTATTTCTTCAGTCAGTGCCCTTTATATGCTGATTCAAACTAGAGGCACATGGAAGGAAAGGCAGCCAGGTGTGGTCACACACATGATCCTACCACCATCTCCCAAACAGACCATGATTAGGAAACAGAAGGCTGTTTGCACCCCTGTCCTGCTCTCACCATGCTGGTTGTTTTTGACAAGGTTTCTTGTCCTCAGTACATTTTTCTTGCCCTCTGTAAAATGGGGACAGTGCTACAGACTGCTTGGGTTCAGTGTTTGAGGGTAGGAAGAAACATCAAGGGCAGAACACAGCTTGTAGAATCATAGAGTCATTGAATGGATGGGGTTGGAAGTGACCTTAAAGATCCCCTAGTTCCTACCCCCCTGCCATGGGCAGCGACACCTTTCTCTAGACCAGATTGTTCAGAGCTCCATCCAACCTGGCCTTGATCCCAAGCTCTTCTCTAGCGATGACCAGGATAACACTGCAGGTGGCCAAGTCGAGCCAACACAAACTTAAATCTGACCTCCCGTTCCAACCTAAGCAAATGCCTTGCTCACTTTCCCTGCCTTTGAGACAGAAAACATCACCTGAATTAAACATGAGAGTGGAGGTGCCCTCCTCGGTCATCACATTCAATCCCTTGCTGTGGGTGGATGAGGTGCAGTATAATCCCTTTCACAAACGTATTGAGTTGGATGTTAAAAACAGGGAGTTATTATCCCTCCCCCTCAAAACAGCTGATGCTTCAGAATTTAGATGTGCGAGAAAGGAGCACAAGATGCTTTCTTTCTCAGGTGAAATTTCAGCAATAAGGGAGAAAATTTATCCAAAAGCTCCAATATTCTGCTCTAACTGAGCAGTCTGAAAAGTTTGGATTTGAGAAGCAGGTCATTTTCTTTATTAAAAAAATAGGCATATAGGCATAGAGAAAATTACTGATTTGAGGGTAATCTGTACAGGTTTTTTTTACTATATGATCTTAGATGGACAAATAGCAAGAGAGAGCCTATTTACTGGCAGATGCTTTAACCAGAGCATCACCTGCACATCCCTCTCATTTAGCAGAGACATTTGGTCCCACACCTGCCCAGCTCCAATCTATTATGCAGCATCTTAACAGTGGCTGAAATTTTTGCAAACCAGAGTTTACTCGCTTGTGCTGACTTTAACCAATGGTCAGCCAAGAGGAGACAGTTTAAAAAAATCTAAACATTTAAACATTTTGTGATTACGAACATTCTGCCTCTTTATTTTAAATCTTGTCTTGCTTCCAAACTTGCTTGTAACTCCTTTCCCCTGAAGGAGCTGAGTAAAAGCCCTGCTTGCTGGGCTGAGTCTGAAGGACATATTCTTCCTTTCCCTCACCTTCATCCTTTCCTTTGGGTTGGTGAATCAGTGAAAACCAGAATGTTCCTATGGCTTTAATCTTTTCTTCCAAGCAGTATATGCTGAGGTGCAGATGCCTGGCCTGTGCTGTAGCTCTGCACTGTGATCACTGGGAATGGTTTTAAGTCATCTCCCACCCATCCTGTCTGCAGTGGGTATAACTACCATTGCTCTGAACTTGATGTGTTTCAGGACTCCAGCACCTGGAGATGAAGCCACTTTTGGGACCGTCTGTTTCTGACCTACACAACGTTTCCAACGAATTCATGCCCAGGAAATTCACATCTCTTTCATTTAGTGCTGATGAAGACATGACACAGGTCATCCCCCAGTAGGATGCAGCAGGGTCCTTGAGCCAACTGGAGATGGTGGAAAGCATCCCCAGCCAGCCAGCTGAGGGATGCAGCCCTGAGATGCAGCACACACGGGGACTGACTGCCCGTGGGGATGCCCAGAGGCAATGAGGGACTTGGAGGGGCCTCCCTCCAGCAGCCAGCATCTTTCCCCTCATTCCTGGTCAGCTCTGGGCAGCTGGCCTCCCTCCCAGGGCTGATTTCTTGCAAGCCCTGGGCCAGCTGGTGGTGAGTGGGGATCAGCAGCAAAGCAGTGCACTGGCTTTGTATTTTGGCATCTCATTCCTGGCATCTCGTCAGCGTGGCCACTAGCAAGCACACAGACGGCAGGGAGGAGCAGAGCATCTTCAGAGAACTAAGGCCTTGCCTGGGGACACACCAAAAGGCAGTGGGAAAAGCGTGGCTGCCTCTTGCTTTTCCCTTCCCCGATGTGTTCGCTGCTGCTGAATTCAGGGTTTCACCTGGGTTGGTGCAGATAACATCTCAGTGGAGAGGCTCCTTCCTGCTGCACGGGGAACTCTCCTTATTAGACAGATAAGATTTGTATTTATTGTTGGTTTGTCATGTCAGCAGAGGTGCTGAGGGTGGCTAGAGGGGTGTGAGCTGGCTGCTCTGCTGTCAGAGATGGTGCCACTCCTCCCACAGGAGTTTAGGCTAAACCTGAAAAGGTGCATGTGAGATGCTGTCCCACATTCCCTCCCCTCACCCACATCATAGGAAATCCTTATCAGTACAAAGAGCCGAAGGGATGCAAGGAGAGCTGAAAGGCAGTTGTTCTCTGCCTTTCCCAGGAAGCTGGGAGTCAGGACTGTCACAGCCTGATCCTTCTCACACCACTTGTGTAAGACGGTGCAAATCCTCTGCTTTTATGGAGATAGACCACCGCAGAGCAGGGACCAGGGAGGGGAGAACTGGGCTTAGCACGCTGAATTACGCTGCCAGCACCACGTTCTCAGCATGACAGGCAAAGGGACTTGCTCTTATGCCTGGCTTCCCTCCTCGGCAGAAGAAAGGAGTGTCAGGAAAGGAAATCAGGGTTAATCCAGGCAGCCGGCTCAATGGCTGGCACGGGTACGCGTCTGTCCTTTGTACTGTCAGCTTGCAGCAATATCACACTCATGCAGAGGGTGTTGCTCTGGGGCATTGGTGTAGAAAGAGCCAATCAAACCCTATTTATCAGCTTTGGCTTCTCAAAGCCCGAGCTGACGCAGCACTGGACTTTTATTTTACCGATTTAACACCAGGATTTATGGGTCGTGTACAACCGCACATTGCGGGGCACCATCTAAATAAGTATTTATCATGTAGGAAGAGGCCCTGAAGGCAAGCAGTGCTTAGCACCATGTAGCCCCTTGTCCTTGCGTCAGCTTCACACAGGCAGCCTGACTGTCACAAGGAGAGCTCCCCCCTCGATTATGCATTGCTACAGATGGGCTGGTGAGCGTTCTTTGCCGCTGACACACGTGGGTCAGTTCAGCAGCTGGTGGGCTGCTCTCAGTGAGCACCACGCCTCGAGGTACCCACAGCTTCGCTGGCAGCCTCGAACCATCTGCAGACCTGCACTGGGCACGCTGCACTCATGGCAGTGATAGAAACTGTCCACAGAGGAAAAGCTGGTTGATGCCACTCAAAAAGGCATCGTGTCTCCCGGGCTGTCCAGGGACTGTGACTTGTGCGCGAGGCGCTGCTTTCCCCTCACTGTGTTCCAAGGAAGCGCTTAACCACGCTTAGTCTGTGCATCAGGGAGCTGCTCCCAGAGGAGACTAGGGCTAGGGCAAGAAAGGCTTGGGGAAAGCCAACAGGACTGGTGTGGGGGTGGTGTTTCGGTGCCTGACACACACATGTGCTGCTGACGCATTTCTTCAGTAACTCTGCTTCATCTGCTCTGCATCCCAGCCTTCTCGCTGCTGGCTGGTGACACTTGCCTTGGCATTGGGCAGGCAAGAGATGAAAAGTTTCATATAGCTTGTGATATATTCCTGTAATAGGATTCAGTGGAGCCTTTGCTGGAAAATAACTGGTGGTTCACATTTCTGCTCTCTTCATTCGCTCCTAATCAGCATTAGAAGAACTAAATTTGTCTCCCTCTTCTTATGCTCTTTGTACAACTTTGACTTGCTGCATTTTCCCCACATGCAGGATATAGTGGAAAGTGGAAGTGGAGACCTCAGTGTTAATCTTACAGGGAAGAAAATAGAAGCATGGGAAATTCCTGTCTTAGAATAAAAATATCCCTCTCCCTCAGCCACATCATTTCAATACTCTATCGCTCTAGCCTTCCATGCTTACTTCATCCTTTCTGCTCTCTTATTTACAACTCTAGACCAAAATGGGAGGAAGAGAGATCTTGTGTATTGAGTTTTATTTCTTTGTATGAATAAACTTTTTTTTCTTTATCCCACACTACTTTTTAATTTTTGTAAATTACCCCTAAAGGTCTCTTTTCTCCCACTGATAAGAAATCCGACATCCGAATTTTGCCTTTCAGCCTTTGCTTACATCTCGCATCCTGTCTGACTTCAATAATATGACTCAAACGTAACACAGGATGGATTCGATCCAAACCAGAGGAAACCAGATGTGATACCAAGACGCACTCTCCCAGTGGCTGGATCTGCATCTCCGGTGGCAATCAGGATACTCCAAAGGCAGCTCTGGCCGTGTCCCTCCGTCAGAGCCCGGGGAAAGGGCAGGAGCGATTCATTAAAAACCCACCGTCGTGCGCTGGCGTGCAAGCCTGAATGAATGTCACCGTTTTCATTACGGAAAAAGAGAGACCAAAGAGAAAATGTGACAAAGTACATCTCGCCCGGCTGTTGATCTTTAAGCAACAGCGTGATTAGCAGCGTCTTCCCCTTTACATTTCAAAGCGCCGGAGCACAATGGCAGGGAGATAAACATCCAGAGGTGCTGCCTTGCTGAAAGACATCTTTCTGACAGCGCATTACGGCTCCTGCCTCCCTCACCGGAAAGAACATGAGGTTTTAGTCAACGATGAAAGAGGAAAAGCCACACTTTATCTACCATAAACAGTTGCCTATTTGTATTTGTTTTTCCCCCGATGAGTGCCACCTTTGAAACAACGCTTCCCCGCCATTCTTTAGCAGCCGGGAGACCGAAGCCGCTTTCCCACGGACTTACAGGGCCCCGACTCCTTCTCAGAGGGAGCTGCAGCTGCTGGGAAAAATAAAACATCCCTGACTCTTCTCTTTGCCTGTACCGGGTACTTTGCCTTTCTGCCCTGTGCCTCCCAGGAAGAGGCCGAACCTTCTTCCACAAGGCGGCCAAAAGCCTGCACCCCTTCGTGCTTCCCAATCAAGAAAACGCAAGCCAGCTCCCTTATTCGAGAGTTATTGGCTGTGACAGCTGCATCAGCAGAGACAGGATTAAAAAAAGGGGGAAAAAAAAAAAAAGGAAAAGAGAGAAAACCCCTCCTTGCTTCTGAAATTACTCGCAAAGTCACCTTTTTAATGCTAACACACACAGAACGCGCTCAGCCACTGATTTCAGCAGACCATATGCTGCCACTGCTGCTGGCCAGGTCCTAAGGGATGAATTTTTTTTCCCCTTCAGCAAGCCTCCAGAAATGTCATAGAAATTTATATGCTTATTCACAGAGCCGATAAAGCAGAAAACCGGTGTTTCAGCTATTTTTGTTTTGCTTTGCAGATGGACAGTAAAAGACATAAATCTCCTTCCCGCCACTCCAAAGCCCTGCCTGGCTCCGTCTTTTGTACCGAACCACCGGACCTACAGGACTTGCCTGAGGTCCATAAGCCAGCCCTCCTCTTCACTTAGGGACAAGCAGAAGAGTGAAACGCCAGGAATCTCCCAGGACACGACCAGTGCCTCCACTGATGAGCTGAGGCACAATTTTCTGCGCAGCCACCAAGGCGGGACAGCTTTTTTTTTTTTACCATCTTTGATGGAGGAAGAAAAGCAAGCTGCACGCCCTGGGGCTGTCCCTGCTCCTACCCCTTCCCGTGTTATCGTCCCAGCTCTGATAAGAGGCACGCAGCTCTCCCATGACGTTATCTGATGCGTGCCCCGATTTACAGCTCTGTGGCACACACCTCCATAAATCAGGACAAAGCCCTTCGGGGAGCCTGGCTGGGCCCCTCCTGAAGTGCACACGGGTTGCAGACCTGAGTGATATTTTAGACACGTTTGACATTTAACCTCAGGAAAAGCAATATGAGGGAGAGAGGGGGGACCATGGCTAAATCTCCCTCCCAGCTGTATTTACAGCACAGCGTGCGCTTGCAGCCCATTGGAAAACGCGCCTTGCATGGCACATCACCGGGGAAATTTAGGATCAGCAGCAGAGGCCTGTTGACTTGCTGACTAAAGGAGGCAGCAGGAGGGCTCCTGGCTGAGGGCAGGAGGTGGTTTTATTTCGGTGGATGGCGCTGCGGCTCCCAGGGAAAAGTCTGCTGGGAGTCATCCCCTCCCTGGTCCTGCATTTCCCATGCTGTTGCTGCGAGTGCAGCTGGCAGCTTTTCCTTCTCCAGGCAGGGCAAGCCTGGGTGCTGCTGCAAACCCATCAGCCCCAGTGCCCCACCAGCAGGTCTCACTGCCCCCCACCCCGGGAGAGCCCCTGGCTGCTGCCTGAGACCCGGAGCAGGGAAGGGGTGTCCTGGCCGCAGCTCAGCAGTGGTGCAGCTTTGAGCCCTGTTCCTGCTGCAATTCCCTGGTTACAAACACCCCTGGATCACAGCTGCTGGGATGGCTTGTCTGCACAGTCACAGAGAAAAGGGGGACAGCCATGCCATGCTGGGGAGCAGAGAAATTAGGAATAAACCCAAACCCAGCCGGAAGAGAGGATTGTGCCTCTGCGTCTCACAGAAAGCTCAGTGGTTTAGGCAGCCCGTCATCCTGGCTAATAACAGTAAGCCAAATATTTAACTAAGATCTCATGATAGTGAGGAGCTTGGCAGAAGGAGGCCTGCAGAAAGAAAGCACTTTCTCTCCAAAGCCTGTTTTCTCCTTATTTAAAAAGGAGGAAACAGGTCAGCTGTCGTATCTGCCAAGGTCAGAAGCTCAATTTGTATTTCAGAGCCCGGGAAAGGTGAATGCACCAGAGCTACATCCCTGATGGAAACAATCACTCATTCTAATAAGGCTGGCAGAGGCTGGAGCCTGCCTTGTTCAGATACAATTATTACAGCCCGGGTGTCAGATTACTGAATCTATTAGCCGGGAATCAGCTGTTATTTCAGAGCAAGACAGCTATCCTACAGGCAGTTGTGATGTACATCATGCGTGACGCCCGAGCCCAGCTCACCCCACCGGCACGGAGGGGCAGGAGGGGGGCAGGACCACCTAAGCTGCTAAGGAAAAAGCCCGTGGCAGTGATCTCTAGACACAGCTACATCTCTCAGATCGTGACACCAGCATTGCGATGATTGGGGAATATCGTTGCCAAACGGCTCGATTTGCTGGGAGAGAGGAGATGCTGAGTTTGTTGTAAATGCAGCACATGGCTGTGCTGCAGGCTGAGTGTGTCCCTCCCACTGGCATCCACAGAGAGACGGGGGTAAGGACCCAGTGCCAGCGCTCCTTTTCTGCCCCAGAGGTGTTCAGGAAACCCTGAATGGGGAACGAGGGGAACAAGGCACAAGTCAGTGGGGAGCTCTTTGTGTAGGAGCTAAAATAAAAACCACCTATGTTTAGGTGATTTACTTATTCAGAAGATTTACAAATTGTTGGCTAACAGAGCACTTCCACTTGAATGCACAGCTAAAAGAAATCTGTGCTAATTTAGCAAGAATAAGAGGCGTGCCTGCACGCTTCTGGTGAGCCCCTCTGGGAGCAAGCCCAGCCCTCCTCCAGCACAGAGCAGGTGGGTCCCAGGGCCCCCTGCTCCATGTCTCTCCCTGGCAGCAGGCAGCTTTGCTAGTGATGCCCTCCCAATCCGTTTTTATCTGTCTCCCATGGCAGAGAGGATTGCCTTCTGCTCTGCAGCGTGAGAAATGAACCGCCACGTGCTATTTCAACTCCATCCACGTCACTGGTTCAGTGGGACATATCCAAGCTCCCCAGCTCTGTCCCATCAGTGTGCAGATGCTGGAAGTTGCAAAACTTGGTGTTTTATGCTTCTTGGTCCCCATGTTATTTTCCATGCCCACCAAATGCTCACTCACTGAACCTGTGTCCCCTGGGGGGAAGCACTGGGAGAAGGAATGTGACAGGAGGGAGAAGCAAAATTAGAGACTCGGGGCTGTATGTGCAAATTGAGATTTGTGTGGTTTTTCCCTTTTGATTCTGCATGTTTGTGCTGCTGTTCTTTTGTTTTATTAACATGAGAAAGTGTTCACCAGACTGAAAGGCCAGCTTTGGGACAGGGTTCCCATAAGGCTGGGACAACAGCAGCACGAATCATGGAGTGTACAGGGATCACAGGTGCCCACAAAGGCTCACCACAGTGAGGTTAAGGCTGCAGGGTGCAATCCATTCAGTTATGAAATGCAGGTGTAAGCAGGGGGAACAGGATCTCTGGTTGGGTGAGTGGTGAGCAGGTGAGGATAAAGGAAGTTGCTCCACCTACTGACAGAGTGCTTATGGGACATAGAAATGTGGCTGGGAATGGCACCTGAGGCCCATGTCTGGAGGTAATTTCATTGATTTCGTCAGAAACTTTACTAGAACAACTTGTTTTGACACCTGCTGTGAGAGACTGGAATGCCAATCGTTGATGACTCAACCAAGGGACATTTGTGAAGGCAGTGGGTGCTTTGCTGAGGCTGGGTTTGCCCTGAGGGGCAGGGAGTGAGTTTTTGGGTGTGTGGTGGTGAAGCCTCTGGTCCCCATAAGACAGAGGAGGTAAGCACCCACCACTGAGGGCTACAAGCCAGGCTTTGAGCCAGGTAAGAGGCAGATCCTGTGAGGCAGGATGGTGCTTTTTGTCATGACAGTTGTCCTCCCCTACAACTCTCTCAGCTGTAAAACTTCCTCTGGGAAAGATCTTGAGGGTGTTCATCCCTTCTGATGGGGCATAACTGGGTCAGCTATGCCGACATGAGCGGCAGCTGTCATGACATGAGAGATATCTTAAAAGTTGTCATAAATCATCAAAGCCCCCCCCCAGCATCCCCAGACTCATTTTTGAGGCCTTCCACTAGAGGACTGAAAGCTCCCCCTCACCAGGGGAGGTACCTGGGTGTTCCCACCTTAACCTGAGCAGATATTAACCCATTGAATTTTGTGTTTTGGGGGTTTTCCCTACCTTTGATGGATCAGGACTGCCATAATCACTTCGACCAATGGACATCAAAATTTTAACAGTCAAGTCTTGTTGCAGGATCCACGGGGAGCGATACCTTTATACTCTTATCATTTCTTTCTTTCTATTATAAATTTTCTTAAGTGTTACTTTTGTGCTTTTATATTGCTATATTACTATAGATAATAATAACCAAAATGGCCACATACCTGGTGTCCTTTGCAACCAAGCTCTTCCAAAAGAAACCCTAATTATAAATGTGTATTCATTTACAAACAACAATCATTCAGTGTTGTCTCACTCTAATCTGTCCAAGGGATCTACTAACAAGAACCTGGGTTACTCTCACCTTTGGGGGTGGGTTGTAACACCTGCAGAGGAGAAGGCAACTTTCAGGTTAGTGAGATATGGGTGTTGATGGAAATCCTACACCAGCTCCTACTTGGCAGGGAATGCTGTGTGCAGTGTCCTTGGGGACGGCTGAAGAAGCAATCCCATGGCTGAGATCCAGGGATGAGTGGAAGAAACTGAGCGGAGGAGCAGACAGCTTTGGGACCTTCCTAAAGGTCCTGGTGCCCTTAGAAGAGGCATATCAAGGCAGAGGCACCAGAGTAGTGTCTTTTGGGTCAGAACTGCTACCCCACCATGCATTGCTTAGGGTCAGAGTCTCCCACAACTCCAGCCTTGCTGAGCACCAACATTGCCTGGTGGAAGCAGTGTTGGATATGAGGCCCAAGAGGAAGATATCCTCCCCAGAGGGTGTATGCAGCCCTGAACCATCTACCAAGCATCCAGTGGAGGCACCCCTACAGCAGGGGAGCACGCAGGTGCTTTTAGCATTTTCCTTAGAGGACAAGGCAGCCAAAGGTGCAAAGGAGAAACGGTAGGATTTGGGACATAACTCCAAACATGGGCCATGGGGTAGTGGGACAGAGAATATGCCTGATTCGTGGCAGGTTCTTCTGCCTTAAGCCCCAACAAAGTTTATAAAGTTGACTGAAGTAGTCTTTCCTGCTGGCGACTGGCAGGCATTGATCTAAGCAGAGGGAAAAGGTAGCAGAACATTTCACCCAAAGCAGGAGGTCCTGGCCCCACAGGTTTAGCTGTTCACAGGGCATGCTGTGAAGGCAGTACCAGGATGCTGGCAAAGCAGGTTACAGCTCTTTCTCTTGCTGTACTTGTGCACAGAAAGGGAAATACGAAAATTGGCAAGATTAGTGCAGGAGCTTCTCTTTATCAGAAGAAGATTCCCCTGGATGAGGAGACCCTTGGGTGGTCCGCAGAGAGTGCCATGCTGTGCACCACTTGTCTGTCTGGCAGAACAGCGTGACTCCCATCTCAGCCAGCTGGGACTCTTCGGGGATAATTGACCATTCTGCATTACTATGTCCCTTGGGGAAACTTTTCTCTGCAGCCCAAGCACTTAGCTCTTGGCTTGTGTCCTGAAGCATGAGGGCTAATATCCCCCGCACATTTTTACCATAGAAATGAAAGAGAGAGGGTATTTTTCGATTCAATGGGAAACAAGTGAATAATAATTCTGCGAAGCCGTGTAGTGGAAAGAGAGACTTTGAGCGCAACAAGAAACAGGATTTTAAAATTTCATCTGCACAGCAGAAGGTCCTGCCAATTGAACCGTTTCCAGTAAACAATCTGCTAAGTCTGACAGTTTGAAGGAATACCAGACTGCCAGGAGTGAATAGGCTGGGATTTTTAAGAGGTTTATTTTTCATCTGAACACTTTCGTTTGTGAGCAACAGCTCAAAAAACCCAAAATGCATGTGCAGCAGCATTAGCAGCCAGGCTGAGGGCTTCTCCCCCAAGTAGGGCTCCAGCGGGAGCAGAGCAAGAGGGCTGCACTGGAGACACAAAGTGCCCTGGGCTGCTTAGTGTGCAAGTTTGTGGCACTGTGGATCTGCGCTGGGAGAGCCCCTCTGGTGCTTTCATACTCCCACAGAGAGGTTTAGGTTGAGCTCAGTTTATTTCCCCGTTTTCCGCTGCTCTCTGGGTGGGAACACCAGCTGTCTTTGCTGAGGTGGAGGTCCCCAGAGAGATGCCAAGGGCAGCTGGCTGGGATGGGGGGACAGGAAGGGATGCAAACAGATGAGGCTGGAGGTCAGGGCTCTCAATCACAGGAGTGAGGCAAGCACAGCAGGAGGATGCTGCTGGGCGTATCTTGGGATGGAGAGAGCTCCTGTAATGTGGCTGAGCTGGGATGTAGAACCGTGATACACCACAGGCCTTCTCCCAGTGCAGGAGAGCTTTGCCTCCCCAACAAGAGAACAGGGACAAGGAGATGTTTCACTGCCAGCTGAAACACCTCTGCAAGGAGGTATTTAACCTGGGCAGGACTCCCCCTGCCTGGGATAAACGAGGGGCAGAGATTAAGGGATTGAGCCTCCAAGCAGGACAAAGTCAGCAATGACTTTCTGTGCACAGGCCCATGTTGGTGAGTTCCAGGAAAAGGGTGGCTGAAGAGTGGGGGGCTGGCATTCTGTGGGACTTACTTGGAAATGTGCCCTGTGGGACAGGAGATGCATAGTGAGCACCTTCCATGCACATATCCCATGCAGCATCCAAAACCAGGGGCTGTTTTGAATGTGCAGTGCTCTCCATCTCACAGCCAGGTCTTGGAGCCAAGCAGGGAACAGAATGGGATTATTTTGGGCCTGAAAATATTGATGTCTCAAACCTTTCATTTCCTCTTTCTCAGCAAGGAAAGAGGAAAAAGGTTTTGAGGTCTTGAGGAGAGTTACAGACCCAGCTGTGATTAAGAAAACAGCTTGAGTCTGGTTTCCCAGTTCAGACCCAGTTCTGCTCAAATCCATTAGGAAATGGTCCTGACTCTCTTGCTTGGAGGCATTCAGATGTAACCTAGACCCTCAAAAAGCTGGTAAACGCCTTAGGGACTTCTCAGATTTTTCAGTTGAGGAGGGGAATGACAGAGCAGCTTTGGGCACCTGGCATCTAGCCAGGGTCAAGCCACCACTCTAGACTTCCTCAGGTTTCCTACTTGCTCTGTTTTGTAGAGGGATTTCTAATTGGATAAGGAAGAAGATCCTTAATCCTATCCTTTTCTTGGTGATAGTCCCACTACATGCCCCTTTCACTAGAGAAGAAAATCATTGGGTGATGAGAATTGTCACCTTACTTTTTCCAAATGCATTTTAATCACTATGCCCCTAAAAATGATAAACCAGAAGGGTTTTGGCAATCATTTGCATTTCTGAGAATTAAATGAAAAAAGGCTACTATCACAAGCCAGCACTGAGGAAAAGTGTGGCCTGTGCAAGCAGAGATGGCTAAAATGCACAAGAGGATAACAGCATTGCAACAGATGCCTGGAAAAATACAGCCCTGGTTGTTTGGTAGGGAAATTTCCTGGTCCAGAAAATGTTCCTGGTCTGGTACATAGGGAGAAGGGGGCCACGTGCTCCTCTTCAAGATGATTTTGCAAGTGTCAGGGCTTCCCTCAGTGCCACTGCGGGTTTTCACTGAGAGAGCCCAGCTGCAGCTCACCTGGGTTTGGTGTTTGAATGGGCCAACAAATAACTTCCTCTGAGTCCAAATGTTTGCTGTCACATTGCTGCAGTCCACAGGGTAGGAACTGACCTTTCTTGCTCAGAAATGCTTGAGAAGCAAGGACTGGAGATTAGGAAGGGAGTGAAGGCTGTTGGAAACACTGATGTGCAGAAGACTCAAGCAGTAGCATCTGGAAGAGGTGACAGTAAGGCTGAGATAAGAGGGACCATTTCCACAGCTTCCTGTGAAATGGGGATATTCCCAGCCCCGAAGTCCAGGACTGGCTCTTCTTTAAGCCTGGTGATCCACCTCCCTCCATGGGTGAAGTGGCAGCCCCATGACCTGTCACCTAACTCTTCACCTTTTCCTGGAGAGGTGAGGGCTTGTAGCCATTGGCATCACAGGAGAAGACCTCAGTGGTGACTTGTAACAGTCCTTCCTGACAGTGTAAGACCAGTGTGGGAGATGAGATGTGGATGAGAAGTCCCACACCTCCACTTTAATACACCTGAAGCTGCCCTCTCAAGGCCTGTCACGGCCACTTTATGGCATACATGATTCTGCTCTTTTGGGATTTATTTTTTGCATGCTGCTGCCCTTCTTTTACACTTCAAATATTATAGATTAAACAAAAAATAAACTTGGCTGCAGTACACTAGCAGATGTGCTGGGATTTGACCTCCATAACTTAATTTTCAAAGTATAGGACTTGTGGGGTGTCTCTGTTGTGCCTCATGAGAAGCACTGAGCTAATGACCAGCTTGCGAACATGCCAAGCTTTAAGCAGAAAGATTTAGAGAGAATTCCCTGATATGAAACAAAGTGAAAATACTGGGCATGGCTTGGCAACACTCGTAGGACTGACTCAAGAAGTCACTGTCACAGGAGAGGGTGGTTTCTTGTCCTCTATCAGCAATGGACCAAAGCCAAATGGCATCTGCTGGCCCCTGCCTTTCTCTGTCTCCTCCAAGGGAGGAAAGCAGCTTAAAAGATCCCAAGACAATGTTGGGGTGAGGGCATCTGTCTCCAGTGTCAGCAGTGTCCCACTGCAAGGAGGAAGAGGGGCCCTGGGTGCAAGTCCAGGGGAGCCTGCCGTGCTCCCTGCCAGCCAAAAGACCAGCCACCCTCCCTGGGCCAGCCTAAAGGGGGCAGAGGCAGGGCAGGCTAGAGGGTGAATGGCTGTCACACGTGCTCTGGGGCTCGGAGGAGGTCACATTCAGTCAAACCTCCCCTCCCCACCAGGTCCTGTGCTGACAATAACCCCAGCAGAGGGGCTGCAGGTGCTGCCAAGGGCACTGAAGAGCATAAAAGTGGGAGGAAAGGGAGGACCAAAAATTGAACCAAGATGACTTCAAGGCAGAAGAAGTTGCAGTTTCCTCCCTTCAGAGGAAAAGCTGGCACTGGTGTAGCGTCAGTGGTATCACTGAAGAGCCCTTTGCTTATCTAGGCCAGTGAGCACCACTGTTTTACAGAGCTAATGTAAACTGAGATAATATTTTTTCTGATTTACTTCCAGACTCACTCCTTTTTATGTTTTCAATGTGAGTAAGTAGAGCTTTCTTTCAAATGTATTAGACACTATATTCTTTCAATGTCGTCAGTCCATCCCAGGGCCCAAGGGTCATATATCAGCATCCCAAGCTGTAAAATCAGTTAACAAATCATGAGACTTTTTTGGAAAGATGCTTTCTGTGATCACCAGTTCACAGGTTTCTGGCCCAGAGGAATTCAGCTCTTTTAGGTTTTTCTTTGTAACAGGGATGGCAAGACAGAATTCTCTTCTGGCGAAGCAAAGCTGATTTCTTGCTGCCCATCATTACTTTTGGAAGGAAAACCACAGTGAAGCATAAGACTGGTGATTAAATCACAAGAACTGACAACCATGAGTCACAAGCAGTGCTCGGTTCTCTGCAGGGATGCTCTGAATCACCCTCCTGAAGGGTTGGCAGTGTTGCAGCTGTGTAAGGGCCAAAGCATGAGAAGCAGGGTGTCGTCAGACCAGGGCTGAGTCTTCAAGCAGGGATCTCATCTCTTCTGTTTTCCCGACATCACTTAGCCAGGGCCCGGCCCTGCAAATACTCGATTGCACAAAGCTTTTTACGTTCTTGATTAGTTCCCCTGAACTCTGAGGGAAGCTGATGTGCTGAAGTACACCGAGGGTTGGAGATGACAAAGGCAAACAAAGAAGTGGAAAAGCTAATGGGTTGCCTTCTCCCTCCTGCTGCTCTGTGGAAAGCTTTTATCTGTTGGACTCTCCCCTCTCCTTACTTCACAAACAAGCCTTAGGCCAGAGAGCATCTCCACATGGGGAAAAGCGCTTCACCAGCGGAGGCACAGCAGCAATGTGATGATGGCAGGGTGCTTTGACACAGCTGTACCTGCTAGAATCCCCACTTCTTGAGCAAAACTTCCCCAGTGCTAAAGCCTTCATCTGGCTCAGACATACTGCACTCCAGCAGAAGAGATGGTATTTATCCACACAGGTTTCCAGAGCAGCAAGGAATCCTGTGGATGGTGGGAAGAGTTTCTTTCTACCTCCACAACAAACACAACAAGCAAAGCTTCTGGAGTGCCAAGTGGCTTTTCCAGCTCCTGTTCCCCATCTGGGTTTCCCTGGTGCTCCAGAGACAGTGTTGCGGTGTTGCTGAGGTGCATTGCTCACCACAATTTATATCTGGGCTCAGTCAGCACACAGCCTCAGCCCTCTCCAGCTCCCTCATTATTTACTGCATTCTGCTTGCTGACTTAATAGTGTTTTGTCCTGTCCTTGAATCCTGCATGGATGGATTCAGAAAAAAATCAATGTGCCCTGACCAGCAGGCCTTCTTCCTGCAGCACAGGGGAATTTCCAAAGTGCCACCATTTCTACTATTTGTTTCCTTTAAGTTATTAGCATGATGGGGCTAATTGTGATGTTCCAGGTGCGTTAAATCTTGCCTTCCACACTCAGAAGTGTGGAAGCAGTCAGGTAGGAAAAAAGCAGGAGTTGTAAAAACAGAGCACAAATAAAATAAATAAATCACTACCCTCTGACATGAGAAAAAACAATGGCAGGAATAAAGCGCTACCATTGTGATAACAAGGTACTAATGCAAAGCAAAGGAGCAGGAGCAGAGTAGCTGATGAGTTCTCCACTGTGGCTTAATTAGGCAGACGGCTACAACCTCCCCATCACCACTGACATAATTAGTGGGCATTGGTGAAGAGTGAGCATCAGTGTGATGAGACCTCAGGCCAGCCAGGGCTCTGCTGGTGCAAGGTTTGGTCTGTCAGAAGGGTGTGGACCTGTCTGAATACCCTGCTAGCGTCATGCTGAGCCAGGAAAGTGTTTTCTTCACATTTGTGTGTGACATGGCTGTGCTGGCAAAACTTTAAAGCACCACCACCTCCCTCTGTGGCCTCCTCGTCCCGCCCGAGCAACACTGACAATGAAATGGCTGGGGGCAGCTGTGTGGTCTCACCTGCTGGTGCAGCACCTGGGACTCCAAGTGTTAAAACATTTAAATATGACATTTAACAATAGATGGACTCATCTAGTATTCACAACTCTTTTATTCAAAGCACGATATTTATAGTCACTACATTGCCTTAAATCTAGGGAGTAAAGGCTGTCCCCTGACAAGGTTTACAGACTTGGGAGATATGGGGAAGCAGCACCATATTTCCAGGGGATGGAATGTGGAGGCTTTGCAGCTCTGCTTTGGTGTGGATACTCTGCCAGTGGGGAAGATCTGGAGAGCAGTTTCCCAGAGTGCCCTCCTTGGTGGGTGGAGAAACCCTCGGGCATCAGGGCTTGGTGTTGATATGGTTCAGAGCTGCTTCAGGCCTGCCAGCAGCTGTGTGAGGGCTGATGGCTGCCCCCAATGTCTCAGCCCATCTCTGGGCCTCCTGCCTGGCTTTTCAAACTCTCAGATCCAGTCTCCTGCTACAGAAAAAATGTGCCACTGCATGCAGGGTGATGTGTATATCATGAGCTGCTGCTGCTCCTTACTCTCCTACCAAAATAAGATCTTACTGCCAGTTGCTGTTCCGCACCTCGTTATCCTGCTCTGCACCACACAGCTCATCCAGATTTACCCAAGGAGGAGAAAGCAACAGCACTGCCGCAGGGAAATAGAGCAGAGTGGGTTTTTAAGAGGCAGCAGATGCAGAGCTGGGTTCCCTGCCAAAACAATTGTCCCTGTCAAAGTCCTGGTACTGCTTGGAAAGAAGGAATGGGTGGCTTTCACCTTATTTAACACACAGGACTCATGCCTTTGGTTCTGGCAAATATAGGGTGTCTGAGATCAGGTTCACCCGCACCGTTGGGTTGACAGGCTGCTATAAAACTGGTGGGTCCCTTTGCCACCCCCCTCTGCTCTTCCTCCCACCCCCCCCCAAAAAAAAAAGAAAAAAAAGAAAAAAAAGAAAGGAAAACAAACCCAAACCCTTTAGGATACGTGTGCTCCTTTCAGCAATCAGCCAGAAAGAGCCAAGGCATTCCTCCACAATCCTCTGTGTGCACAGCTGAGGAGGAGGCAGCAACAGCAGCAAGGTGTGAAGTGTTCCCCAGTGCTGGTGGCAAGGCAGATTCCTCACTGGCCTCTCCTCACATCAGTGCCAAGGTGTGCTCAGGAGCTGTGCTGCTTCCCATGGGGGTGCTTGCCATCCCCACAGCACAGGCGACCCAAGACCCTCTTGGGACACCAGGACACCAGGCAGGTTCACAGCAGAAGCAGGGGTGTGCTTCAGGTTGCAATAAATGGACTAAAATCTCCTCCTCTCCTCTCCTCTCCTCTCCTCTACTCTCCTCTCCTCTCTCATCTGTAATTGCACAGTAAGATCCTCATTTGCAATTGGAATGAGCTGTTCAGGACCTGGAAACGTTATGAACTAATATTAAAGTAAATAATCCCCTTTGCTTCACAGGGTGCTGGAAGCCAGGACACAGGGACACAAATTTTACACAAATGTCCTCTCCTCTCCTCTCCTCTCCTTCCTCACGTGCTGCTGAGCTGCTGCATTGCAATGCAGGTCCGGTGTGGTCTCAGGCTGGGATACCTCAGACACATGAGAGAAGCTTCGGGGAGAGGACTTTTCTCTTCCCTGCTTGCGGTGGAGCAGTGGTAAAACCAATGAACTGGTGCATTAATTAATTAATTAATTCACTGTCCCTGAACTTTTAGAAGAAACGTGGGATTTTTTGTACTTGGCTGAGTCGTGTTTCAGCAAAGAAGTTTTGGCCGCTGGAGCGCTAAGCAGATGAAAGGAAAAGGCTGGGATCCACGCTGAAGCAGCCTCCATGCTGGCATTACAGTGCTGAGCCAATCCATCTCCATTACAGTTCACAGCCTCTTTGATCAATCTCATCTTTAAAAATACCAGTGCTCCGGAAGGCTCGGGAACTGCTTAATGTTCCTTCATTGTTTTTCAAGCCATTAAAAACAGAGGTATTAGCTGCTGCATACTTTTTGTCTTGTTTGGAAGTAAAAAAGAGAAGAAGCAGAATGCTAAAAACACAGATTAAAACTATTAAAAATAACGGGGCAATGAAAGTCGAACTGTTGGCTCTAAAAATGTTGATGCGCTGCATTGCTGTAGGCATTATATTCATATGAATGAGAGCGAAGGGCCCTGCTACCTGCCTCTGTGATGAACTGTGTGTGTCATTGCATGTGGCTGCTGCATTAAATCTGGAAGGATTGCCTTCTGTTTGTGCAGCAGCGAGGGCTGCTTCCTTGGTGATACAATGTAAGGTGTTTCCTCTGAAAAGCAGACTCATCTGGGACCAGTTTTGGGGCACAGGAGGGATTTTTTTTTTGCACTTTTCTATTTTTTTTTTTTTTTCCAAAGAGTTCTGTGAATTGCCGGTCTGGACTGGCTGGCAGGTCTCAGATCTCTGTGCAGAGGTGCCCTAAGCCTTCCTGCATGAGCTCATGTTGCTCATAGGTGTTTTTTTCTGAATTGGCCAGGGCTCTGTGAACACACACTTGTGCCCACCCAGTCCAACCCTGATGGAGGCTTGGCCAGAGCTCCATGACCCTGCTGCTGGAGTCTCACTTTCTTTCTCTGCTGAGGTCATTACCCCAGCAGCAGATCATATCTCAGTGACAGGGTTATGGCTAACCAATCAAAAGCTTTGCTTCTATTTGAGCCACAGGAAGGAGAGCTCCTACGTCTAGCAAGGATTAAAAGACCATCTGAACGCTGTAGCATTTCTTGTGAAATCACTGTGTGGGTTTAGGGTACTTCTTGACCAATAGTTTTTACTTGCAAGCCAACTACGTTTTTAGCACCATTCTGAAAGATCTGGGTAGGTTTACAACAGGCATGGAGGCTTCCTGCTTGTGCTATGTGCCTGAT
The DNA here is from genome assembly GCF_000691975.1 of Corvus brachyrhynchos. Lineage (NCBI taxonomy): Eukaryota > Metazoa > Chordata > Aves > Passeriformes > Corvidae > Corvus > Corvus brachyrhynchos. The sequence continues at coordinate 2,132,001 of NW_008238126.1, forward strand.
GAATTCACTCCCAGTAGCTACCAAAGGCTGCTTGCCCCTGGCCTTCACTCTTTTCTGGTGGCCAAGCTGGTGCACTTCTGGATTTTATGGCATGTTTGACTCAATCCCATCCTTCTGCTGGGATATTAAGCAACTATTTACTAACGCCTTCCTTTTCCACACAGAATTTTGGCTTCTAATTAAAGAAATGAATGTCATTGGGTCACAGGAAGATGAGCTGTCACAGGATCAGGCCATCACTGAGGGTGGCAGGACCAGCCTGCACCCCAGCTGGGAGGGTGAGCCCCTCCATTCCTGGGGCCTAACACTTGTAAGCAAAACAAAACCTGCTTAATTTTGAGAGAGCCTGGGTGGAAGTTTTTGCTGGCCAGACTCAAACTTGTCACCACTTACTTTCCAGGGAGCATTTGCAGACATGGACACTTGTCTCACAAAGGGGTCTGAAACTGGGGCAAAAATAATCTCATCACATGGAAAGGTGTAGGTTTTCTCTTCTCCTAACACACTCACTGTTTTTTTCATCCCCTCTGCTGTGTCTCCTGAAAGGCTGGTGCTGAGCCAGAGGTGAGAAAAGGCTGAAATTAGAAGAGGATTTGGATGCTTTGTCAAAGCTTATCAGAACTCCGCTGGTTTGCAGCGCGAGGCCACGGTGCCAGCCCTTCCTACGAAACGCTGGCTATTTCTGGCTGCTCTTTTTCAGCCTTCCCAGATGTGGGCAGTGCTCCCTGCATGTTCCTGGCACCTCTCCAGCTGGATGCTGGCACTGCTGTGCTGCTGAAGCCAGAATGGCATTGTGAGGTGGGACAGGGCACAAGGGATCTGGCTTGCTGGTGGAACTGGGTTTAAATACCTGAGATGCCTTCACCCCCATGGAGGAGTTGCAAAGATGGTTACACACGCAGACCAGGCTGTAGCTCAGCATGACTGAGGAGTGTAAAAGGAAGACAGGTCATTGGAGCTTTAGATAAAGCAACAGCCTGTTCACTTACCTCTGAACACGTTTGGAATTGGCCTGTGGTTTCTTGCATGAGGATGGGAAGGGGATGCCAGGCCATGCAGTAGTGCCTCTTGCTAGAAGAGACCCTGGTGGGTCTCAGTCTTATGAGCGATCCCCCACTGTGGCTCATGCTCTGAGGGCAGTGCCACAGCCCTGTCCCCTACTCCCAGACCATCTCCCACAGGCACAATGTGCTCAGCTTGTTGTCCAGCTGCCCCTGAGGCTGTGTGACAGCTGAGCTCAGGATGCTCCTGGCACAGCAGGCAGGCTGCAGCACAGGGCTCACAAAGCATGCTGCAGAGGCTTGGCTCAGACCAGCATGCAAGATTTGAAAAATGGAGCCCCTGGAAGATCCTGGAATCAAACGCCTCTGAATTTTGGGGCAGCCTGAGGGGATGTGGAACCCAGCCCTGATCCAGGTCCATGGGTATATGGCAGCAGCTATAAATGTTCTTAGGAAATGTGGATTACAGTCTGAATGTTAATGTGGCCCTTTTCTTCCAAATGGAGAGAATCCTGGCTGTTGCAGAACAGTAGGTAGTTAAAATGGATTGGATTATTATATATTGGACATAACAGCAGCTGGGGTGTATGGCAGGGCAGGTAAATATTCCTATCTGAAAGTGTGGCTTCTGCCTATTCATCAGTAAAAGCGTATTTCTGACATTTCTTCTGGAACAGCTTCACAGCGATACCCAGCCTTCTCTGTGGAAGCCCAGATATACAGCAACAGCTCCCAGAGTGGCAAATCTGCCTTGTTCTTCCTTTAATTACCTCACTGCTATGGTAAAAAAAAACAAACCACACTTTTCTTGCAAGCGGAGATTAAGCAGAAATTCAGCTCCAGCTCTAAACTGTGTGGCTCACAGGTCTGATTTTAAACAAACAGTGAAAGAAATTCCTAATGCCCAAAGCCACCAGCCTGAGACCATGTGGAAGCTCTCCACATCACTAACCTGATTTCCCAAGGTGATAAGCTGCAGAAGGTCGCCTAACCTGACATGAATTATCTGTAAAAAAAAGGAAAAAGCCTTTCAGCGACAGATCCCAACACATGCAAATTTTTTTTAGTAACAGGTCCAGTGGATCCAGTTGGTGACCAGCAGTTTGGGTCAGTGTCAGAGCTGTGAGGGACTGCAGCCAGACCCTGGCTTGCTGGGTGGATGCTTGGAGCTGGCTCAGACACTGCCCAGTGTCCAGATCCACCATGAGCCTGGAACTGGGCCCGAACTGACCTGTGGCTGTCTGGCTTCCAGGCTGGAGATGACTTGCATCTAGCCAACTCTGAGCATGGTCTATCTGTACCTGTCCTTCTGGCTGCCTGCTCACATCAGCCAACAGGATTTACTCCACAAGTACATCTATTTCACATCTCCCCCTGGATCAGATTGTGTTTTTCAGATTTATATGGAGACCAAGAAAGAAGGGTCCCATTCCTCAGATAAGGGATCCAGAGCTGGGTGAACAAGGAACTGAAGATACACCTCTGCTGCTGTCACCAGAACAGTGCAAACACACCCCAAAGAAGCTAAAAATGGTGGGTTAAGTTTCGCAGCTAAAATATTTTGGAGTGGAGCTCAGTTGTGGGTTTGCTGCAGGAAGAGACTGGAAACACAGTCTTCCATCCTGCTGGACAGTGTCCAGCTATTAGGCAGGAGCACATCCCACAGGGAGGGAGGTTACTCTGCTCCTGTGTAAACAGCAGCATCCCCCCAGAGTCAGGGACAGAGTATGAGGGATATGACAGTTTTGGGAGGAGAGAGACCATCACTAGGGAAGGTGGTGTCCCCACATGAATGAACAGCTAATATGCTAATATTATTTAATCACTGATTTATATTTAACCACTTTGAGGGCATTTGTGCTCCTCCCCTTGGAGAATGGTCCTTGAGTCCTCCAGTGAATGATACTTGAATTTCCCTTCCCCATAGAGGTGTTTCCTCTTGGAAGTGACTCTATGAAATAGATAGATATTAATGAATTTTTTAGAAACAATTTCTTCATACTTTTATCTTGCCAGAGCTGTTTTCTACTTCAAACTTCAACTGAACTGAATAATTTTGGCTTCCTACAAGCTGCATTTCTCCGTGAATAAATAATTTTCCAGTTCTCCCTCCTTCAGATCTTATGTCCCACTGTATGCTTGGAATATCTCTGCATAGATGCACGGCATCATTTTCCATATGGATCTGCGATCAGTTCCTTTATCGTTTGGCATAAACGATTGCACAAAATTAGTGCCTGAGGAAAGGGAGCGTGAACATTCCTTAGCACCCTCCGTGGGACTCTGCAGTGCTGTGATCTGGGCCACCAGTTCTCACCACAAAGAGTTGCTGGCTCTTGGTGTGCAGGATTCTTGCTGCTATGGGCAGTACTCTCAGTGTAGGCAAAGGCCACCTCCCTCATCCACACTGTCACAACTCCCTCCTCCTCCTCCTCCTGATTAGAGAGGCCATCCGTACCACCCTGCCAGTCTCCTGACAGTGCGAGAAGTCTGGACACAGATGTTGCTCTTGATCCCAGCCTCACCCTTGGCAACACAGTGTGCTGATTCCCTCTGGGACGTGCCATTGGGCCAAAACACACACACTGAGTTTTATTTTTAATTCAGAGCTTTTCCTAGCAGCCTGAGTTGTGTAATTCTGCCCTTCCCTTTCCCCTTCCCTCTCTTTTTGACATCAGTGCGTGCTCGGGTTACATCCAGCCCGAGCACACTGTGGTATGTACCAGTGGCTCTATTTTTGCACCTCCTCCTAGCTCAGCTGCTGGCTCTGTGGTTTTCGATGCCATATGCAAACTGCAACAAGAAGCACCCTTTGTAACCCAGAGCCACCCACAGCTGGCACTTCCCAAACTCCTGCCTGAGGCTGCTTTGGCCTCTCTGCCTGCCCCAGGCTGCCCCTGTGGCTCAGCCATGGTCATAAGGTTGTCCCATAGCACTGCTGCCCTCCAGCTGGGTCAGCCTGGTCAGCATTGTCCCCCCAGCCCAGCTCCCGGTGCCTGGGAGTCCCCAGCTCCCTTTGCTGACAAACTCCCCTCCTTGGAATACCTGGGACAGTTTTGCTTCTGTAGGTGTGTGCTCACCTCCTCCATGGATGCTTTCTCAGGCATGGCACCCTCTCTGTGATCCCTGTTCAGAGGAGAAAGCTGGGCTAGCAGAGACATCAGATGCTTTTTAAACTTCTGCCCAGTTTTCACATGCTTCTTGAATTTTCCTTGCTCCCTAGCGGTCACAGACAGGGTGCAGACACACAGGCACTCAGCCATCCCCCCTCCAAATCCTAGGGTACTTTGGTGTTCACCACCCCTTGGGATGCCCAGGATCAACACCCTCTCACGACTTGTCCAATGCTGCTTGTGCACGTCTGGCTGCCTCTCCAAACCCCATCTCCCAGTGCCAAGCTGCAGTTTTGGGCTGCACACACAAGAGGCAGCCTGCCCTCGGCGGCCAAGACCACCTGCCTGCCATCCCCGAAGGGAAGTGGCCCCAGCCTCCCTCCCCTGTGGCTGCCGGGCCAGAGACCCTTTCATGTCACACCAGCTTCTGCTGTCGTTGAGCCGATGACTCGAAAGTGCTCGGCAAAGGGTGGAAAGAAAAAAATGGCAACTGCTATGTAATTAATGCTGTAACAACTTGTTTCCCCCTTGGAGAATTATACCATTAGCTGCTTCAATTGTGCATGAAATATAAATTACATTACTCACAGGCATCATGTCTAAGCAGATACAATCCTAAGTGACACGGCTTGCCACAGTGTATCATGCTCCCTGGTCAAAATTAACAGAAGCCCGGTTGCCTGAGGCTAGCAGATACTCATTCAGATATCAAAGTTATAACCATGGTAGTTCAGCCTCCTTCCTGCCTCAGGGGATTTCCCAGGGGAAAGCAATGAAACCAGGCTCTATCATCTGATGAGAACAGCTCCTAGGTTTGAAAATTGCTGGTGTACCCCTGGCAACTTCGAGTTCCAGAGCCTGGTCCTTTAACAAACCAGGGATGTTGTAGCATCACCTTCCTCATGCCCACCTCTGATTTGTGCCTGATTTCTGCTTGCTGCAGTCAAAATCTAACCAAGGTGGTGGTGCTAAACATTACAGGGATGGATAGCAAGGACTCGGAAGGAGGGCTGCTGAGCTGCAAAAGGAACCCAGAGGCAGGAATCTGCCCTCCCACTGAACCAGGACCCTTTTTCTGGAGACAGGAAGCTTCGGTTTTTGTACTTGGCTCCTCTAATTTTGGGGTTAGCAGCTGGCTAGAAGACACATTTTATTCTCCTCCAACGCCCATCTATAATGAATGATTGCAACCCCGCAGCCTCGATTAGCTCTGTTTGTGAAGAATAATTTACTCCACTGTTGGAATAGCATCACAATTTTTTTTCCTAGTCACTTAAAATGGACACATATAGCTGCAAATGTGAAAACAGAAAGGGAACTGCAGTTACTCTTCTCTGCCTCCAGAATAGCTTTTGCCTTAGTTTGCCTTTGCAAAGTGGAAATCCTAGATAAATCTCTTCCTTGGGGAAAAAATATGGAGAAAAAAGGACAGTCTTGACAGTCACAGAATCAGAAAATCACCGAATACTTCTGTTTCACTGCTTTCCACCATCTCATTCCCCAGTTTGTCTGTACATCCAGGGGTGCCCCATCCCTGCAGAATCTGGCACTAGCCCTTGTTGAACTCTGTAAGGTTGGTGATTGCCCAGTCCTCTAATTTGTTGAGGTCTCTGCGGGGTCTCTCTGCCCTCCAGGGAAACAACAGGTCCTCCCAGTTTTGTATCTTCTGCAAACTTGCTCAGTACCCCTTCCAGTCCTGCAACCAGTTCATTTATGAGGATGTTGAAGGGCATAGGGCCAAGGATGGAGCCCTGCAAAACCCAGCTAGTGACAGGTCACCAGTCTGATGTCACCCCATTCACTGTAACCCTTTGTGCCCAACCCGTGAGCTGGTTGCTCACCCATCCTATGGTGTGTTTATCCTGCTGTGGGCTGGACATTTTGTCCAGAAGGATCCTGTGAGAGATAGTATTGAAAGTTTTACTGAAATCCAAAAAGATTACTTCAACTGGCTTCCCTTGATCCATTAGGTGGGCTACCTTGTCATAAAAGGAAATCAGGTTTGATAAGCAGGACTTTCCCCTCATGAAGCTGTGCTGGCTCTGACCAGTGACTATGATGTCTTTTGGGTGTTTTTTATTACCTCCCATAATAATCTCTGTAGCTTTTCCAGGCACTGAAGTGAGATTGACAGGCCTGTTGTTCCCAAGGTCCTCCTTCTTGCCATTCTCAGCCAGCATCTGGTGACACAGGGCCAAATCCTGAAAGGTGCTGTGTTCCTTCAGCTCCCACTTAAATCAAAGGGAAATGAGGATGCTCGGCACTTGCAAGGTTTTTTTGGCATTTCAGCATTTCACCAGTGGTGTTGCTTGAGAACTGCCAACAGAGTCATGATGGGTATTGACTGTGGTCTCCCATGGTGGGGAGCTGATGCTGTGGAGAAGAAGGCTCAGGCTAGGTACCACCCACAACACACACTTTCTGGGTTGCAAAAACAGCAGCACCATTTTCTTTGCAGGACCATTTATGTGTGGATTTTGCCAGCAACATTATGTGCAGGGCAGTGGCTCAGCATCAGATTAAACAGTAGGTGTTGACAGGTCTTATCCAATGCAGCTTTGGTCTTTTAGTTTCCTTGACCTCTGCTCCTCAGTAAAGCATGGAGAGTGCATGAGAAGTACCTTGCTCTAAGCTGGAAAATCTGCCTGTCAGGGGAAAGAAAATGATCTTGGTCCAAATTGACTTTGGAAGGAAAGGTTGTTTTCTCGGTCTCTTGTCAGGCTCAAAGTCCACACGGGCGAAATTTCTCTACTCCAGAGAAACTGTTACTAAATTCAGTCAAAAAGTAACACTGGGATAATTTCAGAAGGAACATTCTCATCCCCTTTTCTATTTTTGAGTCTTGAGTCAAAGTGCAAGACACCTGATTTTCAAAGGAGGAGGTATCTAATACAGAAGCAAAATTGCTGCCGAGAACTTTGCCTCCTGAAGCACAAACTGCCATCAGGGTTCAGTTCAGGAGAGATGCACGCTGCTCCTGGTGTACCCCATGTAACCACAGCACGAGGGTTTCCTGCTTTCCTGCTCATGGCTGGAAGCTGTACCTGTGAATGTGCAGTCACAGGGAGCTGAAGGCTTCAGTTTAACGGTGGGGAAATCCCAGGGGACATATGTAGTGCAAGCTGCAACAAGGCCACCCTGTGCAGGGGAAGACCTGGGCTATGGATGTATGTCTGACAAACAGGAGACATTGCCAAATGCTGAAATGCCATGGCACCTCTTCCTTCAAGCCCTCACTGAATTCTCTGCAGCAGCCAGAATGGCGGCAAAGGTTGCTGAAGAGAGGACAAGAAAGATAGAGAGGAAAGGGGATTTTCAGCAGTGTTATTCTAGAAGAAGCAGGCACCTGACTTGCCACATGCATCCAGAGAAGTCTCCCCTGCCCCCACAGTTACAGCCAATGCAAATACACCTAAACATGGCAATATTCAGAACACAGCCCTTAAAAAAATAGCTGAAGGAAATCAAACATGCTGCTTCCTGAGAAGACCAGGGAATATACATTCCCAAGTGCTGAGCAAGATCATCCATTATACATTTCTATCTATTCCACTGACTGCCTGCACATCCCCTGTGTGCCTAGACAGGACAGACACCCTGGTTCTGTATCCAGCATGGGAGAATTTCATCCAGCAGAGGCACCCCTAGATCTGTGGGTTTGTTCTCCTGAAACGTTAAAATGCCAGCACTCTTTCAGGAGCAATTTTCTTGGCAAGGGAAGATCTTGACTGTCGATTGCACTTCGGCAGCAGCCAATATAGGAAGTAGCGGTATAAATTCTCATTCTCATTAAATGTGTCTGTCTGACTGATGGACGCCAGTAGAATTACACAGCGGATCCAGATTTGTGGGTCTGACAGTAATAAACCAAATTTTCATATAGAATACATGTCTCAGAGGGGTGTCGGACATGCTTTATTTCCGTGAGTTATAGGCACTGCGTGACACAGGAACGGTGCTGGGCATCGTGGAGGGGAACAGTCACTGAAACCAGCCCTGATGAGCAGAGCAGTGACCTCTCACTCACACACTGCTTTCACTGCCCAAGAGACAGGCTGATCCAGTGCTCCTGCTCATCCGATAAACCTTTCACTCCAAAAAACCTGCCCTGTGTGCTCGTCACTCCTACGCTCTGCCACGGCCTTGGTAGGAACAGGCAGAGAAGGGAAAACCAGACACAGGAGTGTCTGAGATTCTGTCCCAAAACCACCATCACCTCTCCAGCCCCTGGTAACCTTTCTACAGAGCTACTACGACCAGGCAGGCAGCCAGAAAAGTGCTGCAAAGGTCAGGACACTGGTCTTTTTTCCTTATAAAGCAAGAGCAAGCCAAAGGTGTAAGTGTCGGGTCTGGGATGTGGTGGGTCATCACACAACTGTGAGGCAGCCAGGACACCCAGAGCTTTGTTTTCCAAATTGCTACAGCAACGGCCAGGGTGAGATATCAGAGCTGTTAATTCATCTGCATGGCTGCCAGTGGTGGAGTGGTGCCAGAAGGAAAGGTCTGCACTTTTTCCCAGTACGACTATCAATACTGCTCTCTGTCCTGCTGTTTCAAGTGGGTTAATAACAGACGTAAAATATTTCCTTGTCTTACTTTTGCACTTTGAGCTTCTGTTTTGCACACAAGGCTCTTTTTTCCTCTCCTGTCTCAACTTCTTCCCAGCAACCTGTCTCACCTTTTTCACAGCAATCTGTTTCGCCCTGGTCCCACACAGCCACCCTGCTGACCGTTCATTCTGGGGTGTGAGGTGCTGTCCCTGCTGCTGTAAGCCCGGGGGGCTGTTTTGTTCTCTGTTCAGTCTCTCTCCCAGGCAATAGATAACACTCATCAAACCCTGTGCCAGCTCCTGCTCGCTGGCTTTCCTTGCCATGGCCTAATTTCTGTCTCTGAACTGCCAGGTTGCTCAGCCCCATCCTAAAAGTGCCTCCCACGCCCCCATCTACACCGTGTGAGCATCCCTGGTCCAACAGCCCATTTGCTGCCACGGTTGTGAGCTCCTCTGCTGCCTTGGATTACTGCAAGTGAATCAGCCAGCAGCAGCTTTGCTTTTAAAGCTCTCTTGAAAGCCCTTTCTTCCCCACTGGAAGTGTCAAAGGAAATTCCCCTTGATGAGGTTGCTGGCCCTGGAAAATCAGCTAGGAGCATGCCAAGCAGAGGGCTCTGGCTGGTCTCATGTTTCAGGACTAATCCTGGGGTCCACTATGGAGGAAGGTCCTTGGGAAGGTGGCTGAGTGGTTGGGCTGCTGCACCCCAGGAGCCCTTGAAAGAGGATTAGGTCAGCACACTGAACAAATGGAGGGTGAGCGGAAAGCTCAGTCATTTTGGGATTGCTCACCACAGCTGCAGACAAAAAGATGAGAAGAGGGATTTAAAAGATTATTCTGAATGCAGACCAGCCTTTAGGAGAGCAGCTAGCTGGCGGATGGGATTGTAGCTCCCTCCCACCATGCGCGATCCAGCCAGACTGTGCTCACAGATGAGGCTGGGCGTGTGTGATTATATGGAGATAGGGGCTCCTATTTGCTTTTTGGACCTGTTTCTTGGGCAGTTTCTGGGTTGATTCTGGTCCCATTATTATGTTTGTTTAGGCTAATATTTACCATAAAGTCCTCCCCCAGTCCCAGCCTTTCTTTCCAGAAGTGTCTTTGGGGTTTCCACACTGACAAGGCTCTTGCAGGAGTTGCAGTGTTTATCCACATGCTGGGGCTCCACCTTGCCTCAATTACTTGGAAGATTTTGCTGTTCCCGAAACAGTGACCTTTCTCAGTCTTGGGGGTGTATGGAGTTTTATATTGTGTTTTAGGATTTGCATTTTTATTTACTAAGTTTCATTGGACAGCTGTTCTCTAGCACAGATTTTTAATGCTTTGGAGGAGATTTCCTCAGTATCCCCTCTTGTCCATGTCCTTTAGAAGTAATATTTGATGAAACTAATCTGTGCATTCCCAAGTTGATTTCCTAGACTGATCGCATGACTTCTAATGCCTTATTCCCTTCCCCACATCCTACATTATTCCTACAGGCCATACAGACTGCTGCTCTACCTGTAGTGTGATAACAGACATCTGGAAAGAGAGGAACCAAGAGGAAAAAAAAGAGAATACTGTATAGATCAAAATTACAAGCCCTTCCCCTTAATTTCATGTTCAGAGAAGCAGCAGTGGTCATTTGCCAGATAAAAGCCATATATTACAGCACTTTCCAGAGATGTCTGTGCTGCTGATCTGGAAAACCATACTGAGCTAAGACTCGTTACAAACCTCTCTTGGCAATTTCAGATTTTGCATTGAATAAAAGGTCATGATTCCTTCATGTCAGCAAAATCCATTTCTGAGTATTGGAATGTCCAAGGAGGTTGAGGTCCAGGCTGAACCACCCCCAGCCCTTGCAGAGGATGACTGTCTGTGCCCCATCCCCGAGCCAAGCAGTGGTGCCAGACAAATTACCTCTGTGAAATTCAGTCAGGACTGTTCTCCCCTGTACACACCAGGAACGAATTTCTTCTTTCACGCTTCCTGGAAAGCAAAGAAAGATCCACAATCACCCCACTCTCATTTCATCCAGTGGTCCCTCCAGCACAGGGGATTGTCTCACTAAGGTCTTGTCTGTGTGGGCTCTGCTCCTTCCTTCCTGCAACCTTCCCTCTCCACTTTGCCACTGAGACCTTCTTGTCCCATGGGAATCAGTGACCCTTGGGTGTTTTCCTTTGGCCTTGTTGGCCCAGTCTGAAGAAGTGAAGTGCTAGACTGGGGGCCTAAGTACTCAAGGTGCAATGCAGATCCAGAAAAGTCACAAAAGGTTACACCAGCGAAGCTGAGAAGATGCAAGGTTTATCACTGGTGGACATGGGAACCTTGCCACCTAGCATGGGTGAGTCCTAAATCTTTTCCAAAAATTCAGCAG
>NW_008238126.1:2143266-2171000 GCF_000691975.1 Corvus brachyrhynchos
TAAAACCTTCCTATAAGAAAAAGGGGGAAGGAGATGTTGTGGATTTGCCCTTGAGACAATTGATGTGATGTTGGTCTGAGAGAGACAAAGTAATTTTACTGACATTTGCTCTTCCTTCCCACATCTTGCAGGAGTCAGACAGCTGCGACTGGAGCTGTAGGATATTAAAGGACTTGGCAAAGTTATCACAGATTGTGACATATTTATCAGGAGCTTGAGCTACTCTGAAAATCCTGGCTGCACCAACCGTATCTGTTACTTGATTAAAAATACTCATAATAATTCTCCTGCAGCTTTTTCAAGGAGCTGAGTGCTGAGCTGTTCTGTGGGAGCTCTCCTTGACTGACATATTTCACAATGCTGTGTGCGATAGATATAAATGCTATTGTTACATCAAACACTGGTTTCATTTTTGATAAGCTGGGCAGAATGGCACTATGCTGCCATGAAGATGTTACAAAGTCCGAACTGGCTGGTTTACTATCTCTGGTAGCAGCAGACTCCACGTCAGCACTCAAATTGTGCCTTGTTTGGAACAGTCCCTATCTGTGCCAGATGGTGTTGCCCCACAGTCATTGGCCAGTGGTGCTGAAAGGGCTGCAAGATCATTACATAAACAGGGATGCATATATAATTTCTTGCTCATTCCAGCCCCCGGGGGATGAGTGAATTTGGTTTCTTACTGCACTTCCTATACTTAGTGGGAAAACAGAGGCTGCCATTGCAAAGCAGAGTGAGTCAGATCACCATCCTAAAGAGAGGGAGGTGCCAGCCTGCACCAGCCAGGGCAAGTAGAGGTCATTGCCTCCTGACCTTGGCCATGGGTATTTCGGGTATTTCTGATGTGACACCACACTTCCCTGCTGATGTTCCTCCTCCAGTGAAGGCTTCACAGAGGTGGGGAGGGAGGGTCTGGACAACCCTCCGAGGGGGAAAATCAAATACACCAACACCCTCAATGCCTTTGTTGCCCATATTTGGGGCAGTGAGGGGTTGATGGTGCAGTGTGCAAGAGGGATGTAGGATCAAAGCAGAAACAAGCACAAGGAGGGCAGGGAGGAAAAGGTGACACTGAGAAGCTAAAGGAGATGGGAAGGACTTTAATTTTAGGAGACAGAGTGTGAGGAAAAAGATTTTCTGGAAGCTACACAGCACCTGGTGGAAGGAAAAGAGCCGCAGAGGTAGCCCAGGAGTGAAAGGCACTCTCCTCTTCTCGGCTTAGTGTCTTTTTTGGACTGAGTCCAAATGTGAGCACTTCCCAGCTCAAACCCACCCACACAGCCTTAGTTAAGTTTGTTCAAAGCTAGATCCAAACTCCCCAGTGCTGAAGCTCAGATGGCTTGTGCAGATGGCTAAATATAGTGGTGATGAGTGTCCAACTTCAGGGCACCTTGTTGCGGAGCTCACGGTGCCAACAGCAGCATTTTCTCTACTCACACTCTCCCTCAAAGGGTGTCCTGGCTGGCTTGCATGGCATCCCTCAGATGTTTTGGAAGCATGAGAGGCCAAGGTGAGGAAAATGGGAAGGGGTAGGAACAGGAGGAAATATATATTGGGTGAAGGAGAATTGTGCTGATGTCCCAGGCTGACAACCTGCTCCCACCTGACCCAGCCAGTTCTGGAAAGTGTGTGGTCACCTTTTCCAAGTGTCCTCAGGCAAGCTGAGCTCCTGAGAGGGGGGTGGCAGGCGCTCAGTGCTCCCAGGAGGCTGGGCAGCTGGAGGCAGGAGCCCCGGCCCCTGCTCCTGGCTTGGCTGCTCACCTGGAGGAGGCACTTCCCACCTTCTCTCCTGGCACTCAGGAAGGGGGAATTTATGATCCTGACCTTCTTCCTGCTGTCAGATCAGCTGATGAAAAAGTGCTGTCTAGGAATTGATTAGGGACTGGTCCAAATCACTGCTATAAATCTAAATGCTCCCAATCAGAAATTCCAATATAAAGCTGAATTTTAACATCGACCCTATCTATAACAGGTCAATTCTGGATTCTCAGTTTCCTCTAGAAGAGTTTAGTTAAACTTTTCTGAGTCTAGTTCCTAAATACATTATCATCAGCAAGTGAATCAGTGATCTCCAGCAGTTCTAGAGTTAATCGAGAATAAATGGACATTTTCAAATAGATTCAGGAGGTCTGGCCATAAATCGTCTGTATGATAAAAAGCAAATATAAATTTTCAAAAAAATTTAACCTTGCATGGTGTATAAAGAGAATACATAATATTTTTGAGCATAAATACATCTCAAATCAAGCCCATTGTGTATACACAGAATACATAATGGATTTGCTTGAGGCATTTACCTCAAGCTGAGGCTAAACTGGTGATCTTTTTATGACCAGTATAGCTCTTTGCAGCTTCCTCCGTGCTTGTGTGTATATCATTTTTCAGGCCCAGTACAGACAGTCCTCTAGTATATGTAGATGTGCAAAGGTTACATAACACCTCTCTTACGTGTCAGGCTCTGGAGTCAGCTGTGGAAGTGGCTCATGCAGCCCGAGAGGGCAGAGCCTGTGGGCAGAAGGCTGAAATAAAGAGGTACAGAAGCCAGCTGGAAGAAATGGAAAGGAAAGACAGGGCACAGGCTGGAGTTCCAATCACCTTTAGCTGACAGCTTAGGACAGGGATGAGAGACAGCAGCAGGAACCACACTGACCTGATGAATCTCAAGCACTCCAGGTCTAGTCACAAGAAGGGGAAAGATGCTGTGACTGCAGGACACAAAGTCACTGCCCTGTCTTTGCACCTGACACCATGCCCCTGGCACAGCACAGGGCTGAACCATGCCCTTCAAGCCAGCACCTCCACGGGCTGGGCAAGAGCCTCCAGGGTTCGTTGCCCTGACACGCTGATCAGAAGTGCTGATCCCCTCGGAGGGAAAGAAGCTGTCCTGGAACTGACAGCACTAATCATCTGAGTCATCATTCACCTGCACAGTGAGATGGTTCATTATGAGATGGAGAGGGCTCTGTCTGGGCCAGGGGCTGCAGGGAGCAGCAGCGGAGCTGGCCTGAGGAGGCAGAGATCACGCTCCTGTGTGTGCATGTGCTCGTGCACACAGACACCTTCTGTGCATGCTGTCTCCTGGCCTGGTGTGTGTCACATCTGCCTGTCAAGGGTTCAAGTCAGATAATCAGACTGTTACTATTCTCTTTGAGTTAGTGTAGGGTTCACTGGCTGTGCCTGCGTGGCAGTGCCCTGATATCAGGATGAACGAGTGGCTAATTGTACATCTGGATGAGAAGTGGTGGCACACCACCCCCTGTATATCTTGCTTGAAGCAAAACATGAGCAGCTGAGAGGGAAGGAGCAGAAATTGGTTCCAGCACCCCTTCCTGCCAGGACCCTCGGAGGTCTGGAACTGTTGATTACACCACAGGACCCACCTGCCTGTGTGGGGACAGGGCCATACAGGCTGTGTCCATTTTCTAAGGGCATCCTCACTTACCAGGAATGTCCATGGCCAATCCTTCCTAAAAGACAAGAGAGGCTGGTACCTCAGTGCTGGCCTTCTGCTTGAATTCTGCTGCTGCTTTAATGTTAGCAAAATCCATCTCACCTCTCTACCAACACCCTGTACGTATAACTGCAATTCACAGGAAAGCCAGTGTGTGCTGGGACAGCCATGCTGCACACAGAACACCTACTTCAGGAATTATATTTATTCCCTGGTTCCAGTCACAGGCCAGAGAGCAGGTTTATGAAAGGTTAATGCCCCCTTATATGGCTGCTGTCAGTTCTTACTTCCTCCAGTAGCTGCATTTTAGTCTTTCTCCCTCTACTCCCGCCTTTCCTTCAATCCCAGAAATGCAGCTCCAGAAACATGAGGGAGAAGGAGTGAGGAAATGATGCCAATGTCCCCAGCTGATGCAGGCAGCACAAGTGTAGGAACACCAGCAGCACTGGAAGTGCCTGGGATTGCTCTCACCAAGCTGTGGTTCCTGGCTCTTGGTCTGGCCAGGTTTACTCCTCCAACCAGTCCCAGCAATGTCAGTCTTCATCTGAAGTCCAAGTGTAGATTCCAGATCCAGTTTTATTCTCTGATAGAGAAGCCCTGGGCTCCTTTAGTGACATAGGTTGTTCTCCCCATGTTTTGAGGGATGTCCACATGGAGTCTCTCCAGCTGCAGACATGCTCAGGTGGGTATGGAGCCATCCTGGTGATTTCAGACCTTGTTCCTTGGGAGCTCACTTGTGTACGTGTAGGGGTACATGGCGAGGGAATAAACACTTCTACAAACTTCCCCCCTTAACCCTTTCTTTCCTCACTTGTCTCTCCCAAGTGACATTAATAGAATTTGACATTGTGGCATGACCCGTTAGTCATCCTGCCAGACTGGTAATTTGGTCAAATGACAAACTTTCAATCATTTGAACAAATGGCTGTTTCACTAGGGCATTTGATCAAATGATTAAAACTAAAAGGCATTTGGCCACATGACTGAAGATGTGATCATGGCTCTGGACAGGTGCTGGAGCAGATTTTTATAAAACAATCAGACTGAAGTATAATTCTTCATGCACTGGAGCTTCAATATGAACAGGTCCTGCCTGCTGCTGATGTTATGAAGGAATGTGGGTTTCCCTGCCTTCTCCCTCCTTGTGACCTCTCTCATGTTCAGTTTGCCTGGCTCTGACCCCAAAGGCACAGGAGCCTTCCCAGCCCTCTGACCATGGGAGATGGGCTGGGGAAAGGGTGGTCAGTGGTGAGGAGGGAAGATGCAGGTGGGAGGATGGAGGGTGGAGTGGCAGCGTGGCTGGCCATGGCATGGTGCCCCTGGGAGAGATCACCTGGCCACCCTACATGGCCTCAGAGGATTCTGTGATTCTGTGACTGAATTAGGGATCCTTGGAGGGGAGGGCATCACAACAACCCAAAGGAAGTGTTGGGGTCCTGCTGCTCTGTGTGGGGAGCAAGCACAGAAGGAGCTGACATGTGGCTCTCCCTCTCATGTGCAGTGGAGAGCCTCTGGGGAAGAAGGCATTCAGAGGTGTGTCTAGGGTTTGATCTCTTCCCCAGAAATCCTCCTGGGCACCTTGTCCATTCCCAGCATGTCCCAGTTATTTACGACAGAAAGATAAACACTTTCCAAGCAGAGAGGGGACCACAATCTCTCTTCTGTGGAGCTGACGAGCTATGACTGGAGAGAGACAATGTTTGTGGTGAAGAGCTTCCTGTAGCTACAGAGAGGTCAACAGGATACTTACGGAAATGAGATTCAATTCATTGAATTAATGTAGTTGAAGCAGGGTGCACAGAATATGCAGGTGAAGAGAGGACTAAAGTTTTTAAGCAACAACCACTGTGATGCATTTAGACAGTACTCCCAAATCACTATACTTGATGTTTTTGCTAAAAGGTAAATCCCCTTCCCCCCCCCCCCCCCCCCCCCCCCAAACCCTAGAAAACAAGAAAACAAAATAAAAGGGGTTATTTCCTGACCAGACTCATTGCCCAACCACTGCTCACATTTTCCTGCACATTCACAAGAATGTGACCTTTGTATGCTGTTGCTGGGGGTAGGCCTGGTCCTCAGAGGGATGGGAAAGTGTGTGATTGCTGGATGAAAGCAAAAAGGAAGCATCTCAGCCAGCACAAACCCTGGAGGTGTTTCCAGTGCTTACTGCATTTGGAAGACCCAGCAAAACCACGCCTCTCCTCCTATGGCTTCTGAAGGCAGTTTTCAGCCTTCCCTTTTAACATAAGAACACAAAAAATGCCTCACTGGGTCGGATGAGCAGCCTGTCATGCCCAGTGCTCTGCCTTAAGCAATTTAAGGAGAGAATGTGATCCTAAACACCCTCTGTGGCTCCACTCCCTCCACCTATCCTGGAGCACCGCCGTGTAGATGTGTTAAGGGGGATGAAGGGCACATCCCTGTCTGTTCCTTTCCTTTAATATCTGTTTACAGACCTGTCACCCATGACCACGTCTAATTCTTTGCAAGAAAAGGAAAGGAGAGCCCTCAGCCTCAAACCCTCTTGTTTTATATTATGTCCAGTAAGCTGTATTCCAAAACAGCCATTCCAAACCTTCAGACAGGGGGACAAGGTCAGGGAGTGCTCCAGGCTCCAGGCTGCATTCACTCAGTGTCTACGGTGCACAGCCTAACAGGATCCCTGTCATGATCAGGAGCTCTCGGGAGAGTGGAGACACAAAGACAGCTACATACCTCTCCACCTCTGGGTGAACTTTTGTCTGCCCCTTTTGGGGAAAGCCTTTTCTTGTTGGTGTTTTTTTTGGGTTTTTTTTAAGTCCTTTCTCTGCAGACTTATGTGACAAGAGGCTTTTAACTAAAAGGTTGGAAGTTGCTATTTGTCCGGGGGACTGTGAGATTTTCATTCGGGTAAATGAGTGAAATTTTCAGCCACTTGACTGACAAGAGTGTTTGGGGAGAAGGAAAGCCTTATGTGCTGGAACAATTTGATGAATTTACCATCAGAATGACTAAGATGTAGATCCACACGTATGGGAACTCCTTTCTGCCTAATAAATAATGCTGTTTCACTTGCCCTACCAGGGCAATGGGAGAACTCATTAATTACCAACTCTGCACAACCTGAAAATCAGATGTTACTCAAATACTAACTGTTCTTATCTTGTAAAGCAAAAGGCTGTGTTTGAGTTTGAAGCTGGAGTGTTTTTTTGGTGAAGGCACAACCAGGAATTTGTCCTGTGGTGAGGCTATTCTCACAGCTACTTGAGGCAAGTATAAATCACATGGACTGTGCATGGAAAAGGAGAAATCTACTCTATGCAAAATTAATGTTGGGCTGGCCCAGCAGAAGCAGCGCACGTAGCAAAGGTGAAGTGCACACTCTTAGGGGGAAGCTGTGTTCCTGCCCACCTGGTAAATTTATGTCTTTCACCTCTAGAACTTCAATTCATGCACAGTGTGAGGTTGTAAGTGAAATGAATTTATTGATGCCAGTTCATTCCCTAATGGGTAACAGTTCATGTCACAAAATCAGCACAGATAATTTGTCATGATTGGAAGTCTCTTATAAAGAGAGGCTCCAGCGTGCAGGGGTATGGAGGAATTAGTTGCTGGCCCCTGGGAGAGATGGCAGAGCTCGATAGAGAAGCCCACACTCCAGCAGAGGAAACAGAGGTAATAACTAACCCCCCCTCCCAACCCCTCACCCCCTTGTGAACTGCGTCAGAGAAAGTTCCTGTGCTGCACGTTCAAGAGTAATGAAAAACAGGCCTCCCTCATATTATACCTCATCTTAGGATGGGAATGAGATGCAGTGGTTATGTTAGATCAACACTAAAGTCAGTGGGAAAACAACACCAGCAGAGCAAAACAGAGGCAACAGACTGTGTTTGCAGCTGTGCCAAGAAGGAAACGTCACTTAGTGACCCCCAAGGGTTTACTGCAGGGGAGATCCTGCTGACATCTCTGGTGGGTCTTGGCACTGTTCCAGGCAGGACTCTGTCTCCCAGCTTAGCCTCGAGAAACTGGTCTTTCACTCCCCTTTTTGGCCTCCCTTTCCACCCCTCGGGATAAAGCAGCCAGGAGATGCTGACGCATGCTGCAGACTCTTGAGCAGGGGAATGCCTCAGAGCTGCCTTCAAGTATTTTCCCTCAACTAAAATCCTCAAAATCCACCAACTGATCTGTATCAAATAGCCTGGGAAGTGCCTGCGAGCAGCATTTTGGATCACTGCCTGTGAAAAGCTCCTCGTTCTGTCCAGGACACAATGGTCCCACGAGTGTCACCTTGCCCACACAAGGTCAGGCTGGAGGTGGGGCTGCCAGGATAAGAGGGGCAGCAGGAGGGCAATCACATCACCTAAGGTCCTTGGAGAGCGTGAGCTGGGACAGCCCAGATCTCACCACGGGCTCTCTTGTGCCTCTTCCCAACCTGTGCAGAGCCATGTGGTTGTCACCATGTGTACCCTAGAGCCAGGCTGATTCTTCAAGACACTGCCTGGCAGAGGCAGGGCAGGGACCTGTGACATCAGGTTGCTGTTTGTTGTGTCACTGATTCTTCAATTCCTATCAAGTGAGTGACCTTTGGAAGCAAAGTCATTTTGGTAAAGCTAAAGTAAAAAAAAAAAAAGAAAAAAGAAAGGAAGGATCATTAGGTACCTGATCAGCTGATTTTGTGAAAAGTTAGAAGGTGCTGGGAGAGAAATAGCGAAATGCACAGCTGTGACATCAGGCTGCTGTTTGTTGTGTCACTGACTCTTCAATTCCTATCAAGTGAGTGACCTTTGGAAGCAAAGTCATTTTGGTAAAGCTAAAGTAAAAAAAAAAAAAGAAAAAAGAAAGGAAGGGTCATTAGGTACCTGATCAGCTGATTTTGTGAAAAGTTAGAAGGTGCTGGGAGAGAAATAGCGAAATGCACATTCCACCCACTGCCACTTTACATCTTTCACTCCAGTGCTCTGCTTGACCCAAGGAGGAGAAGCATTACAGGAGGAAAAAAATCCCTCTAAGACGCCCAGTCTCCTCTTACAAAAAGTTATTCATAGAAGAGATGACTAGAAACTGCTCTTTCTGTGCCCTGGGAAACTGTGTATTCAAAAATGAAGGAAGCAAGGAAATAAAAAGCCCTGCCAAGGAAACAAGCCTCGACCAAATTTGATTCCAAAAGAGAAGGAAAACATATAGAGATAGAAATCTGTGTCTCTGCTGCAGGGCTGAAGTAGGAATTCCCTGAGACTTCATAGAGTAGGCTGGCTGTCCACTGCTCTCTCCAGGGCTCACAGGCTGGGCAAAAAACAAGGCCGGCCCAGGCGCCCCAGCAGCCAGGAAGCGCTGGGAAGTCCCTCTGCCAAGGAGGCAGGAGATGGGGGCTTGGCAGACTCCATCCCCTGCCAGCCATCTCCCCACCAGCCTGCCAGGTGGGCTCCTGGCGGGGGAGGTAGGGAAGCTTTCGAAAATTGCTTGGCAAGAAGGACGTCATTCTGCATCTGCCTGGTTTCTGGGAGGATCTCACCATAACTGACACATTTCCAGTGTGTTTCCATGCCAGTGTTTTAGATTTTACAATGCCAGAGAAGCATGCCAGAAAATTGCTGACCGGCTGTACTGTGCACACTGAGAGCCAGCAACTCTCAGCTGTAGCCCTGTCCATCTGCCCAAGGAGCAGCCAGAGAAACCTGGGGGGAAAACTCACCCACCCCGACAGCAGAGCTCCCACAGCATTTAGCACTGACTCCTTCAGGTGTGGGCAGCGCAGTGCTGGGGATTTTGGGAAGCCAGTCACGGCCTCAGGAGGCTGCACTCTGAGCCACTGCGTGCAGGGGTGGCCCATTAGGCTTTACTTTATGCCTGCTCCTCTAGAGAGGCCCTGGGCCTGGCTGTTGACCCAGGTTCATTTCCAAGCCTTCCCCTATCAATCAGACACGCACATATACTGTTCCAGTAATGAATCAAGTGCCTTGTTCTTGGCCTCCATCAATCAAGCCTGTGTGCCACACAAACACTCATCTACGTTGGAAATAACAGGTAAAAACAGCCCCAAGCACAGCCTGCAAGGAGCAACTCCCCATTGCAGCAGTTCATCAGAGGGCAGAAATTTTTTGCTGTGCATGGGTGTGTCAGAGGCATGAGACAGCAATTAAAGATGGTGACAAAAAAGACACAAACTCAAGAATTTCTAATTAAAATGTGTGAAGAGAAATGTAATGCTATTGGCATAGAAAATTCAGAAGGCATTAAAACCTCAAACTCCGTGGAATTCCGCCCAGTTACACAAAAGCAGAAACTCATGTTCTGCTTTTAAGCCTGTTTGAGAAAACCAAACTGCCAGAGTTAAGCAGAGCATCTTCAAGCCAATAGCTGGAAATGGGCTGCCCAGATAATCTGAGTAACCACAAATTTCTGCTAAGGTTTCTTAAAGATATTGGGAAAAAGAGCCATGCAGCCAGACCAGAGGCGTTCCCTGGTCCTGGAACGTGTCACGGTGATGAGCCACCATGTAACCTGACAAAGACTGATCTACAAGATACAGCAGAAAATCCTTATTAGGCACCAGCCTGCTTATCAAGCAACTCAACAAGCTCTCCTGAATCAGTGCATGAAAACTTACCAGAAAGTGTATCTTTGTGAACGTCGCTTTCCTCTCCCATCTGTGCTGAGCTGACCATTCAGGATGCAAAAAAAAAAGCAAGCTGCACTCAGTGCTTACTTCAGACCGAACCCAACCCATCTTTATCAGCCCCTTCCAGATGTTTTTGCAGCTGTATCACCTCACCATCACCTCGATTCGATGTGGCACCAAGGCAAATTAAGGGCTACATTTTTGTAGGCCTTGCTGATGCTCTGTGCTGTGTGAACTCCAGCTCACTTCTCAGCCTGCTTTTTACATGCTAGTGTCTTCAATTACTTTTCCAAATGAAAGGGAGTCATGGTACTTTAATTAAACATTTAATTGAAGGGAGAGAAAGAAAAAAAAAGAGGGAGGGAGCTGATGTTTGCCAGCGAGGAAAGGATAACAGTGAGAGATTGCTGGTTCTGAATGAAACCTCACAATGCTGCTCTCTGCAGCAAGAGACACCCTGGGCTGGGGCTCATGTATCAAAGTACAGCTCAGCTCCTATTCAATTAATGTCTGTTTCAATGGGAAGCTTTTGTAAAGCATTGTTGGAAATGGTTTCTAATTTTCCCTTCAGTTTTTGGCTGGCTTAATTAAACTTACGCCCCCTGAACCCTTGTGTCTCTCCAAAAGCAGACTTGTTAGTGACCTAAGGGATTTTTTTAATCATTTCTATGTCTCCCTGGCCACCTTCAGTGAATTAGTGAATCCACCTTTTTTTTTTTTTAAGGTTCATCCGATACTGAGGTGATTCTGCTCCCTGCCCCTCCAAGAGCTGGCAGAAGTGTGTATCATCTTACCTTTGCTGCAGCAGCCTGAGAACTGCAACTCTCCAGGCTGGAGCTTCCCCAGATAAAGAAGTCATGCAAGCCAGTGCCTCCACAGCAGAAGCACAATGTCTTGGCACTCCTTGCCCCTTGCCCAGGGGTAGGATTGACTGTGAGAACAAACCCACTCACTTGTATCGGAGGTCATGGGGAGTGGATCCTCATCAACTTAGGGCACAAGTTTGTTTTGTGAGTGAGTGGCCTAAAGAGGTCTGGTTTGCCATCAGTTTGGGTCTCAAGAGCAAGCAAAGCCCTGTGGATTTGTTAGTGTCTGTGACAGACGGGATCATACAGCGGCATCTCCCTCACTGGAGAATTTGTAAAGTCTCTCTTCAGCTGCCAGGTCTAAAAAGACTCGGAGACCTAATTATATTTGGGACATCTCTCTCTCAAATTCAGTGGAAATCTGCTAATAGGCTCTGAAATTATGGGAAGGTTGAATGAACTAACATAGAATTGCAGAAAGCTTTGGAAAGCAGGCTAAAAATGAGGTTGAAGCCTGGGTCATGTGTATGTCATTCATGCCACCCCCATGTTATTTACCTGTGGGCCTGAATGGATGGAACACAGGACCCACATTTGTCTGACGTTGTCACTGCAGGCAGTGATTACCTTTGAAATTTAGGATCTGCCTGCGTGTTAAAGGATGAGAACATTCACAAATGTCAAAATACAAAAGAAGGCTTACACAAAGGAAGCATCCTGCGGCAAAGCATTGCCGCTGCACAGCCATCCTCGTTGTCACTAATAAAGCTGGGGGTGAGGGTAGGCAAAACTGGGCCACTCCAACAGCAGTGACTCAGGGAGGAAAGAATACAAGCCTGAGATCAGAAAACAGAGAGTGAGTCTGATGAGCAGGGTTGCCTACCCTGTCCTCTTCTCCAAACGCTCTGAAAAAACAGCAGGACAAAAAGTGTTTCTTGGGGCACAGCTGACTAAAAATTCAAGAAGATAACATTCTTGTCTGCCCACAAAAGACTAGGAAGGCTTGCTCCTGTCTAGGGCATGAAAACGGTTCCATTGAGAGCTGAAACCTCGTTGTCACAGGCTCTGTAGTGGAAAAGCAGTGGAAGTGCATCAACCTGCTGGATTTCCCACCCCCAGCAGGCAGGAGAGCTGCTCACAGCAGGGAGCTAAACACGATTTCTGCTCCTCATCGTGACTGTGCTGTGGATTAGATGCAGATTAACCCAGCGACCTGCCATCTGCTCTCATCCATACTTAAGGATATAAGCAAAGGGAAGCTGATGATTAGGGAAAAGAACAGGTGAGGTTCAGCTCAAAGTTCAATGTCATTGAAAAAAATGTGAATACCAAAACCAGAGTGGGACTGGTTTTAGTGTCCATAGGCCTATGCAGAGCCCACAACGGCTGGGTCATTCTCCTGAGGGTTCAGATGAGAGTGATAAAGGAGGGGTCCAGCCTAGACTAAGGTTCCCAGCATGGGAATTCCTGTGGTCTGTTTTTGGTTCCATCACCAGCTGGCTCAGGGACAAGCCACACCACTCCTCCTTGCCATACCTCATTTTAGCCACTTCTGAAGTGGAGATGCTGAAACATCCTCACCATATGGGGATGTTCCTCGCATCGTGTGTGCTTGCTCTGAGTGATTGGGGATTTACATATGCAAAGTGCAGCAGGGAATTAGGAGCAAGCATCAACCAAACTATCTCGCACAATCACGCCTGAGTGTTATGTAGGAGGAGGAGAGGGATGGGAGACAGACTTGATTTTATCAAGATAGGCATAAACTTCATTTCTAGGAGTTTTCTAATAAAATAAAGACAATTCTCTCTGGCTTGTAACACCTTAATAATCACTTTAGTTGTGACACAGAATCATTCATGCTTTTATTCTGTACTCCTTTTTTAGCTTAGGAAAAGCAAGTCTATTCAAGCAGCCCTTAGAATGAAATCCCTTGATATTCTTTGTGTTGTCAGGTAACAGAATTCACATTGGCTTAAGAATTTACTCTTTGCATGCATCTTATCCATACCTGAGGAACACCCAGAGCAGGTGGGGAAAACATGATGAAGCAAGAGTCCCTGCATGATGCAAGGCAAAGGGGTTGTCTAGCCTGCTGCTGCTTTCCATATGAATAGATTTTATCCAGGCATTGCTGCTGTTGTTGTTATTATTATTGCTATACAGAGAAGGGCATGAGTGAACCTGGGCGCACCAGAGTGCTGTGTCACTGTGATGGTGTTTCTGTTTGCAAGGGCAGCAGTCAGGTTGTATACCAAAGCAACCTAGATGTTTATTTTATCTTTCTTTTAGTATAGTCGCAGAATATGGCACACTAAAATACATTCTGTGGGCATTGGCACTGAGAGGAGCAAAATGCTTGGATAGCTGAGACATGAGGAGTTTCTCCCTTGGTTTGGGAAGGTGCTCTCTCTGCTGGGAGGTCTTCAGTGTCCAGCAGTGGCTGAGCACAACCAGCAGCATGTCATCCTGTCCAGTGGCACCTCTCTCCTCTTCACAACTCCCTATTTTCACAGACCTGTAGGACCTGAATCACCTAAGCAGCCTTACCATGCTTTTGAATTTTGTTGGCTTTGGCCAGAGGGTTTCAAAAGTTATTACAGGGAGAATCACACCCACGGTGTGCTCACATAAGCCTTTAAAAACCCTGCTGCTGCTATGCTTATTACCATGGATAGTCCCCTTAGCTGAAAAATGAGTCATAATTGTAGAAAACAGTGCAGAATTTGAACCTAAGCCATTAATGCTAATGTAATATATGGTGAGAAAATACTATTAACATTTGGATGGATGAGTTACAATACTCTGATTACCACACATTTGCATTCCTTAGCTTCTGTGTGATTACAACCTCAGCTTTGAAGCTGTACTACCACAAAGACCTCTTTTTCTGTTTCGATTTGTTTGCTTGGTGTGTGCATATTTAGAGCCAGTGCTGGTTTGCTGTATTAATAATATTGATTGCACAATGATTCCTGCCGTGCCCAGCCAAGGCGACAGAGAGGGAGGGCAGATGATCCTAAAGGGGTGAATTCCCTCTTAGGAAGGGGAGTTTTGGGGATTTACGGAGCAGTCACCCCGCTGAACTGTGGGCGTGTAATGGCTCTTTAAAGGCTCAAGTCCAAGGTAGCTGTCCCGGCTTCCAGCAAGTTCAGCGGAGAAAGAGCATAGTACCTCTAGAGGGCAATTCATTCCATGGATTGCCGCTGCCTCTGGAGCAGCAAGCTCGGGCGCCGGCCGTCCTCCAGAGGCCGGAGCTGCCTGGAGCCAGGGAGCCGAACCTCCCCAAGGTGACCGGCTGGCTACGAGCGCTCGGACTGCACCGGGGAGGCTGCACCTCTCTCCAGTCCGTCAGCAACAATGTTTCTGCCCACTCACCAGTGTTTTCCTCCCGGTTTTTCCCTTTGAAGAATTTTCTTGTGTGTTTTCTGGTCAGTGTGAGGAGCAGGAGGATTCCCTTGGTGCTGCTGTGCTGCTTTCTCCGAGACACCGGCTGAGAAAGTCTTGTTCCCTGGCTCTCTAACTATGAGCAGCAGCAGTGTCAAAAGGCAGCGAGATAGATCTGAGTACCAAAATAATTGTGGTGTTTCTGGTGCTCTTTGTGTGACAAAAATGTAAGAAGAGATCAGAGGGGCAGGTGGTGAGGCCAGAGTTTGTGCCCAAATGTGAAAGATCTGGCAACCTCTGTACTATTGGTAGGACTGCATTCTAGGACTGAGAAAACAGCAAGCTAAGTTATAAACCCTCTGAACAGCTTGAGGACTCCCGACTGCACAACTCTGATTGAAAGCACCATTTCCTGCATTCTGCACGGGGCTTACAAATTTTTCCTATGTTTTTGCAACTACAGCCAGCCTGGAGGGTCAAGTTCTGCTCTCTCTTAAATTGAGAAAAACTTCTCTGAGAGGTAGGGAACGTGCAAGTGGAAAAGAGTGGCTGACTAAGAACCCGTTGGGCTGCACTGCTGCCTGGAGGACATGGGCAGGGCTAACACTAATTCCCATAGTGGGGCTGCAAGGTGGGGCCCTGCTCACCCTTAGTTTTGGAAAGAAATAGAAACTGTGTTGGCAGACTGAAAACAAAGTCAGGGGGTGCCATGGCTTTGTGGAGAAGGGAGCTTTCTACCCATGCAGAGCAAAGCACATGGGTGCCAAACCTCACCCAGGGAAAGCTGAAGGCAATATCATGGTGCTGGTCTGCCCCAGCCTTGGACCTGGCCAGGGGAAAACGCTGATTTTTGGTTAGTATGTGGAGGTGTGTGTGTGAGGCAAGGAGGGAGGAGACAATTCTGTAACCAGCATCTATATTGCGGTTTTAAATTAATGGCCAGTTGTCTTCATCATGGGACAGGTGTTCCTTTTTATTCCCATTCCTGGAGCAGAATAAATGCATGAAATAAAAAATGTGTAAGAACTCGAACCTTCACATAATGAATATCGTGGATACAACCTCCTGTAAATTACATTCCAGATGCCCAACATGTAAAGTCTCATATATTACTGGGATACTCACGTGTTTTTTCAAGGCTCTCCTACAGTAAAACCCTGAAAAGTTAGCACACCTTCTGCATGTTGGAGAGAGTCTGATGGAGGAGGAAGAACAGCAGAGTCATTAGGGAACATCATTAGAGGCTTAAGAGCTAATGATCCAAAGCACATTGACATTAATGTGACTCGTTTTTTTTGGACTTGAGGCACAGGGCATGTGAATCCTTGCTCGTGATATTTAACATGTCTGGGTTTCATGCACGATTATCTATTTTGGAACGGGAAGCGGTTTTTTCTCCTCTGTTGAGTAAAAAGCAAACAAATAATCCCCTTGTGCTGAACAAATCAAGTCCTAGCACTGAAGGCAAGATTTCTTAGAATTGGTCCCATCATAAAATCTTCTGCTTCATTTTTTTCCTGTGTTTATAAAGGCAGTAACCAGTTCTATTAAAACTAATAGAAATACTCACAGCCGTATAATTAAACCTTGCCTGTCTGTCCAGTGGAAGGAAAAGCCAAGGCCAAGGGCACTTTAACTTTTTAATTATGCTTTTCCTTCTGTCACAATAAAGCCACAAAACTCTGTTGTTGAGGCCTAGCTGGAAAAATCAAAATATTCTCCTCTGGGGACACTGTTTCTCCCCTCAGAGGGGAGAGGGTCGAGGAGACAGCTGGGCTCTCACTGAACAGGGCCATGCAGAGATTCCTGTGAGGGACTCAGTGCCTTGTAACTCCGTGTTAAGATTTACTTTTTGCTTGAAGGAACAGTCCCTGTGCATTCATTTTGACCTGGTAATGGCTGTGTAACAATCCAGGATACTACTTATTTACGTTGCTCCCTGACAGCTTAAAAATTCATTAATGTCTCAGCAATAAATTCTGAGTAGACTTCCCCGAAGAGATGAAAAACAGGGG
The DNA here is from genome assembly GCF_000691975.1 of Corvus brachyrhynchos. NCBI lineage: Eukaryota > Metazoa > Chordata > Aves > Passeriformes > Corvidae > Corvus > Corvus brachyrhynchos. The sequence goes on from NW_008238126.1 coordinate 2,159,524, forward strand.
ACACCAGCTAATGAATTATCAGATAAATACTCTGAAAGGAGGGCCTGTGCTCCTTTTCTACCCGTTACCATGCCTGAATGGAAAGGGGCTCGGGTTTTAGGCTTCATTTTTTATTTCTGCTTTTCTGCAGAATGTAGGAGTAACGTAGGCAACCTCCCCATCTGGCACAGGCAGTCCATATGGCAGCCATACGATCTCCTCCCCTGCATTTCAGAGACTTCTGAACTGGAAGGGCAGCCCTGTCTGAAACCCAGCATGGGCTACGAGTAACTTCCAATTCCCATCCTGTTCTCCCTCCCTCCTGAGCCACTTATTTAACAGTGACAATTTACATACGGTGGTTTTACAGTGTGGACTAGGATGCCCCAGGGACTGATTTAAGACTCACAAATCCATTTCAGAGCCTTTGTGCTGAGAAGACAGTGTGGCAGATTCAATATTCAGCTGTGCTCATCTAAATCCAGAGGTGATTCGGGGGAACAAAACCCTACAGATTTACCTTGGTGCAAGACAGAAAAATAAAGGCACCTGCCTGGACTCAGAGCCACTGCACATCAGTGAAAAACACCTTGCACACAAAATTCACAGTACTTTTTAGCTAAGGATAGATGACAAGCCTGCCACTATATATGCAAATATTGTAGAATGCAGGAGGAGATAAAAAAACCCCAGATTTTTTTACTGCTAAGTTACCTTTCCCATCTCAGAAAGTGACAAATTTAGGAGAAAATTAAAGCTGGACCAAATTCTGTCCTTGTAATTTCTATGAAGAAGCTATGCCAGGTCTTTTCGCAGATAGTTCTTTGCTGTGGATTGCATGCATGGATGAATGACCCTCACATAAGCCACATTCATTTTTAAATTTACTGAGAGTGAAAGGGAAACCCAGCTCGGAAAACACTGACAATGCAAAACTAAGAATTTGACTGAAGAAAAAGAGTTTTATTAAAGTTATGGAACACTTTTTAGTCTTAGTTACATGGAAATAGCGAAAATGCGTACTGGGACAGACCTTTCTCAGGACCTAATGCATCATCCTGTTTGAGGCTGAGACACCTGGGAGAGGGTAAGAATGAGGAACAGAATTCCTTGCCTCTATCACTTTCTAACAGGCAATTAAATTTACTTAAACCTTGACAATTAATTTTATTTAAGCTCTGATTTCTTTTTACTATATAGGAATATGAAACTGTGCCCTGATATTAATAATAAATGAGGAAAAAACCCGATTGAAATAATCATGATGAGCACATTAGTTTTCACAAATATAAGTGTTTCAATTTCAGTCTCAAAATGAAAATGAAAATGAGAGGAAACCCAGATTTTCTCCAGCCATACTCTCCCATATATCCCAGTGCTACTGAGAATGCTGTGGATCTTTCATGAGCCATCCCTGCAAAGGAAGGTGCTCACATTTTTAAGGAGAAGCAGCTTGAAAAATTTTCTAAGGTACTAATCATGGGAAAAAAATAATGAACACTGAAACTGTGGGGCTTCCAACAGTTGTGTATAACAGAACCTCTTCAAGGTGCTAAACGGCCCAATAAATATTTGGGGGCTGCCACTGCTTCTGGTAGCAGCTACAGCACCTCCCCCTGCTGCTGGCAGTACTGGGGGCAGAAAATGTCACTGACACCCTTCAGGCGAAGTTCCATAGTTTTGCCAGGAATTGTACATGCAGGTGAACAAAACCTGTGCTTCTGACTCCTCTCCTTTGCTCATTTGAATGCTGGTCTTGTCACACAGTGTTCAAGAAGTAAACCTGGGCAAGGAGGAGACTCCAGCTGTGATGGAGCAGGCAGTGGGTGGGCTCCAGGGAAAGGACGGTCTGCAGGTGTGGGGCTGATGGATCACTTCCCTTTTACCAAGCAGTTACTCACAGCCAGGTGGAGGACAGCAGGCTTTCCAAGGAGGCTATTTAGTCTTTTATCAGTTAATAAGATATTAATGTCTTCATTTGGATGTATGGCAAGAACATTTTATATATTTTATATATATATATATATATATGTATATTTGGGTGTGCGTCTCTGTGCAGGCTTTCCAAGGAGGCTATTTAGTCTTTTATCAGTTAATAAGATATTAATGTCTTCATTTGGATGTATGGCAAGAACATTTTATATATTTTATATATATATATATATATATATATGTATATTTGGGTGTGTGTCTCTGTGTGTGCCTGTTTTAAAGACAATACTCAGAAGGTCACAATGCAAAGGTAAATGTGCACCCCTATCCATGAGACTCTGCTCTAGAGCAGGAAAGCCTAAGGCAGTTTCACATGCAGAAGATCACATCAGTTTTTCTCCAGCCTCCCTTGTACTCAGACGCCCAAAATTCTGACAGTGGACTTCCAGTTTTGGTCCTTCCTGCAAAGTTGCAACCTGGAATAATCCTGAAATATCAAACTTTCCAGCAAATCCTTCTGCAGTCCTAAGCCAGATATCCACACTTCAGTGGGGCCAATTGAGTACTCTGAGCTCTCTGGGCTTTATGGAAAGGTTTCATTCTGTTCGTGTGACTCACTCTTCCTCCTGTTGGGATAATGGAAAAGATAAACCTACATTTGCATGTCGAGAAACCACAATCACCAAACACACAGAGAACAGAAACAACTAAATAGGGGAATATTCAAAAAGTTTTTTCTAGTTCAGATTAAAAAAAAGCCCCAACAAATGCTTCCAGCAGATGTTTTCTAACAAATTTGCATCTGGAGAATTCTGCCCTTTTCATTTTGCAGACCCATCTGATGGTGTACACATGTTGGACTCTTCACGTGGATTCAAGCCTCCATCTGGGATTAGCCTAGCAGTCACAAAAGCATCAGGAAGACCAGCTGCTCCAGCAGTTCAAAACTAGTTTACATTAGTCCTTCCATTGCTGCTATGTAATAGCCTGATTTGACAAACACAAAATCTCTGAGTCAGTGGAAAGCCAAAATGAAAAGCCATTTTCTGTAGCTCTGCCATGTACTTAACAAGGTTATATAACCAGTCATTACTTAGCTCTTAAACTAGCCATTAAGGGGTGTTTTGCCTAAAAAGGGGTAAAGAGGTGTGATGAGTCATCCAGACTTCCTCCAAATCTTTGTGACAGTTAAAATTACATAGAAGTCAAGCTGACATCAAAAAAGTATTTCTACTGATGATTGGCCACAGCCAGTTGTGATTCCCCCTCTCTCCTGCAGAAGTTTTTGGATTACTCAGTTCAGTACTGCCCCTGGTGAGAAGGAGGTGTATGGCTTTGGAAACAAAACTATTTTTTCCCCTCTGAATGTGCTTTTGCTCTGTCTCCTGTGAGTGGACACACATTACTTGTTACTCTTCAAGAGCTTCAGAACACATTCAAAAAACGTCAAAACCAGAAGGAGAAACATCCCAGCCTCACATGGATCTCATTTATCTCGTAAGCTTTTCAGGACAACTCTTGAGGGTCCCTGTATTGTATCTAGCAGAACTGTGCCAGACTTCTTCCAACTCTTAAGAAATAAAATGTGTTTAGCAACAGTTTAACTGAAGCCATCCAAACAAAAATCTCCACCTTATCCATGAATAAAGCACCAGAACAGGATCCAGAAGGCCTTCTCTCTGTCCCACTCTGCTGTTGATCCAGAAGGAGCACAAACCCTCGGTGCACAACAGTAATGTGTCTCTCAGGCATTCACCACCAAGGCGCCTGCTGCAATCCAAGGGGCTTCTCCTCTCTCACCCCTGTCTTCAAGTGATCATCTGAGAGAGGCAGGGACAGAAAAAATGCTGAATGCTGTCCATCACCTTATTACTAATATTAGTAATATTATTAGTAAAATATTGCTGCCCAGCCTACATAGCTGGAGGCTCGTCCTTCTGCACAGACTCCAGCATGAGCAACTTTATGTCAGTCACAACCCAGCCCGTCATTCACACAAGCTCCCAGGAAACTGCCATCTCTGTGAGAAGGTTGGGCTGACTTATACTCTGCTCTTGGGAGGGTCTACCTAAATGTCTTGAATTCAGTACAGTCCACACAGAGAATTTGTCTCACTATGAATGATGAGTTTTCTGACCTATTTCCCCCCAGGTTTCCAGGGACAGGGACAGTCCTGTGCAGCTCTCTGGAATTTGACAGAGCCCTTCACCTACACTGCAGTCTGGAGGACAAGGAGGTTGAAAGCTGAGGTCTCTTAAGCCCCATTCCCTTTCCTCGAAAAGATTTCAAACTGTCTTTGGAGGCTTTCTGCTAGCTACATGCCTTCTGTGGCAAAACTGGGAGGGGATGATCTGGCTTCGTGCACTTTTAAAAAAGCTTGAGAAGTAAGAGCATTAGCTTCTCCACGGTGGCTAAAAAAAGGCTTGCTAAACCCCTTGAAACCAATTGAGGAGCAGAGCAGAGTTAATCCTGGAAAATGCTCACAGTAGCTCAGTGACACATGGCCATGCAAAGGCAGAATGGTGTTGCAAGTGATCTGCTCAAAGAGGACCAGGAGAAGTTGCAGCTGCATTTTGGGCTGGGGATGAGCCCTCAGTGTCCCCGGAGTGGAAGTGGAGGCTGCTGCTACGAAGCTTCTCCCACTGCCTCTTTAACATTTTGCTCTTCTTCATGTAAGATTTTCTCTGTTGGGAATTTCTGACATTTTTCTGTCTGCATTCTGAGTTCAGGCTTATGGAGAATAGGCATGAAGTACAGTCATAAAAGCTTTCTCCTTTGAAAGGACTGTGTGTTCCAGTCTCTACTTGGAAAAACATTTCAGAATGCATTATCACCATCCACATTGTGCAGTGGTACAAATAGCACCCGTGTACTCGAAACAGGACCAAGGTCCCCTTGTCCCAGACACTGCACTTCCAAGGAATGAGAGGTAATCTCCATTTTCAATGTTACAGCTGAAACACCAGAAAATGGATTTAAACTTGCAATGGCATTCTGTTGGATTAAACATATTTGGGCGAAGCATCTACCCTTCATTTAAGGTGTGAGAAGCCATCAGGTCTTTTATTAAATTAGCTTGCTGAAGCAATAGCACCCTCCATCCAAAACATGGGCTCATGTCAAGGCCCAAATGAAAATGTATGGAGCTTATAAGGAGCCTCAGTTGCATGGAAGGATGGAGTGTGCTGGATGTAGTTTTAAGAGAGGGCTCTGTGGCTGTACATACACAAATGCATGAGAGAGAGAGAAAAAGGTACAGAGAGAAGAAAAGAAGGAAACAGAAAGAAAACTTTAGAGATGGACACAGAACTGCTGATGGTAGGACCCTGAGAAATATCTGAGAGAATTGATGCTTAGAGTCTGAAAAGGGCTTGGAAGTTTGGCAAAGAACAGACTGTTGTGTGACTCCCTTGGGAATGTGGTTTTTGTGTGGTCCTGCTAAGTTAATGGAACTGCATCCAGGAAAAAACTGTCTTTAATTCTTTTAACTGAATCACTCCAAAGCTTTGCTAGTAGCTTGACTTAAAAAAGAAATTAGAAATCCTAGAATAGAAATCTACCACTTTTGCTCATTTTTAACATATTTCTCTTCCAACAATGTGTTCTCAACAGGCAATGGAAATTACCTTCTAAAAATTACACCGCTCCAATAACAAACAGAAATCTTCCATGTGACATAATGTAGCCTATCAAAACTGTGCCATATAACTCAAATTTCAAGTTTCAAATAACTTATCACCCCTCTATTTGGTTTTGGTTTATTTCAATTAGTTTCTGTTGCTTTTCTGTAGAAGGATGACAGACAGCTAAAGCCTTCAAGAATCAAGCAAATATTATCCTCGTTATACAAACATCACTGAAATCCTCTGATGCTGTTTGTTCGTTGACATGGTTTCCATAGGGGCCACTCCCTCAAGTCCTTGTTTAATTTTCAAATTTGCCCTGGAACCAAATTTTTCAATTATGCTCTGGCCACATGAGATTCTGCCAAGGCAGCTTAAAGGCAGATTTTCCAGGCTCCAACGTGGTAAGACGCGAGGTATCCTCTTTAGAGCGTCAGATACCCATCCCAGCTCTCCACAGGTAATTGGGAGGATGATGACTCCACAGCTCAGCCAACAGAGTTCTTAAGGATCTCAGGTATCTTACTGACAAACTCAGAGGTGTCAAGTACTGCTTCATATGTCACCTTGCCATAAATACAATACCCCAAGTAATCACAAGCTGGCATTAACTCTCCACCAGGCTAAAAAATCTGAAGCTCTGGTGAATTTTTTGAAAGTGACCCCACTTTTTGCTGTTGTTTTCCCTCTCTACTTTGGACACAAGAGCTGGGAAGGCAGGATAGTCCTGACTTTTTCTACCTGCAGCACCACAAATAGCACAGATCCCGTAACATGGGGCCAGGGAAAGTCACCTGGGTGTGCATGACACTGTGTTCTCAAGTGGTCAGACAGTTTCTTTTGGCTCATTTCCAGGGAAAATCACACGTAGAGAAGGAAAAGGCAAAATCTAGTGATAAAATGAGTGTCTGATCAATAGCTGTATTTGCTAGTCAAATGAGGTTTAAACACAACGGCCTCCTCCTTTCTCTGCTGTAAATCCAAACAAACTTACCTGCAACCATGGAGTGTTTGCTGAAAAAAACTCCAAAAACATTCTATCAGAGTGGGAAATAACATCTATTTTTCCTCCAAATTAATGGCCATGTGTCTCCCTTCCCCCTCTGCAACAACGAGCTGATTTGATAGACATTTTCTAGCCTGTGTCACTCTCCCGTCGTGTTCTTCATATAGTGAGATTTCTTCTACTTCTTCTCCATGCTGTGCCACTCTCTAATATGATGACAAGGCAAAGTGTGGAACTGGGTGAGAAAAAATCCTGAGGCTGTATTCATTAACATGGAGAAAAGATTCAAAATAGCCTTGTTTCTTGAAAGGTTTGAGAGAAAAAAAAAATATAGCTGAGAAACATCAATAGCGACTTATTCTCTTATTTTAAATCAGAGCTGATCCATCCATCAAGACCAGATAAGATGAAAACTTCAACTGTCCACAGGACTACAGTTCACAGACTCTTTTTGCTGCCGTCCTTGTCCCTGAGTTAAAGGGCTCATTTTCCTGAGGGAGACAAAGTGGAAATTCCCCTAGGAAGCACAGAGGGTTTCCTCTACTTCCCAAAGGAAGAAATATTCATGAGCAGTGTTTGCAGGGCTGATACTGCAAAACTGGCACTCAGCAGTGTTTTTTTCTCCCCCTCCTGTGTTGTGTGATACCACTTGGGACTTGAGAGCTCAGACACAGCCCTGCTCCTTCCCAAGGAGCTTCCCAGCCATGGCTGGCCTGTACTTTAAGGTGTAGGCAGGGTTGGGCTGTCCCCTCCTGCCCGGGAAGGCATTCCCCAGCCCCCAGCCCTAGCCACGCTCTTTGCTGAGACTCCTGGCCTCTGTGGTGAGTGACTTTTCATCGACCATGAGAGGCTTGGAACGGCGCAGCTCCTGCTGGTGCAGGCAGTCAGAGGCTTTTGTTAATTACTCTTACATACTCCCTTGGAAAAGCTGCAGCACGCTGGCAAGGTACCTCTTGGATTCCCAGGCTAGCCAGAGGCTAGCCAGAACACACAAGCCCAGGAACATGACCAGCATGCCTAACATGAATGAATTCACTCCAGACTCTGCATACTAATTAGAAGCCACTTGCTAGTAAAGTAACAACTTTACTAGAAATAGGGTTGGTAGCAGCCCTCTCATTGGATCAATCAGCTGTCACCCAGGCACCGAAATAAGCAAGTAGATCTTCATAAACACACTTTGCAAATTGGCAATGAGTTCCTTTGCAAATATGACCCCAATTTAATCATCTAAACGGGAGGAAACTCCTTTGGGGATTCTGGTTTTTCAAAGACAATAATCAATGATCATCACCAACTTAAACTGGCTTAAGCAGTTTACTGAAAATTAAGATACATGCACACCTGATCCATTCCGTGTCTGTCTGTCTCTCCTTATCACTGTCATTTCACAAATAGCACAGAATATGCACCAGGACAAGATCTTAATGCACTTGTTAGAACATAACAGTTCATCATTGTCAGGCAGATAACCCAAAGCCCAATGCTGAGGATACAGTGCACTTTTAAAAGGGCATAAACAATTTAGCACAAATGAAAAATAAATTTGTCCTGTCTAATAAAGACCTCATAAATACACTGATGTATTACAATAAGATGTATGGGGGGTGGGGGGATGATGTCATTCTAACACAGGCTTTTTCATCAGCTTTGTTTTCCTACTTCAAGCAAATAAGGGGAGGGGAAATATGTCAGGTTACAAATGAGAATGAGAATTGAAGTTCTTAGCAGTAAATCCTCTCTTTCAAAATCAAGAAATCTCTTCTTTAATGCTAAAGAAGATGTTGAGCATCCCTGGAGATGAACATAAAAACATATCCAGGATTAGAATCTAATCACTGTTCCTCCAAATTGGTGCATTTTAAACACAGACATACCTACTTGCACACAGATAACCCTCTGTGTGTGTGTGTGTAACTCCTGAGGTCTGAGAGTGCTTCCCACAGGGCAGAGCAGTACAATCTATCAGCCTATTAATAGTTTCCTGCCCTATATGAGTTGTTGCAAGGTAGGGAATCATTGTTCTCCACAAACAAGTTGCCGAGACAAAATAACTGCTGAGGTAATTTCTTTTTCCTCTTGTGCCAGAAGTACAACGGGGAAAAGTGGAAAACTGTCCACTTTGGTAACAGGTATCAACACCATCAAACAACAGAATCACTGCAAGGGGTTTTAACTAGATTTTTTTTTGAAAGTTTAAAAGGGGTCTGTATGAAAGAAACCAGGAGAGACTTCTCCTAGAGAATGTCAGCTTCATTTCTTGAGTGGTTCTCAGCCCAGCACGTCACTGATCCCTCACCTCCATGCAGAGTTTTGTCTCTCTATCCAACAAAGCATTATAGTTTACAAGGAGGAGTTTTGCTAGGCTCTGCCCTCCAAATCCAAGTTCTTCCTTCATACAAAACAGACGACTAAGATTTTACATTTTAATCTACATTTGCTCACACCACCAAGCCCTTCTGGCCAGAAGCTCTGCAGTCAACACTCCTTTGCAGCAGAAACAGAATCTCCCTTAACAGATGTGAAACCCTCAGGTTTTAATGATCGCATCATCTACTCCAGTTTCCAACAGCTCTAAGTGGTGTTTTCAAAGGGGGATAAACATTTTTTTGTGCGGCAAAGCTCTGCAGAGAGCTATTGTATGCAGTGGTAGGTACCTCCCAGCGCCAGAGCAAAAGTTAGGTAGTTCACATGCAAGGTCTCCCTGAGGCAATGAAAGTGCAGATAAAAGGTGAGAAAGGATAATGTTAAAATTCAAGTTTATTGCATAACATTAAGTATGCATTTCTAGACTTTGACCAAGGTCAGTGTTAGGAGAGACAGGTCTTTCTTAAAAAATTTACTAAGTATTCCCTTTTCTTTCACTTTAACTTGACAGTTAATTCAAAGCTTGATCCAAAGACAATTATGACTATGCTTGTGAAAGAAGCTTAAGTTAAAGGGTTTTTTTAATGCACACCTATTGACCTATGCCTTGCCTTCCCACTCGTGATTTTGCTGCATCTTAACCTATGTGTATCTGCAAACCTTGTGTGTCAAAGGCATCATGTGCCCTTTTATGGTGGTGATGAGTAAGGAAGAGCTCAAACCATGAAATGATTTTGCTCTTTCATTGCATCTCTCTCCTGTTTGGCGTGACGGATTTTTGCCTCTCCACCTTCCATTTGTTCCACTTACTTCGCTGTTGATAACAAAAATAAAGTATCATAACATTTGGTAAGAACATGTGAAAGGAGACTTTACCAGAATTAGCACATTATCTGTAGAAACACACAATCCTCGTGTATGATTTCTTAATGGAGCAGACCCAGTGGTGTAGTGGTTCTGAGGAAATTAACCAATTTTGTAGCTATTGATGAGAAGAGAGAGAAAAAGAGAGAGTGAGAAAGAGAGAGAGTTTTTTTCCAGTGGGAAATAAGAAACAAATTATTTTTTCGCTTAAGACCACACAGAGACAATAACACTGTTTCATAAGGAGCAGTTTGGAATAAAAATATGTTGTGAATCAAAAGTCTTCCACCTCAAACCAAGTCAGAAGTCTGAATCTCACAAGCAAATTTTTCTGAAGAGGCTTATGGTCCAGAAAAAAATCCAGGATTTAAAATGGTCAGAAAGCAGTGCTAATCCCATAATTTGTGAACAAAATTCCTTTTGCTTGTACCAACATCGTTGGATTTGCTTGTTTAGAATGCCTCCTAGGCAGCAAATGGTGTGCTTTAAGAAATTTCAGTTTCTACCAGGTCTACAGGTTAGCCCACTTTAAGCCCTGGAATTAGCTACAGTCAGCAGGAGCCACCTGCATATCAAAGGAAATAATATGGTCCTTAGCACCTGAGGAAAGGAAAAAGGGAACCTTTCTAGTGAAAGGGAAAAAAAAAAACAACACCTCATTCCTCATTTTTGAGCAAAATGAGCAAACTTCTTTTAGAAAGGATGGGTTTTCATCAAATGAGTGAACCAGGAAAAAGGAGGAAGTTTAGGAGGTTACGTGGGCTGTATTTTAAGATGAGAAATACAAATTACCACCACCACCTAATTAATTTCTCCCTTGAATATTGTTTAACATATTTGTTTTTTCAGAAATGAAAGAAATCAGCAGATTTGTGTGTGATGAGATTGTTGACAGACTTTACTGGAGAAAGCACTAGGAACCTAAAGTGACCCCTAAAGAATAATGTTAGTATCTAATCTTATCTTCACAAATTTACAGGTGAAGTGTACAGGATAAAGTTCTTTAGAGAAGCCCAGCAAGCAGATAGCCCAGACACACTGCACCTCTCAGGGTGGCTAGTTCAAATTTAATCATGAGCTGAGAAGGAATAATCCTGGTAGGTTCAGAAAACCAGTTCTAAATTTGGACTGCTAGCAAAATTCTGAATGTATTTACTCTGGATTCCATTTCTCAACCCATATTAAAGCTCCATAGCATAATCAATTATGGGTTTATTGCAAAGTACAGTAGGATTCAATCTCTAGGAATGCCTCAGGGTATGTCTTAGAAGGACGATAAAACTAACAGTAATGGGGCTACAGCTTCTAAGGCTAATTTTCACAGTTACAAATTTTATAAATAAATAGAAGGAATGTCAACTCTCAGTCACTCAGCTTGAGGTCTCTCATGCTGATAACTCGTCTCTTCTCAGATGCTCTCCCTTTCCTCAGATAAATTCCTTTTTCTGTTCTGAGGCCCCTGGGACTTGTTCAAAGCACTTCCATTCCTACCTTTCACATCACTAAATGGAGCAAAGAACTAAGGCAACAAGGAATATGCAGCAAATACAGGAGGGGATGGTGCCCTCCCTAATGTTGCATCTCAAGGAACAATCGTACCACCCGCAAGCGCAATTTCATGAGATCTCGAACTAAGCAGCATGAGGCAGTGCCAGATGGAGAAGAGGCTGCCTTGGAAAATGCAAGAGGTATGGGTATTGACATTA
>NW_008238126.1:2171033-2180014 GCF_000691975.1 Corvus brachyrhynchos
ACCGTCTTGCCAGAGTGCCTGAGATTGTTTATTTCATATCAGGCAAAAGAAAAACACAAGGAGCATTCTTCCACTGTAGCTGCCATTTCACACTGGACACCACCCAGGTCTCCTGCTAAGCCTCGCTCGACTCAGCTAAATTGCTGTGTCCCACCAATGTATAGCTAGGGAAAACCTTCAGCATCTTGGTTTTGTCTTCAACCCTGCCAGTGATGGGGAAGGGCTTGAGAAGGAAGGAACAGATTCTGTGTGGCAACATCTGGTTGTGCAGATAACACCAACAGCAGATATTCAGCTTCTATCATTGTGGGGCTGTCTTTGAGCATCAAGGACTGGTAGGAAGAGATGGCATTCACCTGATCAAATGGGACAAAGAAGCTTTGTCAACAGGCTGGCCAGCCTCGTGAAGAGTGTTTTATAGTAGGACTGGTGTGGGAGAGAGATGGTCACTTGCAATCAAGTGAAGAAGTGGTGGAACAGGATGGTAAGGAAGGGTAATGTGGACAAAAGAGAAATTCCATTTAAACACAATAAAAAACCATTTTACTGCAGGAGTGGTTGAACATGCAGCAGGTTGTCCAGAGACTGTGGTGTCTCCATGTCTGGAGATATTTCATGCCTGACTGGACATTCTCTGAGCAGTCTGCTGTAAGTGACCTGCTCTGACCAAGGGGGTAGGACTTGCCAAGCTCTAGAGGTGCCTTCCTGATTCTTTGATTCTGCCTTTCCTCTCCCTCCACTCCCTCCTGCATCCTTTTCAAAGATATTTTCGCACAGTTTCCACGCCAGTGCAGCTCTCTTAGAGATGCAAGCACAGAGAAAAGTGTCTGGCACTTCCACTTGTTGGTGTGGTTCAAATCCCAACAGCATTTTGTCTGTTAACATTTCCAGTGTCCGTGTCCTGGAGGAGATCACACTGGGAGCAATGAGACTAGAGGCAGGGAGGAAAATATACCTCATTATTTGAGAATCCTCCATTAAAATGTAGTCTGTTGTACATTGTTATAATCTTTGACAACAAATGTTGGCCTTAAAGGATAAGATTGAAAACCATGGGGAAATAACATGCAGTGGAAATGGCCAATAAAAGCACACCAATATCCACAGAGCCTTCAAGATCTAATATGATCTAATAAACAGAAGATCAACCTGGAATCTGAAACTGGATAAATCCTTGCCTCTGCTGCTCCCTTGGTTATAGAATGTCACACAAGTCACTTGACCATTCTTTCCATAATATCACTTATGCACCCAGTCCTACTTGTTCCTACACCCAGCTGTGAAATGGGGTTTAGAACAATTAACTTCCCACACTCTTTATTTGATGCCAGAGTTAATTAGTTCCTTTGTGTACGAAGAATTCTAATGCTGCTTTTGCCATCAGAGTATTCCTTGTAGACAGTAACTATGTTTTATAGGGATATTAATACTCTTTCTGTGCAGCTGCACAAGGGATGTGTTGTCACCTACAAACAGCATCATGGCTTGCATTGGATGTTTACACAGGAGAAGAACAATCCTTTTGGGGGCTATCCCTCACCAAGAAACCCTTGGTGAAAATGTGTTTGCTGCCCGATTCTTAAGGGAATTCCATCCAGGTTTATAGTCACTCATTTCTCTCCCTGACCAAGTTCAGCAAAACCTGTGCCTCTGCACTTTGAGACATCCAAAAGAGATGTACACCTTCCTCCTGTTGGTACACGACAAAATAGAAAACTGTTCTATAGAAGTTGTACAGCCCGTTTATGTCAGATTTCCAAAACGAAAAAGAGATCATTTTTTTGGTTTCCCTTTCTTCAGATATGAAAGTCATCAAAGAACATTCTAGATGTTTCACAGCTTACAAACATGGCATTATGTTACAAAGGATTGTAGGGTTGCAAGTCACAGTTAGCACCAGGCTGATGCATGAGTATTTTAAGGGGGTTTCCAGTGTATTCACCCATTGGATAGCCCTTTTGCCTGTAGTTTCAGCAGATTCCCACAGACTGGGAGCTGCTCAGATAGACAACGAGTGATACATCCCCATTCAAGCAAGTCCAGCTCCCTGGTAGCTCTGGTAGGCCAACAACTGCAGGGAAAGCACCCAGTTGCTTTTTCCTTGGTGTAAATCCCCCCTGAAATGCCAATGGGAATATTTTTCAGGGAAGGATGCAGAACAAAGCAAGTTTTCTTCATACCATCAATGCTGTTCTCAGGTCTGGACTCTGTAGTTCTACCTGTGTTGCAGAAGATGGTGTCATTTTTCCAGGAGCTCATTGTTATCTGGAATGATTCACTTCCAAAACCTGTAACTGCCCTGCCAGGCTGACGGGACTGTGAGACACAAAGATCCAAAATCCAAGTTTCCAAGGACCACAGACAGCATAAATTGTACATACATGTATGGGCCCTGCTGAGAGTGAGGTGCAGTACGTGATGGTCTCTTGGGTGTTTCATATGTCTGTCATGTGGAGTGCTGTAAAACTGAACAATACAGACCTTTTAATTAGAGGTGGAGACAGATAGCTCATGCATCCATGCCAGAAATACCCAACCTGCCTGTTTTAAATAGCTTTTCATCCATGGCCGAGCTCTTTAAACTTTCTCCTTTTATTAAAACAGCTCAACTGAGACCATTTTAATGTGCCCCCATCTAGTTATTTTATTGGAAAATATTAAAAGTGTGGGCCAGGTGAAATTAAATGCTTTCAAAGTGGAAATCAAGCAGTACTTTCAGTTTTTAAAATCAGCTTCCCCTCCTTGTGCTGATGCACTTAATACTATCCCCTTATTTAAGAGGTATTGTTTGAGCTAAAATTGTGAGTAACTCTGTAATGAGCACGAACAAAGGAAATGATAAGTAAGAAAAATACAGCTCATTAGAGAGAGTGTGATTTAAAAGGGAAATGGACTTCCAAAGGCCTGAGATATTTTTCTCTGGTTATTAACCAATATTCTTAGCATCCCCTCTAGCACATGCCAAGGGTAGATGGGAATAAAAGCAGGAGAAGCCAAAGATAACATGTCCTCCCCCAGCTGCTGAGACCAGCAGGTCACCTCCAGGGAAAGGCTGAAAGGGAGGCACAGAACTGACCCTTCCTATCTTGAGCACAGATGTTGTGTCTCATTTGTGGAAAAGATCAAGCTGCCACTTTCCAGACTGGCATATCCTAGCTGAAGGCTTGGCCTGGATGGTTAAGCCTCCTGCATGTATCAGGAGTCATCTGATGTCCTGTGGTGGGCAAGTCAAAGTCCATAACCAGAAGGACAGCAGTGCCCATGTGCCTCTTACCAAGCCAGCCAGGCAGCCAGCCTTCAAAGTACTTCTGATTTCAGGTGAGAATGGCTCAGAGAAGAGGGGGTTTAGGACAGTAGTTGGCAAGAAACTAACTCCTCAAACACATACACTGAAAAGTTTTTTCATCCACTATTAAAATATCTCCTCCTGGTTCCCACTGAAGCACTGCTGGTGTTTTAGGTCCCATCTGACCCTAAGGTCCTTTACAGAGGACAGGAACAAGGCCTTGGATATTGTCACCACAGACACAGGATTGTCACTGTGGTGCTACCAACAGCATGGTCCCAGCCTTGCGCCAGGATGTGCACAAGCTCAGGATGGGAATCCCACCACACTCCTCCCCATTGAAGGCTGTCCCTGACTGGGCTGCCCCTGCTGTCATGAGCAAGCACTGGAAGAGTTGCCTGGACACTCAAACAATTCTCCAACCCCAAACAATCATTCTCCTCGGCACAGCTTTGATGTAACTTGTTCACTAACACCGCCAGAGCCGATGCACAACACCCCTTTCTTTGTAACCAGAGGTGTGACGAGGTGCTTGCCATGGGATCCCAGCATGGCTTCGTGGTTCACATTATCAGAAGGCTGAGAAAAGTTCCTCTAGGCTAAAGCACAAGTTCAAGAGCTGGCAAAGAGCAATCCCTGGGGCTGTAGGAGGAGAAAAGGGGGACTACAGGGCACAGAATCAATGAGGCAAAAGGGCATATCCTGGTGTAATCAAGCTGTAAAGGCTGACCATTAAAACACACCTGTCCCATCTACCCCACCACAGCATCAGTGTAAATGGGACCAGTTCAGCTGGGAGCGAGGTGAGGACTTCCTTGGAGACAGCATGACAAAGACACACCACCACAGCTGGCCTTCCATGAACCTGATGCAAGATGCAGCAAATCCATTTTACACAGGTCCCACTCAAAGGACAGCTGTGTATGTTCACAGCACTCTCAGGAAAAAAAAGGAAAGAAGAGCTATGGGAACTGTACTTCTCCCAAATTTTGGATTGTTGTGCTTTTTATTTCCATGAACAAAGCCAGGAAGACATAGTAATGCAAATAAAAAAATGTAAAATATGACTTTGATTTGACCTTAAGAGGATATGGGATATGGATAATAATAAAATATTTCTGAAACTAAGGAATAAATCTAGCTCTGGGAATTCTCAGGGAGGGGAAAAAGCATTCATAAAAATTCACTCCTCTCTGAGCTGCAGCCCTGAACCTCCCATGCACTAGATGGGAGACACTGATAAATCTAGGAGTCCATATGTGCCAACCAGCTCATATGTTTTCAGTGAGCAATGACAGGGAGCCAAATTGCTTTATTCCGATTAGTGAAGGTCCTCTGACTGCAAAATACACCGTGCGAAAAAAAAATATTGAGTTTTAGTTCGCTGACACATCAATTTAAGAGAATTATTGCTCTCACATAGAGGCCAAAGCATGTATCTCCCTTCATGTATGTGCAGTAAAAACTAATTGTAAACTTTTATGTTGGGGTGAAAGGGGAGGGAGAGAGGAATGGGAACGGTACCTCTCCAACCTGCAGCAGCACGTTCTGACCCCCGTGTGTTATCTCAGTGGAGAACTACTGGCATTTTGTTTTATTCCTAAATTCAAAACAAACTCTCTGTAAACAGCATCACGACTCCCATTTTTTCTCAGCTCTCTCTTCTCTAAAGAAGTTTCTAGAAAGCTGTTTCATCCAGCTTCTTGGTCATAAAGTCCCACAGATGGCCAGAGAGACCACTAATGAAATCCACGACTGGACCGTCTCCTGCTGCGGCTTAAATCTTTCTTACTCTACTCACAGAAGTGATTTGGCAGGGGGGCATGCCAAGGTGCCTGCGATGTGTGGTCATTTCAGAGCCTCCTCTGGGTGGGTTTTAAGCCCTGCCATGTGCTGGAGCTGATTCAATTATGCTATTTCCTGATTTGCCATGATGCTCCCCTCGCCCAGAGGAAGGGGGGCCGCGGGTCCTACGCACACTAATACCACTCAGACAATAGGCATGCGAAATTGATGTTCATGCAATATCTTTAAGTCTCCAGAGATTTGTATTTTAGCTATTGTACGAAACGCTTCGCTTTCATTGCTTCTCTCCTTCACCTTTGTTTCCCAGCTCACCGTCTCATCTCCTGCCTTGGCTGGGGCTCTGGCTGCTGCGGGTTTCTTCATTGCATATTCAGGAGATCTACTGGTGCAAAGCAACTCATTTTCACCACCTGAAATTCGCACCGTGAAGGCAGAAATAATCAAATATTTTGAAAAAAGCTGGTGAAGCGAAACACTGCACATTAATTATTGTGATAGTTATAGGATAATAACTAATTATTAATTATGATTTCCAGCAATTGCTGCTTTGTATTTTGTTGAAATCTTCAGCTCAGCACTGAAATTTGTACGAGTTCCTCTAATGCAGCATTTTCACCATCAAAATATATAGCATGCTCCCATTTTTGCTGGAATGATTTTCCTCCGTGATAAAACAGGAACTGGCCTTTCCTAGGATAAGAAAAGAAGAATTTATACAGCTTACAACTCTGGCACTACCTCTGCCAAAACCAGAAAAAGAAAGAGACAACAAAATGGGGTTTTTTTAATCCCAGCTTTCTCCTAGCCCCAGTTACTTCACCACTTCTCCATTTTCTCACAACAGAGTGTCTTTGATTTGCTTTCAAAATGAAGGCCTAGCTGACAGACAACTGTAAGAACAAAGGGTTCCAAACAGGAAAAGGGACTCTGGGGAGGCTCTGGGCATGGGGGAGGAGGGGGCAGCTGGGACTCCAAAGGGGACACAGGAGGGTTGAGGAGTCTGAGGGAAGGGCAGCCTTGTGCGTGGGCAGTGGGCAATGATAGACAATGACAGAGAAGAGAGGGTGAAATAAAGGGGAAAATGAAAAGAAAGGAAAGCTGGGGGCAGCTCTTGGAGCATGGGGTGTCTCATTCCCTTGCCAGAGGGAGGAAATGGAGAGAGGTAGGAAGACCTGCCTGCCTGAATGAACATCCAGGCCAAGTGGAGCTCCTCCCCTGCCTGCCAAGGCTGAGCCCCAATCCATAGAGGGCTTGGTTAGATGTCCCTGCTGAAGGGGAATAAGATTCAGAAGGAAAGGATGCAAATTACTTCAGAAAATGCCTTGCACCTTTCTGCTGAATTTGAAAAGTGACCACTGATGTGGGACTTGTACCCTCTCAGCACACTGCTCATGGATGGGAATGCAGGGGAGGCACGAGGGCTCCTCCAGGCCACTCAGCCACTCTGCCCTTGTGCCCAGGCCAGCACTTCCTTCTGTGGAGTCACTCTGAAGACACAGGTCTCAAACTGGGGGGCAAGTGACTCCAGAGAGCACAGAGTTGAGGATGGGGAGAGAAAGGGACAAGTGCTTGGGAAAACCTACCAAGCCTTTGCTTTTCCTCCAAGCTCTCCCTGCTCTGGCTGCTGTTGGCTTTGTGTTACTTGGAAGACAGATTGGGACCACAGCCTGCAACTATTGTGGAAGTGTTCCCTCCTTGTGAGGGCTGGCTCACTGTCTTCAGCTGCTGAGCTGAGTGGGGACAAGGATAAGGTTGTTGGAGGCATGTCTGCATTCCGTTTCCCCAGTGGAAAGCCCAGCCCTGCTGGACAGGACAGTGAGGAGAGGGAGCAGGCCACAAAGTCACCCAGGGCACAGAACCATGGACATATGTCATTGTAACAGGGAGCTGAGAAGATGAATGGGAGGGGATGAGCAGGCAGTGAGGTACAGTGTGAAAAGCCTGCCACTGGGGAGATTTGTGGGACAGCTCTGGATAGGATAAGGACTGACTTTGCTGGACTCTGGGATGCAGCAATACTTCTTCTGGGCACTGGACAGTATGGGTTGTTCCCCATATGGGCTGTTTCCCCATCTAGGGGAAACTGGAAAGAGCTGGAAGCGGGCAGGCAAGTGTTTGGGATAGACCAAAACATAATCAGAAATGCATCCATGGCAGGAAGCCAAAGTGCTGCAGGATTAAAAAAAAAAAATAAAGAAAAAAGGAAAAAAAAAATTAATTTGTTTTAGACCCACTACTTGACATATCTAAAGTGTTCAAGCATTCAGACCTTAATAAGCAGCACTAACAGGAACAGAAATTTCTTAATGACAGCATTTGCTACACAGACCTTTATCCGTATCAAAGATGCATAACAGGAGCTGGGCAATCTAATGGAGATTAACTGCTCAAAGGAAATAAAAAACAAAACACTTCCACACGGCCCTGGCGGCTGCCTTAGCTCCCCATCCCCTGGCAGCTTCCCAAACACACAAGTTCATACCGTGAATGCTGAATTGGAAAAGCTGGAGGGCAGAGCTCTCGTGGAAAGCACAGAGGGAGAGCATACATGAAGAAAAGGCTTTCTGCACGACAGGATCTAAACTGGAAGGTACTTCTCCTGGGGAAATAGCCCCACGTACCAAGACTGAACCAGGAAAAAATGGCCTTGCTAGAGTGTTGTTGATGAAACCTACCATGATTCTAAGAAGCAGCAATTTGCTACTTAATTGTAGCCAGGCACAGAAAGGAAAGAAAAAGAAAACAGTAAGAGAGCATTTTCTCACTGCATCTAGCTCACCTATTTAAAATTTTTGCTCATGGTGACTTATTCCTCATGCAGAGTGTAGGCATTTATTTGAATAATAGATAGATACCTATCTCCAGGTACAGAACTGGGCATGCTACAAAGTACACAAACAAATTAATGCTAGGCTCAGTGCCCAGATAAGAAGGCTTACCAAAACAAACAAACCAACCCCAAAAGCTCAGGTCTCAGCAAAAGAAAAGAGTCCCAAAAGAATGTAGGAAGTATGAGAGTAAAAAGTTGTAATGCTCCTGACTGGAAATGTGCGACTAGCTGTGTTACATCAGCCAAGGTTTCCTTGTGATAAGACCTGTAATCTCTCTCTATAGTGAGAGATGGTCCTTGCTGTCTCCAAAGAAGAGGCTGTCCAGCCATGAGACAAGAGTCTGAGGTTTAAAGAAGATATGAGATTTGGCCCAAACAGCATGCAGAGCTAGGATCAACTGCAGAATGCTTTCATCCCAGTCCCAGAGTCAGGGATCACACACTGCTGAGATTCATGGCTTGTTTCTTGAAATCCAGCATGGTATATTAAATGTTAACGTGAGCTTCCTTCTCTGACCTCATACTGTGCCTTCCAAGTCAGGGAAAGGATGTTCAAGGTTGAAGTCTGAAACTGTTAAGGACAGGGTTGGGAGAAGATGAGAAAAACCCTGTAGAAGAGATGTCTTGTTGGAGAAAAAACTAGTCAGAAAGCATGGACAATTCTGTATCTGTCTCATTTGCTTTGGAAGGACACAACAAAGCAGCAGTCACTCAACAGCCTCAGGCCTGGATAATTAAAACCTTTATATAATGCCAGGTGAAAGAGGCAACAGTCTTTCCGTGGTGCTGTGGTTTAACTCCAGATGGCAACTACACACCACACAGCCAGTTGCTCACTTCCCCCGTGCTGGGATGGGGGAGAGAATTGAAAGCAAAAATGAGATAAAGGTTGAGGTTGAGATGAAGACAGTTTAACAGGTAAAGCAAAAGCCATGAGTGCCAACAAAGCAAAACAAGGAATTCATGCACCACTTCCCATGGGCAGCCATGCCCAGGAGAGCAGGGCAGCATCACGTGTGACGGTGACCTGGGGAGACAAACACCATCACTCTGAAAGTA
>NW_008238126.1:2180029-2182167 GCF_000691975.1 Corvus brachyrhynchos
CCCCAGCTCTGCATGCAGATCATGGTGCCATACACGCTGGGATATCCCTTGGATCACCTGGGGTCAGCTGTCCTGGCTGTGTCCCCTCCCAGCTCCTTGTGCACCGTCAGCCTCATCGCTGGTGGGTTGGGGTGAGGAGCAGAAAAGGCTGTGACTGTGTGAGCTGGGCAGTAATGGAAACACCCCTGTGTTATCCTCCCTGTGTTCCAGCACAAATCCCAACCACAGACCCATACGAGCTACTATGGAAAAGATTCACTCTGTTCCAGCACACGTGGCAGACTAAATTTGAACGCCTCCTTCCCACTTGCAGCTCGGGGTTGTAGGTTTTTTTTTCTTTTCCAGAGCATCTTGAGCAGATAATCAGAGCGTGCTGACATTCAGCAGTAATCAATTAGCGCCTACTTTAGATTAAATTGAGAATATGTAAATTGGACTCATCAGGCACCACAGTCAACATTGTAGAGACACCATGCTCTGAACATATCAAACAGATGAAATGCAGAAGTTGTTCCAAATCCTTCTCCCAAACAGGAGGCCAGGTGAGCTATATATTTAAGATTACTTTTTTTTTTGGTTTGTTTTTGTTTTTTAACTTATTAGCTTCTGTTAAATTAGCCTCTATGATTCTTTTGCCAACCTGATACAAACCTGACGTTTTTATGGAGTTACTTACACATATAATATGATAAAATGCACCACTTATAGATTAACACAAGGAGTCTGACCCTAAAATGTGCATTACAGCATTCGTCATCTTTGTTCCTTCTTGCAGTGAAAACACAGCCACCACCAAGTGTCAAGAACTCATGCTGGTCCTGGCAATGTTCGGAATAATTCCACTTTGTTTCATAAAAACACAAAGAGGATAATCCTCAATGTCATCCCACTCCCAGTGCCAGAGCACCCACACTTGCTGCTTAGCCAAGTCCCTGCTGGACCAGCCCAGAAGTCCTACATGGGTACAACAGAAAAGGCTTGCAGGAACCGCTTCTATCTTCAAACGCTGAGCAAGGAGCTTGGGAAGAGCAGGGTAAGTTTTTTTTTTATCATGGGGATTTTTTTTTCCCTGTCTGAGCAGCAAACTTTCTATCAGACCTCATCTTGGATCAGTCTGCCTGACCTCTCATTATAAATTAAAAATGTTGATTCTTCATCACTTCACTTTCACAGCACCTACCCTCATCTGATCACATTTGGAGAGAGACAATAACTGGACCTTACTTAAAGTGAATATTGTAGAAGGTGCTCATGAAATGGAGCATCTAACTTGTGTGGGGATGAAGGAAAGCATGGATATGTTAAAAATACATACATTTGAGTGAGGTTGGTTTCTTTAAATATCCTTTTTGTCTCTACAGACCATCATCTTACACAGAAATGTTTTTCTTCTGGCCTCTTATTGCATGTGATTGCCCTGACTATAGGAGGTTTGCATTTTATTCTTGCTTCAACAAAAGCCCTATGCTTCAGCCTCGTCTTCTCTCCCCTGTACTGTAGGTGAGATTGTTTCTGTAGACACCAGTTTGTCATTTTTGCTCAAACGTGTCCCATTTACATAACTCATAAGGCATTAGCAAAAACGCGCCCCTCGAACCGTGCCACGCACACACATATATGTGTATAAAGCTGTCACATTGTGCCTACAATAGCATAACAACGTACAGCAGATAGATTACTCTTGTCCCACTGTTTGTTTTTGTGATTAGCAGGCATGACGCAGACCCAGTAGACATTAGCATGTCCGGGAAGCACTCACAATAAATTGCCAGAGCTACTAATAATTTAGATATTTTTATGACTGTTCAGCGCTGGCTAATTTCGTCTAATAAAATCCCATTAAGTTGCTGCCTAGTCCTTTTCCTTCCTCCAGGTCCCCGAACGGGACTTATATGCTAATTGCAACCAGTATATGCTAATTAGACCTTATTTCCATTTCTTAAAGAGATAAGCACTGCCTTGTGCCAACCCATCATTAACACCTCCCACCTTTGCCGCAACCTTTCCGTCTGGCTCACGCAGAGGCGCGATAAAGCATCGCTTTCGGCTCCGCGCAGCGCCGGAGCGCCGGGGGTCCCTGGGAAGGGGGGAACAGGGAAGCGCTGCTCCGCCTGGCAGGGGGGGGAAGGCAGGGAGAG
>NW_008238126.1:2182261-2183733 GCF_000691975.1 Corvus brachyrhynchos
GCACCCCGCCCGCCCCGGCAGCTCTCTCTCCATCACGCCCAGCCCACGCGGGCTCATTAGAGCTTCGGGGAAGCAATCAAGAGTTTATCATGCTTGAAGGGGCGGCGAGTCTCCTTGCGCTGCCTAATGTGATTTCGCGGCGCTGCAATGTAGTCGGAATTAGATTCATATTAAAGATGGGTTAGCGGAGAGGGAGCGCAAGAGCGAAAGCGAGAGGCGAGCCCTGCTCTGGTTTTAGAAACCACGAGGTGCCTTTTCAGCTGCAGACTGCGGTGCCGTACACTTCGCTCTCGGGAGGGTGACCTTCAAATCCCCGCGGCAAGATTCGTCAAGAGTTTTCAGGCTGAATACATAAGAATTCAAGCGAATTCTAGGCTGTGTGTTTAGGCCAGCAGCCTTGCTTCGTGGCCTCGGCACCAGAGTCTGAGCTTGTCAGCGCCAGGGTAAAAGCCCACCGGGGTCCGTGGGAGTGAGGAGGGAAACTCCCAGGTTCCAAAGTGTAAAACCAGAGCAGTGCCACCAGCACGGTGCAACTCAGCCGGGAGTTCAGGCGAGTGGCTTATCAGCACATACTTTTCCCTGTAAAAGGCATTTATTGAAATTACTCAGAAATGCCGTTTCCCTTCTGCCTTTCCCAGAAAGCGAATTGCAACGTTTTACTGTCTGAGGAAGACAATTGCAAAGCCAAAGGATCTGGGAATATTAGCGATGCCATCGTTTGAAAAAGAAGCAGCCTTGAAACATCATTTGCAAATCTATTCATTATTCTGAAATGCTAAATGCAGTAAGAGCAGGTTTAGCATCTGTCTGCTAACTAGCTCCCTGTTTGTTACCCGGCGGAAGAAGAAGAACACAGCAGACAGAGGTTTACTCCAGGAAACCCAAGCCCTGTAGATGTGAAGTGTTCCCAAAACATGCAGACCCCTCAGCCCCCACCCCAGGCAGGGCTCTTCACATCTTTGCTTCGTGCTGCGCTTGACAAATGAGGGTAGCGTGGCTCCTTATTTTCGTGGGTAAAATGACTCCCTGCTGCTGTCTCCGGGAGCTCGGCGATGTTACGCCAGGGATGAATTTGCCCACGTCCGCCTCAAACTAATGCATTTCTCCCCATAACCAAAATCATTATCCGCCTGATTTCCCTTCCACCTTTCTTATCTCCCCCGTCTGAACACACACACACACACAGAGCACGCTCACGCACACCCGTGTCAGTCACAGCTCGCTGCGCGACAGGGCTGAACTTCACCCCGTGCTGTCCCCAGAGGGGTCACACACGGCAGACGCGAACGCACAGCAGGCTGCCGGAGTTCTCTGTCTGGGGCAACGCGACAAAAGGGCAGAAACCCCTGGGCGGCGGTGCCAGGGCGACCCGCCGGAGGTGTCATTGACTCGCAAGGCGGGGACTGATGCGGAGCGGGGCAGCGGCCGCTCCCCGGGGCCGCGGGGGAGTGGCAGGGGGCGGAGAGGGCCAC
>NW_008238126.1:2183760-2204329 GCF_000691975.1 Corvus brachyrhynchos
GCGTGCGGCCCGCGGCCGCGCCCGGGGGCCGCGGGGGAGTGGCAGCGGCGACAGCGGCACAGCGATGCTCGTGTAAGATGGAAGAAGAGGGAAAGGGCATGCGAGGCGAAAATCCATCAGTATGTAAAAACCATCGCAAAGGCTACTTTTTTTTCAGTAATATTAAATGGACTGGAGGGGGGCTCCTGTGGAGCTGATCTTTTTATTGCTTGCACATCTCTCTTTATACCTCTCCCTTCTGCTATTACTGATTATTTAACTCTGTAGCTGCACTTTAACTTTAGAGAGAGCTCCAGGATACAGTCGGTTTGAAGGAGGCCATACAAAATAAAATTTTATATTTTATTGCATTGTATTGTTCAGCATTTTAAAGAGGTAAATTAATCACTAAACTGCTGTTCTGTGCTTTAAACTGCCAGCTGTTCAGTGCTCTGAATTACAAGAATTATCCTTCAGGATTTTTTTTTAAATAATTTTTTTTCCACCTTTCCTATAAAGACTTTATAGGGAAATAAGAACATGCTGGGGAGCAGAGGAGGGGATTAAGAGACAAAGAATCACACCGTGCTTTGGTCTTCATCCCACATCAGATGACTTGGTGACAGCCCTTCCTCTGTGGGCTTTACAGCTTAATTACCTGGATTGTGGGCTCTCCCATTTCCACTCCTTCCCATCACCCTCAGACTTTATTAGTATTTAGAGCATCTTGCTTAGTCTGTTGGGTTTTCTCTTCACCCTGGCAGCTGTAGTGTTAAACACACACAAAAGGCCTTCACTAAGCCCTCACCACTGTGATCTGTGCTTAAATCAAACAACACAAAGTCTGACCACAGCAGGGACCTTTTTTCATTACAGGTAGAAGTGAGGCAATAAAAAGAAATGTGGGGGAGCGGAGCATGTGTGTGTGTGTGTGTTTGCAAATGCCCTCCAAGGTGTCCACAGGCCCTCTCCCTTCACGAAAGTGTGCGGGGCTGATGAATGGGGGAAAGGGAGGATGGTGAAGTAGTTATTCTGTGCTTTCAAAATCCCATCTTTTCCTTTAGCTTTTCTGAATCACTTCTCTTCAGTTTTCACTGAAGCACAGTTTTGAGCCCTGGGTTAAGCAGCATGAGTCATCTGAGCCCTTCCCTTTCTTTACACCTGGCTGGTGGCAGCTCACCCACAGCTTCTGCTCAAAGCATCCTCACCCTGCCCAGGAGCAGAGGAGCTCAGGTTTTCTACTGGGAAACAATGCCAACCCTTCCAAATGGGGTGTCAAGGCCTGAGCTACAGCACAGGCTGTGGCTGGGCTCTCCATTCTCCACAGAGAGGACAGGATAAACCAACCCAGAATCCTCTTTGCAACCCCAACATTGCTTCTTCAGCCAGTCTGCCTCCACCAATTCCTCTGTTTTCTTTCTGTGTTATGCTGGAGAGAACAACTTCTGCAGAGAGTGGGGCATGGGAAGTGCAAGGCTGGGATGGAAAGTCTCCGTACAAATTGTAGAACAAGGCTGAATATTTGGCTACATAACAGATGATAGCCACATGCACAATCACAGCCTGCATCCTACGTGACAGGTGAGAACGGAATGCCTGCAACACGTCTGGTAGCCAGAGCAAATACAGGAGATGGAAGTCTCTTGGTAGCACCATGAAACAGGTTTTCTGAGCATGAGTTTGGCAGTCAGTCTAGGTTTATCTCTAAGACAGTGCTTTCAGACACCACTGGAAAGTCCCAACTCTCAGCCACTGCCTTTTGAATCTCATCTTACCCAGAGCTACAGTCATCTTCCTTCCCGTCCAGCCAGAGGGGTGGGGACTGCTTGAGTCCAGAGCCTGAGTGACCCTTGCTGGGCATCCTGAGGGCAACAACACCTCCTACCACCATTCCTCAAAGCATCTCGGGGCCAACAGCTAGGGATGCTCTCTGCTCCTGTGGCATCTGCCCAAACACCCTTCTCCATACACATGGGGAAGGCCAGGTTGGGTGGGGACCTGAGAAACTTAATGTGTATGTGGCATCCCTGCCCATGGCGGGTGGAAATGGGGCAAGAACTAGATAATCTTTAAGGTCTCTTCCAACCCAAGCCATTCTGTGATTCTGTGTTTCTGTGATTCTATGATACACATCCCCAGAAAACTTCACGAGCTGTTTTCTTCATGCCTGAATAGCATGGTTCTAGTAATCTTCTCAACTTTTTATATAGTTAGATCTAAATCTGTTGTTTCCCCTCTTTCTTTTGCACTAAAAGGGCTCACAGGCTTCACTTTGAATGTCACGACCATGCAGCTATGTCAGTGCTGTTAATTTCATTAAAACATCCTAATTGAGAATGAGAGCACAGTTTGTCATGAGCAGTGTGCTGGGTCAGCAGACAGGCACAGATGCTGGACCCAACAAAATGACTACAGACCAAGCCAAAGGAATGCTGAAAGGAAATGCACCTTTCTCCAAGAAAATTGTTCTCCCTGTTCTCACTATTACATGCCCAGCCATTTTCAGGTTAAAAAAAATGAGAACTTGTGTGCAGTGCAAATCATTATTTCACATCTCCCTGAAACCACAGCAGAGAAGAAGGAAAAGACATATTTAAACATAATCTATTCAGGAAGAATTTTATTTCCTTCAGACTGGATGATCACACACCCTGTTTTGTTTTTTTTTTTTGGGAGAACCCAGATCATCCTAAAGAAAATCCTTGCCACGTTCATTTGTCTTGGACATTGATCAAGGCAAAAAAAGCCACCCCTTTTCGAAGGGCTGTGGCCCCTTGCCCCCGAGTTAGCTCATTTATTACAACCTGAGCTAAAATGGGTGTTGAGAAAAAGGAGGAAATATTGCAATGGCCCCTGCTTCTCCAGTTCTCTGTTTTGAGGGAATTTAGCACAGCAGCTGTGCCTACTACATTCCCTAAAATACCCCCAAACACCTGCGCACTCACTATCACAAATACCGTGAAGGGCACAGACCCAACCTGGCAGACTCCAGGCAAACACACACTGAGAACTTGCCTTTTTCCCTTGAAATCTTACAGATCAAGAAGAAGTGCACAAAACACTAGCAAAGAAAGACAGGAAAAAGGAGAAAGAGGTTCTGGCATGACAAGTGATGAGCCCAGCATACCTTTATCCCACTGACAGAAGGCTCTTTTAGGATTCCTACTGTCTTAAAACATGAGTGTGAGCTTAGACAAGTGAAACCACTTCCAAAATGCTGGAACATTAGACAGTGTCTTGTGTGAATCAGGGAGTAGAAGCAGCTCTGGGTGAGAGGTATAGAAAGGTGTGTGGGGGTAGGCAAGAGCAGAGCTTTGGGCATGACTGCAAAGAGCAATTTCAGTGATTCATGAGGACAACTCTGTCCTGAACTGTGTCTGCAATGCAAGTTAGTGGGTTACTTGGTCACTTCAAAGCCATTGCAGAAAAGCTTGCCTTCATCATGGCATGCTCTGAATTTTAATTAAGTCCCCCTGGAAGCTATTCGAAGCCTCTCTAAAATGTTCAGATACAGAAAGCTTGGTGAACTGAAGTGTGGAGATAATGTAGAAAGTTTTAAGATGACTTACTAATCTTGAAAATGTCTATGCAATGAGCTTGTTATCACTATGCTTTTTAAACCTTGGATAAGGCAAATCAAAATGCATCAGTTCAAATAAAGTTTGCCACACTGATAAAAAATAAAATCTCATGACATTTCAGTTTCCAAATCTTTTCCATTCTCTGCGCTACTAGCAAGTTTGGATCAGTTTCACAGCCCTTTGGAAATATTATCTAAATTATTAACTTCAATCAAAGGAATGAAGACGATCAGACTTTAAAGAAAATTAATATCAACTCCCCCAACATCTGGAAATAACACCCAAATATATGTGTCCCGACATTCTATGGTTCCTACAGAAATTTTACCTTGGAAAAGGCTGATTTAAAAGACCACACATGTAGTATAAAGTTGATTGTGGTACTTAGTCTGGCTTAACAGGGCATTACATGAAGTATCAAGAGCCCAGTTCTCAGTTCTTCATTATTTGCTTCTTGTACAGAAGGTTACAAAGCTGCAAATCTCACTACATCATACTCTGCATCCATTGCAGCTACTCTGCATAACAATAATCAGTCTTTTTTAGATTTCTGCATGTGTGAGTGCTGTGCATTGTGCAGCAGCAGAGCCTGTCTTGTCCTGTAAAGGCTCATGGAGCATGTTGGTGGGCTAAGAAGTGCTAAGATGAACTGCAGTCAGGGCAGCCACTACTTCATGGAGCCCCTCAAAGCACCTGGCCTGGGGTAGACCACATAGTTTGGCTTCCCTAACCATTATGGGCAGAATTTGAAGGCCACCAGTAACCAGATTTTCCAAGGAACGAAGCAGTGGAGATTTTCTACGTGACAGCCCAGCAATGAAACAGTGAATCCACCCAAGCACATGAAGATAAACTCAGTTTGGAGCATCTTCTGGCTGTTGTGTAGCTCATGTGAAGAATGATGCATAGCCAAAACCTGGCACCAGCTTTCCACTTGATATGCATATTTATAAAAATTGTGATGAAGCAGAAAAGAAAATATAAAAACTCTTCCAAAAGAACTTTACCCATGGTGATGTGGATACAGAGATCTGAGAAGCTCTGCAGAGAAGCAAGCAGATCACGAGAATGACTCACAGCAACCCGGGGAAGAAATCCTCGAGTGAGCTGCACCAGTAAACAAGGAGAGCCTGGGGCTCAGCAGCAGCAAGGACAGTATTCAGAGACTCTCAAAAGTTACTGCATTTTCTCTGCTTTACTAGACAAAGATCTGGAAATAAAGCACTGGATGTCCATGATACAGTGGGGAGGGCTGGGGGTGGGATATCTCTGACTGAAGTGGGCCTGACTACCTCAGCTTGGGATATGGAGAACATATTGCACACACACATATAAGAGATTTCCCATATCCATCCACAGACGGTTCTTCCCCACACAGATGGTGTTTATCACCTGAATTTGCTTCAGAATTTTTTCCTGGGGAATTATTGAGTAATCAACTTATCTCTCACATAATCCCTTCCTTATTATCTAAGGCAAAAGCTGCTGGATCTCATAGAGGACCTGCACACAAAGGGCAAATAATGTTCATTACACTGAACAGAAGTAATTCTTTCTTTAAATCTCAGATGCTGCACTCCACAATGGGATTTCTTTTTAATCTAACACCACACCAAAATCTGATCAGATAAAGAGAAGTGAAATTGGCCTGGTGTTGAATTTTAGAGAATTAAGAAACCACAACTCCCCTGATCAAACAGATTTCACAAGAATGAAACCTCACTAGCTTTGCCCATCCTAGATCCCAAAATGAAAACCTGAATATAATGAATATTCATGGTAGAGGAAGGAATAACATGGCCTTATTGAATGCACTCTGGGAACAGGTATAGAGGAAGAAAATAATAAACCAATATGAAATCTGGATTATATTTAGTTGAAGTTTTACATGCAATTTAAAATCAGATTGGATAGCTCTGGAAGAGATGTGCTAACGTGATAACATCGTAATGTGCTGCATGTGATATTTTTCTGAAGAGTTTTCTCAAGACATGAGCAGTGAGGGAGTGAAGGGAAGCTCAGCATAGCTTATCCAGATCAACAGCTCTCTCCAAGACTGACAATGAGATTTTTAACAAAACCATTAGTCATTTGATTGAAGGCAATTTGACCAAAATTGATTCCCCCTGATCCAAAGGAATTAATTTCAAACACTGCAGGGTGTTTTCATGTAACATGAAAGGGCTCCTTTTGTGCTGCAGGAGATTCAGACCCCACAGATCTGCTGTTCTGCAGCTCCCATCTGTGCATGGAAAATCCTTGACAGTTAGTTGTCCAGATATTTAATGTTTCAGAGGAATATTTTATTACAGGGCTCTGGCACCTTTTCTATAATCATGTAGCAACAAACACATGCCACCCAAGTTATTAATTACTCTGCTTTCAGGAAAACATAAGAAAAGGGCTGCAGAAGGAGAGAAATACATCCGGGGTGATACCTATATATGACTTCAATTCTGATGGTGCACTGCTTTCTCATTTGCTTGATAAATGGAAGCATCCTTAAGACATTTAGTGGACTAGAGTTTCCCCTGGTTTGTACTGTTTTGACTGCAAGGATGTGGTGGGAGACCAAGGTCCTTGACAGCACCAGTTGCCACAGAAACTGCTATAAAGGGAATCCTGTGTGTGTGGATCCTGGGACCAGTATAATTTAGGACATGGCACATCTAAGCTTGTTCTCAGAAGCTGATGGCTGTGCTAAGATGCCCATTTCAGACCAGACTGGCTTTTAACTTGGTGGTGCACTGTTGGGAAAGGTGTGGACTTGAGTCACTGTGGCAGAGCCCTAACAGTGAAGGGTAGGCTATTGAACCAGCTGGCTATTGTACAGAAGGCATCTGTACCTGCCAAATCTTAAAAGACAAGTGAGGTTTCCATTCCACTCTGATTGGATTCCGCATTCCAGACGTGCTGTGACAATCCTCAGCAGCATGGATCTCTCTGGGGAAATAAGCCCTGAGTGCAGAGCTCCTGGGTTAAAGATGAGGTAGGTGTCACTCTGGTCAGCTCTGTCAGGACTAAGGTGTTCCTGAGCACAACCAGATGCACAGCTTCAGCCGACTGGGGAAGGTTAAAGTAAGAAGGTTATGACACACAGGATGAGGTGGACACCTTCAGGAATGCAGGTTTGCACTCAGGCACCCCCATTTCAGCTGTAAGCCACATTATGTGCATAGGTCCTTTTTGGGATCAGCCCTCCATACCTTCTTAGTTTCTGTCACCTTCTTGGGTTCTTTCACATTCTGTTTTCACAGAGAACAAGGGGCTTCAAGAGTGCTCCTGATACAAGCTGCATGAAGAGTTAATTGCCTTTTAAAGATGCTTTCAGTCTTTCCTTCTGTCCTCATTACAGAATTTTAAATAATAAGGGCAAATCTCTCTTTGCCCCATCAACAAATTACCAGCATGGAGAGTTCATTGGCTATTGGGATTAAAGAAATTGAAGGAATGACAAAAAATTCTTATGCTCTTCGGTAAAAAATAATTACTAGCATACAAAATATGTTCTTTAACACTTCATTTTAGGATATAAGTGAACAATTAACTGCTTTTCACTAGGAAGAAATCTCTACTAACAGCTTTAAAATGGAGGACACCTCTTGTCCCTCCTTTGGAGGAATATGTGTTTACCAGATCTATAGGTAAGCTGGATAAGCAGAAAGGGAAGGTGCATCACTGCACCACTGTTACAAAAAAAAGTAGTAGTTTGTAAGTAAAGTTGCACATTTGGGGTTTTCAGCAATTTTGCAGTCAGGTATGGAAGTTATGGGATGTTACATTATAAGCAGCACTGGTCAAGGCTACTCAGCAACAGCAGAGCAAAAATAGGAATTTCAGCCCTGAACATCTCCCTGGATTTTGCATCTTCTGTTTCTCCATCAATAATTTGCAAGGCAAAACCAATAACCTTTGGTCAACAATGTTGTTGCTGGGCTTATAAGAGCTCACCCTCGTAACCAAGGGAATCCTTTTCTTCTAAGCAGTGGGCAAAAGGGGCAAGGCACTTTGGGATTCCTAGAGGAGAATTAATTCAGGTTGCACAAACCCAGTCGAAGGGAACTCTTTGCAAGCTTTGAGGCCCAGGTAGCCTCATTAGCAATTCACAAACACATGAAAGTGATGCAGACAGACAGACTCGGTAGGTAGCGTGAGCTTGTACAACCCTGGGAAAAAAAAAATCAGACTTTGATAAAAAGAAATGTGAAGTATTTTATAGAATATGAAATCCCTTTTGAAGTTTGTTAGAACCACTGGGCTCTCATTGAATGCAAAAGAGAAATTTGATGTGCAGCATCAACTCATACCCAAAAAAGATTTCAGAAAAGTAGCACCAAAGATGAGAAGAAGCTGAAACATTAACCTAAGAAAATATCCTTCTTTGTAATAAATTATGATTGGGAAGGATTGGGAGCTAAGTGGTTCAGCTTGCCCACAGTA
The DNA here is from genome assembly GCF_000691975.1 of Corvus brachyrhynchos. Classification (NCBI taxonomy): domain Eukaryota; kingdom Metazoa; phylum Chordata; class Aves; order Passeriformes; family Corvidae; genus Corvus; species Corvus brachyrhynchos. Next base: position 2,191,761 of record NW_008238126.1, read on the forward strand.
ACTTGTCAGTTTAGGATTCAAGATCTTACTCTTGAAGGGATTGTGCCCACCTCAGGATGTTTCACCTTTATTTTACCCCACAGAAAATAGTCCAGTGTAACTCTGCAATCTAAATTACATAAAACTGGTAACAGATCAGATATATTTTTTCTGCTACTTGTCAGACTGAAGTGTATATCTAAGTTCAAAGGAGAAGGAATGGGAAGAAGAAGAAGAAGGATGTGGTGAACAAGGACTATAAATGTACTTTAATCCCTTGAGGAAAAACCCTATGGAATATCACAAAAAATAAAAGCCAAAAAATAGAAATCCAGCATCATTCCACAGAGTTTAAGAAAACCATACCCCTGCCCTTTAGAATTCACTGAACAGGACAACCTGGAGAAAATCACATTAGCCTTGAAAGAGCAACAATTCTTCATCTGAGGTATTTTTACTGGTGTAATATTTCAGTGTCTCACACTTGTAATTATCTAAACTTCATGTCTGTGAGGTACAGCAATCCTCTTACCTCCTTTCACAGATGAAAGAACTGAGTGATAGTGCAGGGTTCTGGCTGAGGAGCAGGATGGGTCAGCAGTAGCACAGCACCCATACTTTCTACAGCTGCTCTCAGGGCTGCAAATTGTCCCCTGTAGGAAAGGTTTGTCTGTTCATGGAGCAGCCACCAAATCTCTGCTGGACAACATGGGCCATGTAGCTCTGCAGCTGCTACAAACAACTGAGGCTTCTCTGAACCCCTGCTCAGAGAGGAGAGGAATCAAAAAAGTGGGGAAGAACGGCTATGGATGCTCTCAGTGACTCCCTGCAGGTCATGAAGGACCCAGGGCAGGGAAGGAAACTGTCTCTGGATTTTACACAACTATTTTCCTCACTGCCATGGCACCCTGTGTCTCTCAAGATCACATTTCTATTTGAATCAAGCGGTGTTCATCTTTTCCACCTGTACCCTTCATAATGAGAGCTTCAATTGGGGTCTTGATCATCCTAGAAAATATAGTACTTACCTTTGCAAAGAAGAATGGTGCAAAACTGCATATATTGCTGGTGAAAACAATAAAATGACAAACAATAGAAGAATTAAATGACGATGTCTGTCCATATACTCCAGACATGAAAACAGTGGCCTTTCTAGATTTGCATTTCTTGGGTTTTTTTTATGAAAGTTTGCTGGACTTTGTAAGAGATTAGAACAAGACCTTGATACTTTTCAGATCAACTTCCTATTGACAACTAGCCCTTAGCCAAGAAGGACAAACTTCACTAGGGAAACAGTACACATTTAATTTCAAAGTTCCACATATGGACCACAGGAGGAAAAAAAACCCCAAACCATCCTCTGTTCTGCAGTCCTATGCTTCCTACAATGTCCATGAGCTACAAACTGCAGCACAGCAAAAGGGGTTTGCTATGCAAAATTCTGCTACCCAGTACAGTGTGGGGAAAGTCAAATTACCCACAGCAGAGTAACACCTGGAGCAAAACAATGCAGTACTACTGGTCAGGCTTATGACTTAAGAGGAGCCAAGTCCCTTTTCCCCACTGCTATAGCAATCACTGCTCACAATATCAGGCTGTCTCCCTGTGGTTTTGGTTCAGCCCCAGATATAACTCTGACACTCAGTTACGCATCCAACCACATTTCACGAGGCCAAAAATCACACTACTAGCCAGCAAAACTCCAAACCCTATTGCACATACCTATGATGTAACTAAAAGATTCTTAGTCAGGAAGCCAGAGACACATAAACATTGGCAGCACTGCTGGTTTTGCAACCCACGGTGGCAAAAGGATTGCTGCTAGTTTACAAAACACAGCCGCTGACACGCTCCTCTTGGCTCCCTGCCAGCATGCTGTCCCGAGATCCCCTCTCACAGTCAGGCTTTTTTGACTTTGACACAATCAAACCGTGGTACAGACCTGTCCCCTGACTCTTCTCAGGTCCTGTGTTCCAGGTAATCAGACTGTCAGTGGTGGAAGGTGTGAGGCTGAGGGTGGGATGTGAAGGAAGTCACATGAACCCTGAAGATGATGACAAAGAGGCAGGAGATAGGTCAGGTGGGAAAGATGCTTTTTGGGTACCATAGGAAAAAATTTGCATTTTACCCTGTGTTTAAAAGTGATTGTATTTAAAATTTGGAGGCCAAATCCTTCCCTTGAACATGTAATCTGTGAGCAGCTCAGAAAGGGAAGAGTTATCTTGACTCCAAGGTAATTAAAAACCCAACTTTTACAGCATCTGACTAATAGGATTTCAACCTTCCAGCAAGCCTTAAGGAGCTGTGAGCTTATCAGGAATGCAAGCTCTTATGTCATCATTAACTAATGACACACTATTCATACCCACCTGGAGATGAAAGTAAAAATTTGCACATGTAATATCTGCTTCTTCTTGTGTTTCTCTAATAGACTTAGAAAACAGAAATTTGTAGCATGGCCCGACCCTGCATTCATAGAAAATTCCTATGAATGCCAGTGTGATTGAGGGCATACAAAGAACACAAGCCTGGGAAATCTGTATGTGAGCATTTCACACTTTGAGCTCCAAAATAAAAAAGCTGCATTAAAGTATTACTGTGCTATAAATGCAGGTGGTCCTGAAGGCTTTTAGAAATACCAAAACACTTGGTCTTCAATCTCATGGTAATCACATTCTTGATTGTGTCTGTGGACATGTTTAACCCTTAATACGGAGTTTTCCATGTAATATTTACCTTCTTCCTTTACCTTCTGTGTTTGTAATGCATGAAAACCTATGAATAGATAAACATTTTGAGAAAATGTATGTTGCAAATATTGTGTAAATAGCCATGCAGACGAGTTGGCAAAAGCATGCAGCTAAAAATGCACATCACCTCCAGGACCTTGTGACAGGCAGGTGTAAATCCCTGCTCTTTCACTTCTGTGCAGGCAAGGTCTATATAAAAAGTTTTTACAAATTTCAACACTGGCCTGAGAACTTTGCAGAGCAATAATTGGTAACTAAGAGAATCAGAACCTTGAATTAAACATGAGTGTATTTGAATTCTGTGATGGTATAGGTGCCTTGTTTGCCTGTGCAGGTGCATAAAGCTACACAGCCAAAATAAGGGTCCTTATCTTTGCAGATAATATTTTCTGTATCGTTAATCCATGGCTAGAAATACAGACTTCATGTAGCCAGAAAGCCAAGGTAAGGTTTGGTCAACTGTTCCTGAACTCTGAAGAAGTGTACTTAAGTTTTTCAGTAGCCCTTTGGTGTTGGATAAATCAGATAAATAATTTTCTGGTTAAATTAGAAGATGTGGTTTAACTATGCCAGTTTTGTTACACAGGTAATGAATTAGTCAGCTTGCAGTATGTGTGCATTAAGTGGGATTATTTGGAGAAGAACTTCTGATTTATTTAAGAGAGAATTTTAAGGTAATTTTCTCTTGTGGGGAGACTTTGCCCTGAACAGTTTGTCTTCCTCTCCATGGCCAAACACTGCTCTCTAGCTACTTTCCCATTTGAATTCTCCTAAATTCACTATTCACTGGATGCTTTTTTTTTTTCTTTTTTTCCCCCAAGATCAACGGGGAAAAAAAAAAACCCTCTCTCAGGCTTACTCATTTCTGAATCTGTTCTGCTCTTCATCACTTGTAAAAGTGATAAACATGAAACCATGCTCACCTATTTATTGCCTGGCAAAACCAGCCTGCAGTATGTCTGTCTCTTGAGTTGTCAGGCCTTCAGGGTGGGGATGGCTTTCATTTGTATTATCCAGCACTGAACTCCTTGGCAGGACACTGAGCAAAAGAATTAAACAACAGGGGCAAACATTCATTACATCTAAAGAGAGGACATTAATTTCCTATGCTGCTTTTGAGTGCTGCTTCCATGTAAAGAACGTAGGGCCAGGCTCTTGGCTGGAATTCAGTCCAAAACCATCCTGATGATCTGCACTATCTGAGAATCTATCTGGAATTCTCAGATGGTGCAGGAGTTCAGGGATCACTAATCTCCCTTTTTCCCTTCAAATTTCAAGAAAGAAAGTAAAGAGTCTCCTGGGGTGACACCCTGCACAGCAGCCCAGGTACATGAGATCTGTCCCACCTTTGCTGGATCCTTGTGCAGATCAGCACTGGTCTCTGCAAAACTCTCCAGGAATCAGGAGCACCACTGAATCCAGGCTGGAGATGCCTAAGGCAGGGCAACACGGAATCTGTCATGCCTGGGGAAGCTGGTGGCAGCCCCAGGCCAGGGAGGAGAGGTAACAAAAACTGGCCCAATCTGCTCAGATTTAGGGGTTCCAGCTTCACCACTGGTTCACAGCCAAGGAGAGTGAGAAAAGCAGAGGCCTTCTTCCCAGGATTTTTGGAAACTTTTAGTGGAGAAATACTGGCATGCTCTTTAATCCTTTAATGAGAGATCAGATTCGGGATGGGCTCCAACAGCCAGAATTCTGGGAGAGTTTTGCCAGTCACACAGACTGTCCAGTGGGATTTAGAAGATATGCTGAGAAAGAAAAACATTCTCATTCATCACATTCCCTTGTGCAATTCCACACATTCAGAGACAGGAGCAGACTGTTTTCCCACTGTGAAACCTGACTAGACCTTCCTGAGACTGTGGGCAAGGTCTGAGTGCAGCTGAATACTCTGCAGTTCTGGTGAAATCACTGTGAGGGCTGGGGCTGCCATATTGTTTTGATGTAGGAACAGAAGGAAACGGGCTGAGAGAAAATAAAAAGAAAAGAGGTTTGTCTTCAGGGGTACAGTTCACAGCAAAAAAAGTTGGGCCTTGTGCTGGGCAGTCAGTTCCCCCTAAGAGCTGACTGTCTGCAGCACCTGCAGCTCGTGAAAGGTGTGTGTGAGTGGTGGGAATGGAGAGGAGGAAGCTGGGGTCTGACCGGGCTGCAGTTAGGATTGGTATTGCACAGCAATGCCCATAAGAAATAACCCAGTAACACTTATTATATACTGCACAAGGGGTGGGGGCAGTCAGATAAGGTGAATGCATGAAGAACCAGGCTCGTTTGAACTTTGGCCTGGTTCCTCTCAGTGTTTGCTTGGTTTACACTAGGGTAAAAACACTACAGAAATCTCTTGATAAACACATCAGTGAAAGAGGAGTCAGTCTCCTCATCCTTCACATGCTCTTCCAGCCTGGAGTCACACTGGCCCTTTCAGTCACCCTGCAAGCATTTGGGTGCAGTTAGATGCTTTCACTTACCTTCTGACTAAGCCAAGAGGTAACTCCACATCACAGATTTGTTTTCATCACAAAAACACAAGGAAATGAGCAGCCATAGCTTAATTATGCTCCAGAGTGAACTCAAGACACTGCAGTGAATTCAGCAGAGATAATTCAAAGGGAAACAGGGAAGCTGCCAGTGGTCTGGCTGGATAAACTTAAACAGAAGAATATCTGGCTTCTTTTAGACTTAACTGAAATAAATTTGCTTCTCAGAGCTAAGTTCCAGCTCCTGTTCCCTGTAACCCTATGAAAAGGCACCACTGACAGATGAGCTTTCAGCAGCTGCAATTCAAGGTGTGTTTATTTGGTGGCAGTACTGGATTAGCAGATTTAGTCTCTCCTCCCTTCGCCACCGGTTCCTCCCTCACGCCACCCATCTGCTGTGCTGGGGCAAACGCTTGCACCTCTGCATGGAAAGTGGATCAGGGAACTGATGTGGTTGAAAAAGAGCAGAAGGTCCCCCCACACTCCCAAGGTTACTCTTCAGGGGGTCTCTTCCCTAAGCAGCTGAGAGGGTGCAAAGGACTGGACAGGGAACACCAGGGGTCTTCAGGTGCACCTAAACACAGTGTATTGGGGTGACTTTATGATGTGTATCCCATATTGCTGCCCCATGCCCAGAAATTAATTTTGTGCCTTTAAACTGTGCCTGAGATGGGGGAGGAAAACCTGAGCAAAACTTCTTCAAAGCAGTTTGCAGCTTGTTCAAGGCCACACAGAGACAGAGACTCTCTTTTCAGCTGTGGAGCAGAGTGAGAGTGGGGAAGGCACCTGACCTGGCTTGCTTTTGGCCAGTTTTTCAGCTCCTTTTCCTTTCTCTGGAGAGAGATGGAGAGTTGAACTTTTGTTTTTCCTGGGACTTTGTTTTTTCTTTTTTTTCCCTCTGCTGGACTGCTTCAACATCAGAATACATTGGGAGGACTTTCCACCGAGGCCTTGGCCCTGGAGCTGGGCCCACCACCCCGTCCCAGCTCCGAGGAGGGGGAGAGAGAGACTATGGAAGGACTCTGAAATTTTCCCAGGTTTCTCTCAGCAGAACGAGAGGTTTTATTATTATTTAGCATTATTATCCTTTTCCTGTGTGTTTGTTAAATAAATAGTTTTTATCTCTTTCACTTTCCTTCAAAGAAAATTCATTTTTTCCCCAACCTGGTGGGGGAGAGATGGTTGTAACCTGCCTTCTATCAGAGGATATATTTCTAAATTTGGCCAAACCGGAACACACAGGTTAACACCTACTTAAAATCTGATATAGACAGCCCTGTTCACAGCTTTGCACTGTCCAAATGAATGTGCAAACTTCCATCAGGCACTGGTGGGGCTACAGGGGCCCCTCTGGAACCTCTTTTAAATCCAAACTGTTACTGAAAGAACAGGGGTAATATCATACACATTCACCCCTAGCACTTTATCATTCCAGGATGGAAGTGACCTCTGCTACCTGGCCTCAGAAGTGGAGCAGCAGTGCACCAGGTTTGTCACCAGAAAGGGTCAAGCAAACAACACGGATTAAAGCAGAACAAAGCAGTTCGTTTCAAGTGAAGGTTTTCTCCCACAAGATCTTTCCCCTTTTCTTTAGATTATACATGCAGATCAGCTTATCGTTGGCTCCTCAGGCATCTAACAGCTTCTCTCCATTCTGAAAATGCAACTTTTGAGCAGCTAAAGTCCATAGATAACCTAAAAAAAAAAAAAAAAATTTCTTTTTTCCAGTCTAACAAACGGCAATAAAATCACACAAATTCAGTAGTAACCAGACACTGTAACCTATGTGTCTCAGTCTTCATACAAGAAAAAATGCATTTTTGATAGTGTGCTGGGAGAGAAAATGCTATATGCTATTTTCATATAGAAAAAAAAATTTCTTTTTTCCAAGCTAAGACAAGGGACAACCCCAGCGCTGCTGTAGCCAGAGGACTGGAAAAGCTTCCTTTGCCTTCTCAGGGCATGTGCTGGCTGTGAGTACAGTATGAGAACAAGAATGGTGGTGTGTTTCTGCAGAGATTTAGTTTGGCTCATGTGACATCCCGCCCAGGCTTTTCCTCGCCATCAGCGGGAAGTGAGGATTACAGCTGATCCCCACTGCTGGCTGGGCTGAGGTGGATGAGAGAGCCCTGAGGCTACGAGGGGAGAAGGCTGCTCTACATGTCCTGCGTTTTACCCTCATCCCTAGTAAAGGGCATGGACAAATTAGCCAACTTCAAGGGTTATTCTAATTTATAGCAGCGAAGAATGGGCCCCTGGGAGCCATTATACAAGGCAAGGGTAATTGGAGAGCTAACACCCTTTAGCTAGATGTCCTTCTCTGAACACTCTGCGCATGGAAACTGCTAAGAAGAAGCCAAATGGCACCAGTTTGGATAAAATCCCTGTTGGGCATGGCAGTATTACATTCTTTAGCTAAAAGGTGCTGGCATTGCCCCATGCATGCACAGTGTGGGTCTGTTCTAAGGCTGTCGATCACTTGAGCCTCTCCCCTGGTACACAAAGTCCCTTCTTGTGAAGAGCCAAGCTCCAGTCCACTTCATACACAACCAGCCTGGCTCCAGCACTTCCCACAGCCACTCCTGCTCCCTGTGCTCGCCACTGCTGACTTAGGCTCTTGTGTTTCATCTCAAGCACCTCTTCTACTGTTCTGCAATGGTCTCAGCCCCACGCAAGACAAATTGACCAGGGGACATCATCCCATCTACCCACTCTGTTCCCAGGATAAATTGGCAGTAGAAGTATGCAGAAGGGATTATACAGCCTGTTCAAGAAATTATGGTGGATGGTGATCACTGTTTGAAGGGTAGATGCTTGCTAACTAAGACACACCTTTGCTTCAGGTACTATTGCAACAACTGACAACTTTGACTCTCCCTGTAAACCTGATGCCTGACTAAGAAGGTGCCAGTATCTATTTTTTAACCACAGTCAGCTCAATGGCCAGCCAGTTGGATATCTGATGCTCAAAGGTGTCCAGCAGAATACAGTCCATCACACAGAAGTAAAAGATACAACATGAAATCAGCTGACTTGGATCATTTTTTACAACTATAGGCATTTCCATGCATCTGTTTTAAGAAACACAAAGACCGGGTTATGCTATGAATATGGTAGCTTAAATCTAATGTAAATTTCACTGGAATTGATTTGCACTGATACCAGAGAGAAGAAGGTAAGAATTAGGCTCTTTTTTCAGATTTATAGCAGAACTAACAGCAGAATGTACAATTTTCTTCCAGTAATAGATAATGATTAAATAAAGCAAAAATGAATTTTGACAAGCAGCTGGTTTGGTAAAATTTATAGGCACAGAATCAGATTCTCTGCCTCTTGCAATTTACATAGTCATTCAGACCAACACTAAGTGACTTTAACTCTCTATTATGCCAAGCCAAAGGTCTCTCCCACCCAACATGCTAAAGGTAAAAATAATTGTATATTCATGGTGAGTATAGAAACAGGTTCACTAGAATTACATTGCATCTTTCCATGAGAAGTTCTTATGTCTCAGTCATGACAATGTGTAAAAATGAAAGCTCTCAGAGCTATTCTGGAAAAATAGAATGTTAAAAAGGGGTGGTTTGGAAAAATAATTTAACCACAATTGTTTTCTGCAGTATAAAGCCAAAGTATCTTCGGCTTCTGTAAACTGACCTTAAGCCAAAGAGCACTTGAGATGCTAAAATGTGGCAGGAAACACGACTGGTAACTCACTGCTTTTTGCACCTAGGGCAATTTTTTATGCCACTAAAATAAAGGATAATTTGGCTTCTAATATTCCAGATGAGAACCTTGAAGAGAGATTCTGAGAAAGCATGAGCTTATGCCACTGGCAAAACCCTGACACAGGAGAAAGAGGTGAGCACGATTCCTGGGAAAAGCAGAGCTTTGTGTTCTCCTTTCTAGAAAGTGTGCCAGCAGAAGCAGAAGAAAGGAAGAGTGGACTGGTCACTTCAGACCACGCAGTGTTAACAGCAAGAAGGATCAAGAAGCTGGCTCAGACACCATAGCCCGGTGTACACCCAACAGGGAGGCTTCAGTAGGTCTAAGTGCTAGAGAATTTTGCAATCAGTGTTTACTCTGACCAGACAGGACAGGTCGCTGGTCAGGAATAGGGAAGGATAAGCACTGAGAAGGTTTGCAACAGGCACACAACATAAAGCAGCACAATGATGCTTTTTCCACTACACCACCTATTTTTTAACACTACAGCTACCCTAATTTAACCAATAGTTGGATTATAAAGAAAAATATTAGCTGAAAAGTATGCACAAGTTTATGCAAGACAAGATGGAGCAGGACATAGAGAATATTAGCTAGTTTGTGACTGATCTTGCACACCTTCACTAACTCCAAGGCAGTTTACTCCCCTTTAATTGTGGAGAGATACTTTGCACTTACCACAGAACTGAAATGCAAACGCAGGACTTAACATAAGCCAGATGAAACACTGCAGATTTACATACAGCTTTCCCATGGAGATAAGCCTTCAAGAGTCCACTGAAATACAAATTTAGCTTTTATCCCCTTATTAATTCTAGGAGCCTTTTTTGCTTGTAATTGATGAAGATAACACTCTTCCATAATGAGGTAAATATATTGCAGTAAATTGCATTAGACACATATATGACATATACCTAAAACACAAAAGGACATAAATTAGAAGGTAGAAATTAAACAAGTAATTAGTTGCAACTAGAAAAGTACAATAACCTTATGATCTTTAATCTATGGCTGTGAAGTCTCAGCCTAGAGTCCCCAGCCCCCTGGCATGCCCTTCCTAAATTTCTCTTAATGTCTAAATTACATGCTTGTTAACCAACAGCACTCATGCTTTAGGTCACTGCAAGAGGAAATGGCAGGAATGACGGAGTGGCCATGCTGAGGGGAATGGCTGAAGCCTGGTATCCATCCACAGAGCTGTGCAATGACAGGACATTGAATTATACTGCCATGGAAGTTTAATTTTCTTCAGCTTGTACCAAACACCACCCAGAGGCACAGAGCACAACATCTTCTCGAGGGCCACTCTGATATTACAGAAAAGAAAGGGAACGCAGGGAAGTGAGTGCTGACTGTAATGTTCAAAGAGATGACAGAAAAAAAGCCCATCCTCCTTTATGTTATGCTTTTCTCGATTCAGAATGCAATAGTCTGTCCTTCCCCTGCATCATCTTTGCCAAGGTGCCAAGGTGTTCTTCACCCAGACGTGGAATATGCACATGATGGTGAATCTTCAGGTGGACAGCTAGAGGCAGCATCAGGCTCCTTTTTCCACTTGGAATGGACTGGGATATGGCAGCTTATTGTCTGAATACAGGCACCACTTGAGTCTGCTAAAAGCAATCAGAAAAATTCAGTTAAAAAACCCAGTTCCCTTAGGAAACAGATTGAGATAATTTCATCAGATATATTCTGGAATGCTGTTACTCCAGACTATGAGGAACTGCAACCTGAGCAAAAACCCCCCTTAAATAGCAGGCCAGCTGTCCACAACACAACCATTTTCCATACCCATGAACTTAAAAGCACAGTTTGAACCAGCCATCACTGAATTAGTTTATAATACAAACAGGTTTCACCTTAGAGTCAAGCAGGTGCTGATTAAAGCAGTGCTTGATTAAAACTCATTCCTATCTCTGCTAAGGGAACGAAACTGAGCTGCCTGAAACATGCAGCTCCCAGCCACATTGCAGACACAGCCTTCACCTGCTGTCCTATGTTCAGAGGCATTACGAAGACAAAGTCTCTCATGAAAACAAAACCACTACTCTCCTGACAGTTAGATGAAATGCCAAACAGAACAGAAAACAAAACAAAGTCACCACTCTGCCAGCTTTTTCAGAAGTTTTCTCTTGCTCCTGCAATAGAGAGCTCCCACACTGAGGCAGGCGCTAATGCGTGCGGCCGCCCGCTGCTGAGCCTGGATTTAAGCCATAAATTGTAGCTTAAATGCTCTGAGTAGTCCTGTGACCAGTGGAGTCTGAACTTTCTGCTACAGAAGTCTTCTGAGTACCTGATCTGGCTGTGCAGTAGAGCCTGGGATCAGGACCTAGGCAGCCAGGTGAAGGCAATTGTGCTTGGTTATATTGAGGGAAAAGGCACCAAGCAGGGCAGGTGCCTCTGCTGCAGCAGACCAGACATCATGCTGGAGTTGCCACAGTGTGCCAGATCTGGAAGCTGAGGCTAAATCTACCCCCAGGACTTCTGAACTCTTTTAAATGAGCTCTTAACAAGCTTGTCTAGGGGAAAGAGACACGGCCACAACTTGGAACTGGCCACCCTGCTGGTAAGATGCCCATCAACTCACACAGCCCACAGGCACTGCCACAGAGTGTGTCAGCTCACACATCAGGAGCCTTGTGACACCCCACAAGGTGGCCCAGACAGCACCAAGGCTGATACCCCTGGCCATGTCCTTCAGTCCTGCCCTGCATATTCTTACAAGGCTCTGGATATCACAGTCAGACATCCTTGTGTGTAAATTCCGGCAGCAACAGAATCATGAGTGTGACACAAAGATCAGCAATGGAAAAAGTATCAGAAAAAGGCTGGGGAAGGTTTTGCTGGAATTTATTTAATAAAAGGAGAAATTGGTTATCACAAGGAATAAAATATCATGTGAATAAAAAGAACTCATTTCAGCTGTCTGTTTAAACTTTTCTGTGCACCTTTTCCTCTGTAAAAATCTTGAAATACACCTGCCTCCATTTACAATGCACCGATGTTGCAGTTTACATCCAGTCCTCCGAGGCACTTGGATGTTACTGGGTATTGCCAGGCAACTACAGCTCTCAGTGACATAAAAGAAATTGGGGATCTTCAGCAGAAGATAATTAGTATCTCCATGGATGCTCTGAGAACCCGATTCAAAGAGAGATGTGTGACTTTTCTCAACTTACACACCCATATCCCTTGGAAGAGTGATGTGTAAGTGCCTGCTAACTTTCCTGGTAAAAGCATTAACATTTTTTTTGTGATCAGGCCCTTTCTGACATAAGCTGCAAGTCAAACAGAGAATTTCAAGAGTAAAAGCAAAGAATCCATACAAAACTCTGTCTTTACCCTGAAATAGCAATGAGCTCATGTCCTGATAAAAGGCTAAACACTGAGCAGAGCTAGCAAGATCAGAGGATTTCCTCACAACACAGTCTCAGCCAGCTTCTATATTTTGCTTCGTTTCACACTGCAATAAAAACATCCACCAAGCAGGAACAGAACAACCTGCCTCAGTGTCAGGCACCAGCCCACCTTCCTGCCAGCTGGCAGTGAAACTCATGAGGTGGCCAGGGACCTGCCCTGCTTGTCTGTTAGGTGGGTCCCAGCTCGCTGGGAGATGGGAAGTCAAACCCCAGGTGCACTC
>NW_008238126.1:2204345-2221904 GCF_000691975.1 Corvus brachyrhynchos
AATGCCAGGCACTCTTCCCGTTCATACATGCGGAGATAATTTGAGTCACCACCCTCCCAGACAAGCCAGCCGTAAAAAAACCACCAAACCCAGGTTTTCTGACAAGGCAGGGATGTTACACACGGTTTCAACATCAGAGAGGCATTTGCCAGAGGAAAAGGGTTTCCCTGGCAATGATGTGGGGAGGCAGCATAGGAATCCTTTTGACCACTAGGTGAAAAGGAGGACAGAGTCCTTGTGCCTCGGAAGGCACCCTCTTTCCTATTTGTAGCTATGTCAGGCAATCCTTCCCACAAAGGGTTTTTGAGCTCTTTTTCCTCATGCAAGCAAGCCAGGACAGGTCTGGCATGAGTGGGATGGAGGTGTTCGGGGCCACACCTATCTCACAGAAACTTGTGTCGAAGCCAGCCGTGGCAAGTGCCAATAAAACCTGCAATCAGTGGCAGCTTTCATGGTAAATGTGTCCATTTATCAGGTGTGACTTTCCTTTCGAAATAATCCAGGATGAGGCTGCAAGGTGCGTAAGCAAGTCCATTTTTTACAGGACAGTTTAGAGCACAGGCCTGCAATGGGTGAAGTGTGGGGCAGCCCAGCACAGGGAGAAACTCCCTGATGGGCACGGTACAGCCCAGGGGGCTAAGGAGGGGGATTACCAAACGTCCCCTCCCCACCAAAGAGCAGCATTTGGGAGAAGCAGTGAAGGGGAGGGTGCACACCCTCTGTGCAGTGCATCCACCTCTTTTCCTTGCTAGTGACTGAAACCAGTGGCAGACTCCCATCCCTGACACCATCTCGGGACTTCAGACTGGAAATGGCTGCTGCAACAGAGCTGGGCAAAACACTGTGGTTCCACTGTTTACTCTGCAGGAGCTACACGTTTCAGGTTGGCCACCAAAATGAGATCTATTATTTACCCAGGTCTTTAGGGAAATTAAACATCCATCACAGCGCCATAACCAGATAATTTAAAACAAAATCCAAACCTGACAGTCCTCCTAAGCCTGGATTATGAAAGTATGCAAAAGCAACATCAATATCCCCAGAGAGATACAACTGTGTAGTCAAAAGAAGAATTTGGCCACATTCTGTGCTTTCACAGATCTGTCAATATTTATTTGTTGTGACCTGCACTCTCATGACTCTAAGCACAGCTGAAACTGTTCACTGAACATGTCCAAAATCAATTGACCTTGACTCCAGTCCTGGGTGACAATTAAGCAAACTACATATTTTTAACTTGTAGGTTCTGTTGGGATTAAATCGTATACATAAGAATCTGAATATAATGTGATAATAAAAAGTTCATTTTCTGCTTTTTCTTAGACACTTGATCAATAGGTTTCTATTCAAAACAACAAACTTTACTACTGAGCAAAGGCCAGGCACTGAAAATTAAATCCAGAGGTGTAATTTTTTCAGGAAATTGTGAGCAATGGAAACAAACTAAGTCAAGTGCAAGTGCAGCCTTAAATAGAACTTTCACTGTCAACTAAGGCTTTAATAAGTGCTTTGTAAGACTAATGACTTTAATTCTTATTCCAGAGACTTTAAGGTGAATTGCCATTCTACTGTAAAATAATCCCATGTAAGCCAAATTAAAAGTAAACTTGGATGGAGAACAAAATGACCTGTTTGAAATTCTCCTTCATATTTCCCATTTGCTATTTACTCACTTCCTTCTAATTTTGCAGTAGGCAGAGAGCAAGATCCCTTCACTGCACAAGGGAAAGACTCAATGGCTGTTAATCTGATTTGATGCTGCTCTGCTTGCATCCTTTGCTGTGCCAAGGAACCTGGCACTGAGGGCTTCAGAGAAGTCTATGGGCAGAAGTGTTGGATGCATACTGCAAAAGCATTTCCTGGCTAGCTTGTGAAAAGCCCCACAGGTTTTCTTTGGTCAAAGTGAACTGCTACATTTCTGCACTGTACCACGTTACTGAGCAATAATATTTTTCAAACACAGCCTAACAGGGAGCAAAGCCACATGCTCAGAGCTCAGGGAGAGCTGAGCCCTGCTCCTCTGTGGGCTCTGGGAGGAGCTGACGGCTGTGGCTGACCCAGCCTGCCTGAATGCTGAACTGCTGCACCACAGAGAGAATCCTAATTTGTTCTAACAGGATGGGCGTACTCCGGGCTGCGTCCCCAGCCGGTGTAAATCACAGGAGCCCTCCTGAAATCAATGCAATTATGCCAATTTTCATAGATTCATAGATTTTCAAGTCAGGAGGGAGCATTGTGATTTACATGTTGGCTATAGCTGTGATCTATGTTGTAAATGAGGATTTATACCAGCTGGGAGGATCTACCCCTTCGATGTATTTCAGGAAGTCTCATCTTTTAGTCAGATAAATTCTACAGAGCAGCTGCTTTGCTGCAGAAGATTTTTAGCTCTGCAGGAGAACAGCAGAGTCCTGCAGATTCACATGTAGTGGGAAGGGCTATTTACACCTTGATGAGAGGCTGAGAGGGGCAAAAAAGAAACAGCACAAAGCACTGCCTGGAGCAGAGGACTTGGTCAGGGAACAGCGAAGGTGGCTGAGCAAGGAGGGAATGACAACTTGATGGAAAGCATCTGGACGTGCTGTTCCAGATACCCCTGGCAGTGAAATGAGGGCAGGCACAGAAAGCAAGGAAGCAGCTTTTGAGGGTCAATACCATGTTTTTCCTTCCTCCTGCACCAGCTCAGCAGGGAACCTGTAGGCTGGGTGGGATTTTGAGATCTCTCCCTGCTCCTTTCAACTCGTGGCTGTTTCTCAGGGCACCTTGCTGCTTGCCTGGCCTCCCTCAGCCACTCAGCCAGCTGGAGGCAGCCTTACCTGCAGGAGGAGAAAGATATTCCTGTATCTTTGCTTGCAAGAGACTATGAATCAATGGACCTGTCCGTACACTGATTGTCTCACGTGAAGATTTGCACTGACCATTTAGGAGGGTTGCAGATAATGGTTAGTAGGTTCATACCATTTCCTCCATTTTCCCTATTTACCCTTTCCTATCAGACAGGGTAGGCATTTGAAGGTTAAGGTATCA
Source organism: Corvus brachyrhynchos (assembly GCF_000691975.1). Lineage (NCBI taxonomy): Eukaryota > Metazoa > Chordata > Aves > Passeriformes > Corvidae > Corvus > Corvus brachyrhynchos. The sequence continues at coordinate 2,207,373 of NW_008238126.1, forward strand.
GTCACCGAGGGAGAGCTGCACTGGGATTTGAACACGTTTTGCAGTGCATTTCCTTTCACCACGACAGCTGTAAACCCCTTCCTTTCCTACTGCCAAAGCATCCCCACATGATGCTTTGTGAGACAACACAAATCTGGGGAAAAGGACCTGGCATGGCAGAGAGCTCTGCAGAGCAGCCTGACAACACCCAGGACTGGCAGTGATATCCTGAAGCACGGGATTCATATGGGAGAGAAAATGAGGTGGCCTTAAGGAACCTTTTAGAAGCTCCATCATTCTTCAAAGGAAGAAAATAATTAAAAGTGATGGGTCCAGTCCAATGCTCCGGACTGGCACTGGTTAGGTTTGGTTTTACTGGGAAAACATGTCAAAGCAATGAATCTAGAGCTAGTCAAATAAGCTGTGGCCACTTTGTTTCATCTCACAGAACAAAAGAGGACTGTCTTGAACAGAGCAGTCCATCTGCATTGCCCAGAAGATGTTTATGTCATAAAGCCTTCATAGGGAGAAAGGGTTCAGTCTCCTTGCAGTCAACTGATGGGACTCTGAGAGCTGTTCAGCGTTTTTACTATGGCCATCCCTTTGCTTAATCTTAACTCATCCAACTCAAACCAGTGTAAAGGAGACAAAACTTCAGTAGGCTTAGGTAGGGCTGGGGAATTTGTGAGGTCTTAGTGAGAGAAAGGGCATGTACTTAATTCATGGACCAGACTGTGGGCTGAGCCTGACTTTGAGGGCAGGCTGATGCTTGTTGAGAACTGGAAATTTCTGGGGACTTCTCAGATGCAGTAAGGCTGCATTTTTGGGGTGTTGTAACTGGATCTGGGATTTCCTGTGCTTTATTTCAATAGCTGTGGTTACGCAAGTAGGCACAGACTAACTTAACTTAAGCATTCCTACAAGCTGAGATAAAACAGCTCTTTCGATTTCTACACAGTAAATGTGGAAAGCCATCTAAAATTTCTCAAGTAATGCAAAATACATTGAACTGCCATTAAATCTTGTCCACAAATGCAGCAGTTGGAGAACAAGGCCTGGTCTCTCCCTTATTTCCTAACCCAGCCCTAACACCAGTCCAGAACATACAAAACATCTCTGGAACTGCACCAAGAACATGAACACGGAATGCTTCTCTTTCCGTGATTAATTCAATTCACAATGCTTGAGGAAGAGTCTATAAACACACACATGCACACACAGGAGCAGTCTAACGAATTATGCAATGAGTTTGTTTCGTTTTTAGTTTTGCAATCAACCCTCAGTTTGACTAGGGGCCCACTGACACTCACCTGGGAAATTTTTTAAAGCTGACTTTTGCTGCTGTGAATGCACATCTCAGTCACCCTCCACCAATGCAGCAGCAACCTCCCAAGGCCCCAGTGAGGAAGGGAAAGCATTAGGTGGGGAAAGGCACTGCTCATCTTGTCTTTCTGGTTTACATGCCCACTAAATCCCATTTGATTTCTCTGCCGGGTCAGCTTGAACACAAGGGGAAGAGAGGGGACTATTAGCGCTCACCCCCTGTGCACACACGTGCCCTTTTGGGAAAAAACACCTCAGTCTCTGGAATCTCTTTTGTTCTTTCTTTAATTGCAGACTGATGCTGCCGGATTTTGAAGCAGCACACAAGAACTGCTACTCACAACTAGCTGTTTCCTAGACAGTGTCGGTTTCTCACTGCTGTTTAATTCCTCCCGATGTCACTGTTCAGAGTTACGTTTAAAATGCCAACCCAAAACACAACACAGTGGTGCAGAGAATCCAAAGAGAAGCATTGCAAGCTTGAAAAGAAGCATGTGCACAACACACTGGCTTAATGTGGAAGAAGGAAACAGTGCTGAAACAGTGAGAAAAGTAATTGGGGACTTTCTGGACAGCTGCTCTTTATGTGGGATACGTTTCCACAGGGATTGTGACTTGACTGAATGGTGGAATTGAGAGTGGCACCATCAGCATATGAGATGAAGGACTCCTAAACACAGTATGGAAAGTAGCTGAAAGTAACTTGAATTACTTTAAAATGCATTAGGAAGACAGGTATTATTCAGGGACTGCTTACTACTACTTGATCACTAAGTCCTCTGAATCAAAATCTGAGCTCAGAACAGGGACTGAGCCAAAATAAAACCACATTAGCCTCAGAAGGTTTTGCTGTGCACTCAAAATTGAGGGAAAAATTAATTCTCATTAGAAGCAGAGATGACACAAAAATCTGCATGTCTGTTTTTGGGGGTAGGGTGGGTGGAGAATATCACTGTTTTTAAAGCAAACTCACTTCAAATCAGAACAAAAAATAAAATAGAATTGTTTCTGCAGAACTGTACTTCTGCAACACTGAAGCAATATAAACGTAGAATATATAGACAGAAATATGTAAATACACTAGTAAATGTTGCAATAGAAGAATCCAGATCTAAATGAGGAAATCAGAATGAAATGTTTTGACTTGCAATAAATGAAACAATTTGACATCATCACAGTGAAATGAGAAAGTCAAAAGACAATTGTTTCTCATTTTCCCATTTTAAATTTTGATAGGTTTCCAAAAAAATAATTGCTTTTTGACAAAAACACTTTTACAAAGAGAAGACCACTCCACTGATTCTTTTTGGTCAATCTGCTCTACTAAAAGCTTCCCACAACAATACCCTATGAGACAAATCTTTGCCTTTTTCTGCACCTGAGCACTTCCCTGGTAGCTGCTCCTTGCCTTGAATTCTTTGTCTGCTTCTGTAGCACCAACTCTTCTCTGCTCATCTCTTTCAAGTTAGAGAAGAACCCCATACAACTGAAGTCATCACCCTACCATGGATTATGATAGATCTCATATATTCTAATATAAAAATTCAGCTGGGGCAGTTAAAGCTAAAGGAGGTGCTTATTTTTTATTCCTGGATTCACATCAGGTGTCTTGGTGAAACACTGGTTCCACTCTCAGCTCCCCTGAATGGCTCCATGTCCTCTCTCCTGTCATAAAAAGAGATGTGCTGTTCTCCTCCTCCAGTAAGTAGCTATAAGGACTCCTCTGACATGGCTTTCACTTTTACTTGACTATCCACAGCAATAAAGATGAAAAATCGAAGGAGATCATTTGGAAATAAAGGAAGATGAGTTGGGCCACAAGCAGAGCTGCTACAGCTCAGTGTAAACCCAGGATCCCCCAAGGACCACCTGAGAAGTTCCGGGCTTTGTGAAGGCTTGATTGGAGACCAATTCTAAATGATCAGGAGTTGTAAGAAGTACTTGGTGGACAGTGTTTTCCCTTGGAAGAGGAAAGGAGAGCTGTTCTCCTTATTGTCTGAAGGAGACACTGCAGCTGCAGTGGGGCTGCAGCTGCTCCTGCTGATGGAAGACACCAATGCATTTTTCACAGTGTGCACGTGCCCCAGCCAACTCCCCACTGAGAAAACCCTTCCAGTCTCCCTAATTCCTTCTTGCAGCTTCCACAGAACTCGTCATTTTTCACTGCCTCTCCACAACTGTTGTGTAGCATCATTCTGTGCTTCCAAACACCTGACACGTCATCTCTGTGATGGATGAAAGGATTCATACCAATTATTATGTGGCCTCTTGGAGGCTCCAAAACTAAAGGCTGTGTAACTCGGAAATTGTAAAGCACAGTCTAATTTCCTGGAAATTCATGTAAAAATTAATGCATTCTGAAGCTGAATTCTGAAAGCAAGTGGAGCTTGACTCCTCAGGGTGACTCAAACCCACATTTCTGCTTCTTCCACAGAACATTGCAAAGCTCCCCTGGTTTGAAGCATTCAGTCTCTGCTGCCTTTTACTCCCCTGGCACCTGTCAGGTCACAATACAAAGTGCCATGGGGCAGTTTTACATCACCTGGAAGGAAAATTCCAGCCTCAGTGAAGAAGAAACATTTTCCTGTCTTCTCCACCCAACTGCCTGGGTGTGCTATGAAGCACAAGACAGTAGGAGCACAAAGTGGGCACTACAGCTGTGCAGCTTCAGTGTTTGCTGACACTGATGAGGCTTCTGCTCTTAAAAGGCAGCCATTCCTTTTTGCAATTCTTCTTTTAGGAACAGGTTGGGTCTTACAAAACCTCAAAGGTCTCTGAAAAGGGGAAGGGCTAAAGGAAAAAGAAAAGAAGAGAAAGAACTGATTATGAGGGAGAGAAGTGAAATAAAGGGAAGGAATATGAGGATCACAGGATTAGACATGTCTGGAGAGAGAGCTGGATGGAAGGGACATCAAGCAGAGCACCCTCAGTAGCAGCCATCATACCATGATGGCATTTGAGGTGCTAGTGGGTGTTCTTCCAGTGATGTAAGAGGATGATGACACAGGCAGACCTCCTGCAGCTTCTGGGATTTACCATCAAACTTCCCACACTGGAGTGGTGACAAGAAGTTTCCCTCAACATTTTGAGTTGATTACAATCTCTGAAGGTTCATATTAAAGCTTTACCCTGACAGCTGAAGGAAGCACATGAATTCAGAAGCTGGAGCTGTAAGAAGCACAGCACTTACTGCAAAGCTTGTAATAAAAAACGCCCCTGGAAATAGTAGCAACCTTCCAGGTGCTGGTTAATCTTTGGGCTGCTTGGCATATAGGGTGAGAAGGACCTAAAGGGCACAATAGGTTTTCAAGCTGAAAAAAGGGCCGGAAATCAGGGTTGGTTTAATAGTTGTTTCCCTGCTTTCTTATGATGGTTTTAGAAAGAAATGCATGTACCACACAATCTCAAAATCTAAATTGAAAGAGCTTTGTGACCTTCTTTTCATTTTCCTTTTCCTTTCTTTTCACGTGTACAATATGTGCAGCACTGAATTTTGCATTAATGTATATAGTGAGAAATTGCTTACTTGAATATAGAGTGTAAACAAGAGCAGGATTTGACCAGCAGATAGATTTGCAAAATCTATCATTTTTATGTAAATGACTGTAAAGTTACCTTTGTACGGAGCACTGCATTTTGACACAGTATCCTTTGTCTAGTGCAGAAAAACCCAACAAACAATGCCACACACAGCATATACTTTTTCAAGCTATTGCTGACAAGCTCTTTCATTTGGCATAATATACAGCTTTAGGCTGCATTACATGTTATATAGTAATAATCAGTAACATTACATTTTTTTGATTGAATCCATTTTTTACCACACAAACCCATTAACACAGCTGTTTTGTGTGTGTACATGTGTGTGCCTGTGAATTTTCCTCATAAACCCACTCCAAACTGATCAAATAAAGCATAACAACAGTAAGTTTCTGGATTAAGACTCAAGTTTTGTCCAGTTCAGGAGTACTTTTTTCCCACTAAAAACTGTGGGATTGACTTTCCTTTGCTCAGTCCATGTCTATATTATTGCAGATCTGTTACTTCATTGAAGACACTGTAATGGATACCAGAAAACATGAGACTGAAATCAAGTCCAAAGGTTGTGTCATTAAAATACTGACATAACTCACATGGCAGGAGTGAAAACACACATATGAAGGTGGCCAAAACTGGGGATTTGTAAAGTCAGACCAGCTGACTTTTAGATTTCCACCAAGCAACAGAGAAACCAACTGCTGTAGTACTAGCAGTGTCTGCAGAGTTAACTCTGAATAAATGGCAAGCAGAAGGAGGACACCAAGAGTGGTCCAACTTAACTGCCCAGCTGTGCCCAGGCATATACAAACAGCAGGCTACCTGCAGACTACCTTCCAGATGAATAAATTAAATGAATCACTAAGTGTTGTCCAAATTTTTCTAAGACCCCAAACACAAGATGATCCCCATATAGCTGAAGGAGATCCCCCATTTCTAGGGGGTTGCCACCATTGCCATGCAGACAACAACACAGCACCTGGTGGGTTTGGCAGATGTGGAACTGCAGTGGAGCAAGTGCACAGGTGCCTGCTGAAGTGACCTGCATAAAATTATCCCATAAGCCTGGCAAAAGCCAGTGCACCTCCATGACATTTTCACTAGACCTTAGCAAAAGGTCTAGAGGTCCAAGCACTGGGCTGGCCTCCAGTTTTATGAGGATTACACAGTGCATTTTTTCTGCTTATGCAGGATCCTTTTATAAACATCTTTCTTTTTCCTCTTTCAAATGAATCATGTCCTTCTTTAAACGTTACAAAAGAAATAAAAGAAAAAGCAGGAAAACACACAAGGTTCTGCATAATGTGTATAAGAAACGAGTGTTTATCACTGCATGAATACCTAATTAGACCAGACATGTAGCTCAACATCAAAATAGCAAAACCACGGGTTAAAGCATGCAGCTTTCTATGGTTAGCACTGCAAAGATACAGACAAGAATGTGGAAGGAAAACTCTGTGAAGTAAGAACCATTAGGCAGGCAAGTAAAAAATCCTGCAGAGATGAAGGCATGTCGTAGCTGGGCTGACACTCTAATCTCTTCACTGCAGTCCTTCTTGTTCTCCACCCATTCCCAGCCATGCACTTATTCTCTGTCCTCAAAGGGATGCAGGCCTCCAAGCTGAAAAGACATCTGCCTGCCTTTGAATTGAATTGAGTGTGTGGGCATAAGGTGTACTCGAGGCAGACCTCTTGGGATAAATGCTGACCTGGTTTGTTTGCTCAGACCTGGAATCACACTGAGGTGGTTGCTCTGCCTCCAGCCCCAGCTGGCCTGTGCTGATTAGTGTGGAGCTTGGGAATAGGAACCCTGTGATTGCCAGCATTTGTCCATACACCTACAAGGACAGGCTGCTCTGCACAAAGACTCTCTGTGTACGTTTGGTTTTGGGTAGAAGTTAGAGCAGCACATGGAAAAACACTCGCAAAACCCCTTGTTCTCACGGACCATGGGTTTGGACTTTACGTGTCCTGTGATTTATTCTTCCAAGCACTTAGAACAGGAGCCTCTGTCCAAGTCCAAACATCAGATTAACCTTAAAAGCATTACCTGAGAGAGCATGAGGGTAACAGAGATCTCATGGTGTAGTAAAGAGTGTCACTGTGTAAGAAGATGTGTACAACCTTAGTACAGCACATATTTTGTGCATCATGCTGCTTATAAGAAAGCTTCACCTGGAATAAACATCCAAAATTTTCTGTCTCCTTCAAGTGCCATTCCCAATGGGCACTATTCAGGCTCCATTGCTTTTTTAGCACTCCACCAACAGATACAAGCTAATGAGAAAGATTTCAGAAGAGGTCCAACCATCCCTGCCATGTCCTTAATTTTTTCCTCTAAAAACCTTCCCTTCTTACCTGCCTCGAATTTCAGGTGTCCATTTCTTCTCTCCTGTTCAGGAAAAATAGCAAACCATTCACCAGTATCTTCCTGCAATATAGTTCCCTTCTTTTGTGCAAAAACTTTCTCTTTCTTCCTCATCCTACTTTCTACTATTCACTTCAAACTCAGTTGATCCCTTCGAAACTCAGATGATCCCTTCCTGTGCTTCTGGAGTATCTCTCACCCCAGATGCAACTGCAGTTTATTCCTCTCTCATGATGCGTGGGGATCTGACTCATCATTCTGTGTAAGAAGATGTGTACAACCTTAGTACAGCACATATTTTGTGCATCATGCTGCTTATAAGAAAGCTTCACCTGGAATAAACATCCAAAATTTTCTGTCTCCTTCAAGTGCCATTCCCAATGGGCACTATTCAGGCTCCATTGCTTTTTTAGCACTCCACCAACAGATACAAGCTAATGAGAAAGATTTCAGAAGAGGTCCAACCATCCCTGCCATGTCCTTAATTTTTTCCTCTAAAAACCTTCCCTTCTTACCTGCCTCGAATTTCAGGTGTCCATTTCTTCTCTCCTGTTCAGGAAAAATAGCAAACCATTCACCAGTATCTTCCTGCAATATAGTTCCCTTCTTTTGTGCAAAAACTTTCTCTTTCTTCCTCATCCTACTTTCTACTATTCACTTCAAACTCAGTTGATCCCTTCGAAACTCAGATGATCCCTTCCTGTGCTTCTGGAGTATCTCTCACCCCAGATGCAACTGCAGTTTATTCCTCTCTCATGATGCGTGGGGATCTGACTCATCATTTTTGCAACTGCTTCTTTGCATCAAAGCCTCATCTAATGCTTGATCTCTCTGCATGAAAAAGCATGGTTAGAAGAGGTATGACTATCTAGAAAGTCCTGGAGATAACAAAAAAATGGAGACAGGTTAAGGCCCTCCATCCACTGCTTTTACCTTTTTTTTTTGAGTGACCTGGGATGGCCTATCCTGAGCAAGAACAACAGCTTGGAACAGAACCTGCCTCGCATTACAAGGTGCTGCAGTCTGCTGCAGGCTTTTCAGCTGGTGAGGTGCATGCCATGCATTCTGCAATGCCTCCTCCTTGACAGTGACAGGGACACACACCTTTTCTCTGCCTTCTGCCATCCTGCAGCTGGTCTGAAGCTGCTCCTGAGCAGTATCCACCTGAGCTGTCCCATCATCAAGATGGCTCAAAGAACAAAACCTGATGTGAGCAAGGCTGGCAGGAGCCGAGCGTGCCGGCCCAGCTCCTCAGCTCTCACGCCAATTCACTGGTGGCTGTGCTGCGTGCATGTCAGTAGGAGATTAGCTGCCTTAGTCCACAATCCATTTTTGTGCTTTGCAGGGAAGCGTATTCTAATGTTCCTCTCTTTTAAAGACCAATCTGGGCACATGCTGGATGTGGGTGCCCCCTCCCCATGTTTAATTCTGCTTTCTGAACTGTGCATTTCGAATGGTTCTGCAGAGTGCCGCATGCAATTAGAGACAGTCCCACCGGGCAGAGGTGCAGGCTGCATCCTGAGATATTCCTCTGCTGTGGGAAATAAACAACAGCATCGGAGACTATTCCTCTGGCAAATAATTTTAGCATTTCACTGTCACTCAGCATGTGGCCTGGGTGAGGAGGGAGCACCACCAGAGGTGCCGCTGCTCCAACCTCAGGAGGCTGTTATTTTAAAATGCACCAGACAATTAATTAATTTTCCTTTAAAAAATGTTGCAAAAATGTAGTTGGAGGCATTACACCCTCATAACAAAGTCTCTATTATAAATGAGCCTCTCCTTTTCAGACAGGCCTGTAATTAGATTGCCTGTGGTGATGATGAATGGCCAAGGTGAATGCATTTCAGGGGAAGTGCACGGCAGCAACCCACATCCAAAAGGCAGGGAAAGGCTACCTGCAGCCACCCCTCAAGCTCCCACAGCTGTCCCCCTTGCTCAGGGAGCCACACAGCCTCCACTGTGGAAAAGTCATGGCCATTCCCTTCCCCTCTTGACTCTCACCAGCTTAGCAGTAGCGTGGGGCTGGATGTGGCCCCTGGGGCACCATCCATCACCAGCTGGGCATGGAACAAGGGTCAGAACTGGGGGCCCTGACAGGATCCCCTGCCCATCCCCCAGCAACCCTCAGCTCCTTCAGCCCCAGATCCACTTTGGTAGGGCCAGGACCACCAGGAAACTCTGGCAATGGTCCGAGGGCCGCAGTGCAGTCACACAGCCCTCCCTGCCTTCACAACGAGTGCCAGCCCTGAGCATCTCCGGGCAGCTTTATTACTGTGATTAATGCTGGGATGAGGAATCTCCCCCTCCCCGTCCTCCCTTGCCTGCTCCACAATAAATGCCGTTCTAGAGGCAGGGCTGTGGGAGAGCACTGCGCCCCAGTGACCAAGGAATGCTCTCCTGAAGGTGTGGCTTTAAACACTTTTGCTGTGAAGAAGGAGAAGCTCGCTGGTGTGTAGAAGTGCTCGTGGCTGCGTTTCAAAGGCAGCATTTTGCAGGATGCAGCAGGTACCTGGAGAGACGTAGCTCACACTGGGCTCAGTCCCAGCCAGGAATCACCCCCTGCTAGGAGATGTTTGCTGTTCACAGAGGCCGTCATCATTTGGCTCACCAAGACAAACAGCTTGAGCTTTGCACTGTTTCAGAAGTCTCTGCTTTCTCAAAATGATGACTTATTTTTTCCTTTCCCTCAACTTTACTGTCAGTCATTATGCAGCAGCCCATGCCTGGAAATGAAGAGCTCCATCCAGAAGTAAAAGCTGCTATAAAAAGAAGAAACTGTCCCCAGGACAGATCCATTTCAGTAAATGGTGAGGGTGATGTGAAATGAAAGTTGTGCTGAAATCATTAGCTCTAAGAACATTGAAAGGACTGAAGAGGTATAAGCTGAAACGTAAGAATTATAAGCTCTGTTGTCATTTACAGTTACAAAAACTCTTGCCTGGACAAAATCATTGGCAGAATGAGGCAGGTGATAGCTGTAACAGCAGCACATTTCTGCTCTGTGGGCTTTTTCCTTGGCATTAATAAAAATAGTCTACTTGGAGGATGAAACAGCCGCTTGCCAGAAGGCCTCTGGCTCCCCACACAGCACTGTTTGGTGAGGTGTGGATGCTAAACCTTAGGAAGGAACACTTGATTGAGAAATTGCAGGCCTCACTAACGCACAGTCTGATCCACTTTAACCACCTTTTCATGGGCCTCCCCTTCCTTCTCTGGCCCTGAACACTTTCTGAACAACCCTAAAACTCGCAGCATCAATTAATGCAAATGTGACAGGCTTCTCTGATATGTAGGGTAAGGAATCTTTCAGCCTCATTAGAGAAGGGAAGGGCTTTCCATCCATCTCCTGATTTTGATGGAAATGGTATACAACATGTTTTATCTCTGTGAAACAATAAGAGCGAAGGGGCTGTGAGCCAGGGCCGCCAGCTAAGAGTTGAAGATGAAATTTAATTGGTTAGTAACAAAATTTTACTGCTGAGACAGCTTGTTTACATCTATTTAATGTCATTGCTTCCTGAATTTGTCTATCAGGGAGTGCTGCCTGACTGCTTCAGCCAGATAACAAACTGGTTCATGCCGCTTCCAGATTTATCTTCTCTTCTGGCCACCAACAGCCGCTTTTCAGTGTTTCAGTCTCTGTCTGGTAGGGTCCTTTCCCACTGAGCTGCACCGGGGTGCCTTCTGTACCTGCTTATACTGTGGCTTTTCACCTGCTGGTACTGCTGTTTTAATCCCATCCCTTATCTCAGTCCTGGTTCTGTGCCTTTTGTTTGCCATCCCATAGCCCTTTGCCACTTTGCACTTCCATGTTTCCCAGACCTGATCATTACAACCCCTGAAAAGTGCATTTTATTTAAGTGAGACATTCAGCTCTAACGCTAAACTGTGCAAGGACTTGGGAACTGGATCTCGGGAACATGGAATTACTGAGTGAGCTCCTACTTTGCAGGACTGAGCCTATAATGCACTCCAATTTTCCTTTGCTTTAGTTTGAGCTGTGGCTGCCAGCTCCCCAGCTTGACTTTAAAAGGCAAGAGGATGGGGAAGTACATTTGTGCACTGCTGCGTCTGTGGCACGGTGCTGCACGCTGCAGGCAGAGTCAGAGCCCCCACACAGCTGTCTCTGACCCAGCCCTCTTCAGCTGGTGACAGTGTTTGCAGACCTCACAGTTCAAGCACAAGAGGGAAAAGGAACTCAGGTTTAGGGTAGCTGAGAGCAGAATGCACCTCTCTGTGTGCAGATGCCCCAAAAGGACTGATGGATTCTAAAGCGCCGTAATCGGGCCCATTGACATTCAGGTGATGTGCCAACAAAGAGCAGCCTGCACACCCAGGAGGGCACGCCAAGATTGGCTCCACAGTTCAAGGGGGAAAAATATCAGACAATGTCACTGAAGTGCTGTTGTAGGAAAGCTGAAGGCAATGGTCTGGTACTCCACCTATATGGCTTTAGGACCATGACAATATCCTTTGCAAATGGCTCTTGTTTCTGTTGCATTGCAAAAGCGGGGAGGCAGCAGTAAGGTGTTTCTTTTGAAGTGGGAGGCAATTGTTTATGAAAAGATGCTACAGGAACAGTCAGATGTACATAGAAAAACTGGCATAGCACGGTTTTCATTTTAAAGCTCAACAAAAAGCAATGGAGTGATTCTTTAGTTAGCTTTGTACCTGGGTGAATCCCAAATTTCACTGTTTGGGTCTTGTTGGGAGGATTATTTGGCCAATGGAAATAATCCTGAGCACTTCCAAATTCTTCAGCTAAATTCTGAGGAAGTTGAATCAGGATAAAATGTCTTGTTACAGAAATAGGAGCTGGCACGGAGGAGGGATTCCAGCCCTCTGAGTACTGCCATACACATGTTTGTCATATTCAGGGTATCTATTTCCCTTAGACTGAGTCAGAGTTATTACATAAGGTTTAACTATTACTTACACGAACTTCTGAGGGTAATCTACTGCATGGTTGCAAAATAACCAGTGTTGCAGAGACCCTGAGGCTCAGCTTCTTCTCTGAGAAGTCCTCAAACCCAAGCCACAAGAGGTGCAGAGTTTTGGACTGCAATGCGTAACATGAGTGATAATAAAGATGTTGTCAGGAGGTGTTAGTAGGCTAAAGGAAATTAAGAACATTGCTCCTGGAAACAGAGAAAGAGGAGCTCATTAAAATGGATCCTGTTGAAAGGAGGCTTTGGGAAAAAGAGCACACCTTTTCAGAAGTCATAAGAATACTTATGAGAGCCACTTACCTTCCGTATCTACTATTAACTGGTGTTTGGGATTTTGAAGCAGTATGGATGCAAACCCTCAGAGCCTCTCAGAGTGACAGTGTTTCAGAAGATGACACTGGAGAGGAACTCCGCAGCCTAACAGAAATGGTGACATCAGATCATCACTTCTGTGGGTGAAGAACAGCAGGTGCACAGCTCCACCACAGGAGATATTTGATACCATTCCTCTGGAACCACATTTTTTAGGTGTGACCTAAGACTTAGACCAAACCTGTGCTGCCATGGGACTCAGGAGAGACACTGCAATTACCTACCTGTGACAGAACTTTTAAAGATGGCCAGTTGGCTTTGGTTTTAAGTGAATTGCAGGGTGTTCTTCCCCATCCCCTGGGACTCTCACACCCATGTGCTACCTCTACAGAACAAGGCCTTTTTCCCCAGGGGAGTAGAAAAGAGAATACCCTTCACACAATTTTGCTTCGCCCATAAGGGCATCAGCCAGGCATGACGTATTCATGGCAACTAACAAGGTTTGTAAATATACCATGTCTAGGAAGTCACTGGTGGCAGATGTTTTTTCTCCTTCACTGCACACAAGCCTTGTAAGCACGAGCACCCTTTCAGCATAGTAGCAAAGGAAAAAGACGGCAATGTCTTGCCTTGGAGAGAGAAAAGGCATTGTCTAGAGATGAGCAACCCGCGCTGGTGGGGGAGCTCATTTGGAAAATTAAACATGACCTTTTAAGCAGAAAATGAATGGATGTAAAGCAGACAGCCCATCAGTTGTGTGAGACAAAAATGCTGCAATCTGGCTAAAAGCACCCTGCGCTTTTTTTGAACTCTAGATACTATGAAAAGCCATGGGCACGTGATCTTGCCCAGTTCCTCTGAGTATTGATATATGCAACAAGAGAAGCAGCGGTGTCTAATAATAAACACGATGCATTCTCAGCACTTGATGGAGAAAATTTGGCTCTGGTGCAATAAATACACTTGCATGAGCCTGACTTTCTGCTGTCCCCACCCTGCAGGTACCTACATACCCTTGTTCCACTGGCTACAGCTCAGTCAGCTCTGGAATACCTCCTTTGAACCCTGGCAGGCTCCCCCCCAGACAAAGAGCCCAGGCTCCCACTGGAGACCAAGCTTCATCCCTGACTCCTGGCAAGCTTTGGCTCCTTCCTGAGCTCAACCTGGTATGTCACAAGAGCATAGTCAGGATGTGTGTGAGAAGCTCCCTGGCTCCTGGGGCCCATGCAGCCTTGGAAGATGAGTGAGCCCTCAGTGTCCCTTAAGAAGAGATTCTTGTAGAACAAGACCCAGGGCTAAAGGAGACCCCAATGTCTGCAGGGCATAAGAGGTGCACAGTCATCGTTGATTCCACTGAAGCACTTTAGGTGAAGAATGAACTGCAGAAGCCTCCTGCTGCATTGCAGAAGTCATGTCTGTCTTCTCCAAGGTTCCCATCCACATCACAGCCTCTACTGGCCTCTCCTTGGATGTGAGACAACCTTTCCCCCCGAGGGGAGGGGCTGCTAGTGAGCCAAAGCTGCCACACACTCTGTCTGTTTGGAGTTGTCTGCTGCCCTTTAAGTCTGCTGCTGCCTCTGTCTGTCAGGGCCATTCAGCTGCTGCATTTTGTCATCGTCTCAGCCTCTTGGCTCTCTGAGTAAGCAGTTGCCTGGAAATATCAAAAACCCCCAAACCGGAGGCATCCCATTCTGCCTCTGCTTCTCCTCCCAGACTACCTGTGAAAGAACACAACCTTGTGGCTATGCCTCCAGCACCTGAGAGCAGGGGACAGCACACTGCTGTGCCTTCTGTCACAGCAACCCACAGCAAGCCTTTGATTTCAGGCTGCCCTCCTTTTTTAAAAGTGTGTTTCATTCATCCAAAGCTGCATGGCTGGAGGAGCCCAAGACCATGTTGACACTGGTTTGGAGACTCCATTTGTACCTTGGGTTTTGGTTTACTGTCACTCACCACCACTTTAAAGTGAAGACAAATCATTCAAGGAATGCACAGGCTTGGTGCCCTCCTCTGTACAGCCTGTGTAACACTGGTTTCCAGGTTTCCAGGCAGAAAAGCACC
>NW_008238126.1:2221966-2259366 GCF_000691975.1 Corvus brachyrhynchos
TAGAAAAAATGTAAAATAATGTTTAAAACTCTCTTTAAAATACCAGGCATGCTCTTTCTGCTGACCTTGCATGAAAATGATAATCAAAGAGCCTTTGTAGTTTACAGCCTTTTTTAGTTACAGTTCTCTCGTATGGAGATAAAATACTTGTTGGTACAGTGAGTGACAGGGAGAGAAGTGATACTAACAGGCTTCCAATGATGTCATCCCCGGAGAAAAAAAGGAGAAAAAGAACCAGCTGAGAATTAAACACAATAACAGAAACGTCTTTTCATATTAAAATGTTGAAAATATGGACACATAGAGCCATATCACTGCTGGATATAAGTCAGCATAACCCTGCTGACATCAGGGATGCTATATGCCAGTTCACACTATCCAAAGAGCTTTTCCTTTAACTATGTTCTTCTTTCAGCCAGTGAATTCCCAAGTATAAGTTCCAGCCTGCAACTGGACCATGTGTGCAGGTTTACAGCAGTGATAAACCAAGGGACTGGGGGGATGGCTTCCTATTTGAGAAGACTCTGCTCAGCCGTGCCTGCCTACAACGTGTCTCAAGAAAACAGTAAAAATGTTTGTCATTTCAAGCAGTAATCCATTAGCTGTGAGGTGGGTGCACAGATATCACCCTTATCTGGCAGATAGGAAAACTGCATTCATGCAGGATGTAGGGTCTGTGGCCTCTGGTCTTCCCTCTCCGTACCCCAGTCCTGTGACTTCAGCTCACAGTGCTGTCAGAAAGCGACTCAAAGAAGGAGCACTTTACCTTGAAACAGAGCAGATTGCATCAGGCACAAGATATTAAAAGAAACACAAACCAAAAGGCAGAATGCACTTGGTGCCCCTGCAGTGTCTCCACTTATTCACAGACCATTTCAAATCAGCCAAGTTAAACACTGCCCTGCACTGTCCCCACTCTCAGTACATTTCCCAAGGACACAGTTTAAAGGCTTTCATCAAGGCACAGCTTAATTTATTTGTTTGCTTCTCCCCTTGCTCGGGAGAAAGCATTTTTGTTTAAATGGGGAGAATAAATAGTCTCCTGACCCTTCTCTCTGCAGCACGTGCTCCTGCACTGCCCTGTGTTTATGAGGCTAATGGGGAGAGTGCTGTGGGAGGCCCTTGTTAAAACACTGGCAGCGCCTTCCCTTTTGTAACAGGATGATTCGGGGATGCATTGTGTTTGCAGAAGCAGGAAGAGGAAGAGCAGGCTAATAAAAAATATCCATTATCAGAGCTTTCTGTGCATAAGGACAGACGGGCAAAATGCAGGGAAGACAACAAATACCTTGGAATAAAGAGCCCATGATGGAGATAAATAATCATGGGGCTCATTCAACAAGAGCCTGCTGTTTAGAAATCCACTGGAACAGCTGCAGCCTACACGTCATTATACTTCTGATCAGTGAGCATTAGGAGCCTTTTTGTGAGTCCCTTGTTTGTTATATCAATCACTGCAAAACAGACTCTACAGACATAAACTCGCACAAGAAATATGGGGACTTCTCCTCACCTCAACTTTGCCAGTCAGTCTCCATTTTAATCTTTTTAACTCCACCCCTTTGTTTTTCTTTTCTCCAGTGCTCTGTGGTAAAATGCACACGCTCCTCATCATACCTGTATGGCTTTCTTTTTGCTTTTTGAGTAATCTTTTAGTAGAGTTTGATATCATATCACAGCTTCTGCCTTGGGACACACTCATGGAAAGCTGGAACTATAAAGACAGGGTCTCAGGTCTTACATATCAAGCTTATTTCTGCACTTATTTATGGCCCTAGCAGTATCTTGGCTGTGTGTCAACATGCTGTGCAGGAAAATATGTTTTTCCCTCCTCTAAATCTTTTGGGAATGTGATAAAGGAAAATGGCGTATCGCTGAGAATTGAGGGGAAAGAAGGCCCCTGGATTTTACTGTGAGAAGAAAGATGCATCTCTCCTTCACAAACAAGAAGAAAAAAGGACTAAAGAAAGAGCTGGGACCCCAACTGACCTCTTTTTATCACAGACATCTTCTTCAGGCTTTGGATGTAGGGCTGGGTGAAAATCATTTGTGTTCCTAAATGGAGTGACCCACAGGTATATCCATGAGGTGGGCTTGCTCCTGCTTTCCTCACGGTGGTGACTCCTAAGTCACATCGGGTGGCTGCACACATCAGCTGCACAAGTGACCTGCAGTTCCCCGGGTGGAGGTTGCAGTAACAGAGCCTCCCCCAGCAGAGGCTGTGCTGGGCAGGAGAGGGCAATGAAACTGTTCCCACTGCCCTTCTCCTGCCACCCACGGAAGCTCATTTGTGAGTTGGTGTTGCTGTGGCTCCTCTGCAGCCACAGACCTTCTATTACAGAATCACAGAACCAAAAATCTGCTGAGTTGGAAGGGAACCACGAGGATCATTGAGTCCAACTCCCTGCCCTGCACAGCACCATCCCAATACTCCTCTGAGATGTGTGGGGTCTTCTGTAGGGACAGACGGTTCTCATGGAATGAGTTGTATCCAACCATTTCTGTAAGGCTTTCTGTGGATCCTCACAGGCTTGAGAGTTTAAGCTGATACCAACACAATTCCCGTAAGCCCTGGTGTCTAAACTGGGTCTTTACTTCCAAATTTGTTGGCAGTTCCCTGTTGCTAGTTCCAGATTTGCTCCACCACATTCTGATCCCACACCTGCCCTGCCACCTCCTCTCCACAGTGACAGTTTCTGAACACGAGGGAAGCCAGGGTGTGCTGACGGACGGTGACAATGACATGCTCTGGGCCAGCACACAGTTTGGACCTCTGCGAAGGCTGGGATGTTCTGTGCCATATCCTAGAATGCTCCTGGGGATGCAATCTCCATGGATTAATCACACAACTCCACAATGGAACCTTAGGTTTGTCTCTCAGTACCTCCTGTAAGATATTACTTTTTTTCCCACAACCTTTCATTGCACCCTATCTATGCTTTTGATAGAGCTGTGTCCCAAGACAAGCCTTTATCCTGCCAGGATGGAGACACCTAAACATGTGCATCCTGTGCCTGAGAGAGGATCCCTGGAGGTACTGAAACTTGTGCCCAGGTGGGAAAAGAAGATTCCTAAGCAGCAGGAGGCTCTGTGTCCACTAGACTGCACAGTGCCTCCCAGAGTGAGGACCATGTCATGCTGCACAGTCTGGAGAATGCATCGTGTAACACAGCAGGCAACTTCCAGCCCAGGCTGGGACAGGAGAAAGGATTTCCCTTCTTAAGATTCCTGGAGGTACTGAAACTTGTGCCCAGGTGGGAAAAGAAGATTCCTAAGCAGCAGGAGGCTCTGTGTCCACTAGACTGCACAGTGCCTCCCAGAGTGAGGACCATGTCATGCTGCACAGTCTGGAGAATGCATCGTGTAACACAGCAGGCAACTTCCAGCCCAGGCTGGGACAGGAGAAAGGATTTCCCTTCTTACATCTTCCTTGAGAAAGATTTTTCTGCAGCAAAGCAAAGCACCGTGAGGGACATGAAACACCCAGACTAACCTGGCAGTCTGTTGCTTCACTGATGGATGAGGGATCTCTCTGCCTTTTGTTTTGTTTTGTTTTGTTGTTTTGTTTTGTTTTATTTTGTTTTGTTTAACTACTGCTCCACTTTTTCAGGAACAGAGGGGGAAAACCAGTTTCTAGCACAAGCAGTGCAGGTTTGGTGCACCACCCACAGACCTCACCTGGCCATTCTCCACCTCTGGCTGATTTGCTGCCCACGGTGCAGCCCTTCCAGTTCCCTGGGGAGGGGACATCTCTGTGGTGACAGAAGTGACTTGTGCTCTCTGTGGATGCAGCCCTTTGTGCTGGCCACCCTCTGCTCATCCTGCTGCAGGCACGTAGACATGGCTTTGTGTGTGGGATCCTTTGGATGCTGAGCTCCTTCTCGCAAGTCTTCTCCAATTTCCTACCTCTTCCAGACTATTAACTTCCCAACAGTGTAAGGATGACAACACAGCCTGTCTAAGCAGGAACCTAAGCATGAAGTCAGTGGTTAACCATAGCTGAGCATGCGAAAATGTAACATGCTGTGTTTCCAAAATGTTTGTTTAAGATCCTGTGTGAGATAACATAATATTACTTAGAAAAAGGATGTGATATAATTAAGAAGGCCTACTCCTCTACCCTCACAGCCTGCTATTGGTTGTTCCCTGCTCTCCTTGGAGCTCCCTGGCAACATATGAGCAAATAAGCAGCATCAATCACATTCACTTTGGTTTTCTTTTTCACCCTTGTTGTTTAATTTTAAAATGACCCAAAGTTGTTATTGTGTTCCCCCTCTCCTAATAAATAAAAAAAACCCCTTAATAAATAAAAAAATCAGGAATTAGTCCTGACTTGCTTGCAACCTGCCTGACTAAATATCTCAAGCAGCAGCATTGCAGCCATCACATCCTGAGTCCCTGACACCAAAGCTATTCCCAACAACAGCACTGGAATAACTTCAGCAAGGCAGGTAGCTTCTCCTGTAATCATTCATAAAAATGATTTATTACTTAGTGGCAAGTAAGGCCACTGGGATCTGCCACTTTCTGCTCAAGAAAGAAACTCTACACACTGTCTATGTTAACCCTCTAGAATACAGTGACATACATACCACTAGCAATGGATCATAACTAAACTTCTCATGTACCCACTAGCAAACTACCCCAGGGATTTTTCTAGAGTTGTTTCATTGTCATTGATTTTTGCCCTAGCCAAATGCAAAAAAGAAAATCATGATCAAGCAAATACAGACTTTCTGAAGATGATAAATATTGCCAGATCAGGAATATTTCATGGCTAGGAAAAGTGAGTCATACTTATGCAAAAATGTTGTCCTCTGGGCAGTGCAGGAATAATTAGTAAACTTCAATTCCGTAGCAAAAATCCTCTTCTGTGCTGGAGAGCTGTAATTCATGGTAACAATGTTAGCCCAAAATCTCAGTGCCCACAGAATTTCTCCCTTCTAGCTGCTTTATGCACCCTGAACACTGAGACAGAAGGACATAGGAATGGGGAAACCTGCTCCTTTGTCCTCCTGTAAGTCTCTGTAGCTTCTCCACAGCTAACCAGGGAGGTTGCTGGTGAGGGCGGCCGATACCACTGGCCATCCTCACTGCTGAAATTGTGGACACCTAAGGAGAACTACAGGGCCTGACCCAGAAGTGACACAAATCAAGAGATTGATCGCTTCAAGTAAACTTGGACAGGGCCTAAAATAAAAATGCTGCTGTCATGGTTTAGCCAGGTGGGCAGCTGAGGCCCACACAGCCACTTGCTCATCCCCACTCACAGGTGGCATAGGGGAGAATCAGAAGTGTCAAAGTGCAAAAAATTGTCAGTTGAGCTAAAGCCAGTTTAATAGGTAAAGAAAAAGTTGCACAAAACAGCAAAGCAAAGCAAGGAATCCACTCCCCACCTGTGAGTGGGCGTTCAGCCATCCCCAGGAAAGCCGTGCTCCATCACATGTAACAGTGACTTGGGAGGACAAACAGCATCACTTGAGCATCCCCCCCGTTTCTTCTTCCCACAGCTGTGTCTGCTGATCATGATGCCATATGGTATGGGATAACTCTTGGGTCAGCCAGGCTCAGCTGTCCCAGCTGTGAACCCTCCCAGCTCCTTGTGCAGCCCCAGCCTCTCGCTGGTGGGGGGGTGAGAAGCAGAAAAGGCCTTGACTCTGTGGAAGCTGCTCAGCAATAACAAAAACATCAGTGTGTTATCAACACTGTTTAACATCACGAACCTGAAACAGCACAGTACTGTGAAGAAATTTAACTCTGCCCTAGCCAAAGCCAGTCCCGCTGGGAATATCTGACTTTCTAAACACCAGTGACAGCTACTCTGATGTGTAGTTCAAGAGTATGGGGACTCAGCCCCCTGCTTTCCAGACCTTCTTGTCAGGTCCTGGGGAGCCAAGGCCACCAAGGCAAGCACTGCTAGGCTGCAGCCTGAATGCTGTCACTTTTCTGCAGTGGGAAGCAAAGGAATCTCCTGCCCTGAGGTTTTTGGCTTCTGTGTTTCACCTTGCAGGCATTTCCCCCTGCCTGCTCCTCCCAAGTGGGTACTTTGGGATGGACATGTAGCTCCCTGGGGTCATCACTGCAGACAAGCTGATTTAGCAGTACTCAGAGAGGGGACAGTGTCCGTGAGGAGTGAGGATGTCCTCCTGGGCCTCTTTGCAGCATGTCATCACCCCAGGAAGGGCTGTGTGGGCAGACAGTCTATCCATACCCTGGCATAGCTTCTATTAGCTGCTAATTACCCTGCAAAAAGATTACCTCGGGTTTTCTCAGCCTTTTACATGCTGTGACCCCTTGTTTGAAAACAGCTGAAGTTTTCTGACACCCCCTCCCTGACATATCTCCCAGAAAAAAAGAAGCCATGGGGCAGTAGTCAACCCTCTGCTGTAGGGTGTAGCTCAGAGCTAACAGGACTCGGCCTGGGACATTTGCATTACTTTTTAAACAGCATTTTAACACTGCAGCAGCAGTAGTGGTGCGTGGAAGAGTTTTGCTCTGAAAAATGCTGCCTAGTAGAAGGCATGACCTCTCAGCCTGCAATCCAATATACCCACAATAATTCTGTGATGCTTAATGATAGAATAGTTTGGGTTGGGAGGGACCTTAAAGGTCACCTAGTACAGCTCCCAGCAGTCTCTGGGCCACTCTGTCTATTCAGTATTTACCCAGCATCCTCGAGAGCCCAGCACACCTGGGCGAGCAGCAGCACAAACCTGTGCTTCCTGTTGGATCCCATGGACAGTGACTGACTGCAGAGCCATTTAACACCCCTCCAGCTCCAGCTGTGGGAGAAAGAGAGCAAAGTCAGCCTCTCCCACTACCTCTCCTCACTACAGTCACAGAAGAGGTGCTCTGCCCCCTCTACCATAGGCTGATAACTTATGGCCTCCTTGTCTTTTGAGTGAAAGATGCCAACAAGGCAGCAGTGCTGCCAGTGCTGTCTCAGCTGCAAGGTGGAGGCATGGCTCAGAAAGCTGGGCAAGTAGCCCCTGCCATGCCCAGGCAGTCTGGCAGCAGAGTTCTCACTGAGATCTTTTATCCTTATGCTACGAGATGGAATTAATCTGAGGATTTTGGAATTATTATCATTTGTCACCAAGATGAGTGGGCAAAATTTCACAGAAAGGAAATGTAAGTGAATCCAGTCACTCCCACAACATCATTCACAGACACACCTGAAAAGCACATTTATTTCTTCCGTGTTTTATTTTGTGTATGAGTTAGACCCACCCACTTCCTTGGCAATGCATGTGTGCAGGCAAAGCCAGAACTCACACTAGGGTGGGCTGATGCTGCACCTCAGATTTTGCTTTGTGTGGAATTTGGCCAAAGGAGACCTATTTGGGTCACATCCTTTCGTGTTGGTTCAGTTTCAAATATATTGGAAAATTACAGAGACAGAGTGAGGACTCACGAAAGGTGTCTTGCTTTGCTTTGATAAAAGTTGTAAGTTATAATTAAAGCATGTGTGTGTAAGAACTGTACAAGCACAAAATGGCCAATTTAAGGATGCATGTGCAATGACATTTTATAGATCTAATTTCTAAGTATCTGACTTATCTGTCTTAATTTTTTCTTTTCACAAAATGAAAACTGGGCTTCTTGTATCTGTGATAAAACGTTTGTTTCTCTGGTCTTCTCCCAGCCCTTCTTGTCTATCTCCAACCGTAAAGTCTGCATGTCTGCATCTCTCACTGCTTTGTTGGCTTTGCATATGAATGAGCAATATTCAAGATACAAAAGAATTGTGAAAGCCCAGTTGCACTGTTTACCTGTAGTTTAGCAACATACAGTTGAAACTGGACTGATGACAAAGGAAAGTCCTTGTAATGGAACTTCAGGAGGAGTTAAACAAACAGGACAGGAGAAAATAATGCTGTCTGCATGTTGGGAAGGCAGACATGGGCTGCAATTGTGTGAAATGCACCTTGATGTGGGAGTGGTGCAAGGGCCCCAGACTAGGTCTGGAAATGGAAAGTGGTGAGTACAGCCCTACTGATGTCATGCTGTACCCACTGTAAAAACCCTGTGGTAGTCACAGCCCAAATCCTTCTGGGCCTGAGTGCCTGGGCATGTGCTCGGGTTGCAGCACTGTGCTAGCAGTAAAGCCATTCCCTGGAGGGGAGGTGCCAGGTGCCTGAAAGAAATGAGCTGGGATCGCCAAACCCTCCTAACACCTGGCTGTGTCCTCTGATAAACCATGCTGCTTTCTGTTCCCTCTGGCATCAGAAGCACAGGACTGATGCCCTGTTTGTAGCTAACACTAACTTGAGTGGCAGTGTTGATCTGCTGGTGAGCAGGAAGGTTCTGCAGAGGGATCTGGATCAGTGGGCCAAGGCCAATGGCAAGAGGTTCAGTAAGGCCAGGTGCTGGGTCCTGCACTTTGGTCACAACAACCTGGTGCAAGAGTACAGACATGGCCTTGAGTTGCACCAGGGCAGGTTCAGGTTGGACATCAGGAAGAATTTCTTCATGGAAAGATTTTTTAGGCATGGGAATGGGTTCTCTGGGGGGGGTGGTGGAATCATCATCCCTGGAGGTGTTCAAGAAATGACTGGATGTGGCACTCAGTGAGTGCCATGAGTTGACAAGGTGGTGATTGGTCAAAGGTTGGACCACTCAGGGCCGTGGTCCAGTTGACAGGGTGGTGTTCGATCACAGGTTGGACTCGGTGATCTTGGAGGTCTTTTCCGCTCTAAATGATTCTGTGTTTGTGCGATTCTGTTCACCTAAGCAGGACAATTCTCAGTGAAGATATGGACAACATCACTGCCTTTCAGCACCTCGTGCAGTGCTGTGCAGCTTGGCAGCCACTTCTTTACACACTTGCCCAGTTAAACTCCTCCTCTGGCCCAGTGGCTGTTTATAAAGACTGGCTGGCCAGTGAGAGCAGCTGGCTAGGAGTAATGGTGAGGTGAAGGAGGTAGTTACCCTAAAAAAAAAAAAATTATTTTACATGATGTCAGGCTGTCCAATCCGTCCATATAAAAAGGAGACAGATGGAGGACAGAAAGATAAACGGAAATGTCAACGTAGGCTATAAACCTGGTGGCACTCGCAGGTTGCACTGTATAATCAAAACAACTTGTGTTGTGCTAACTATCCTTGACAAATAATTGAGGGCTGTTTTAATACTGCTGCTGCTGCTGGGGTCAGTCCAGGATCCCAACAGCTCCTGTGTAGGATGGCAGAAGGGGAGGGATGCTGTCACTGCTTCCTCAGAGCCGCTTTCCTGACTCAGCTCCTGCACAGAAGCCACACGGTGCCTGAGCATCAGCCCAGCTGGGTAGCTCCCAGTCTTGCTCCCAGTCCTTTCCCTGGAGACAGAGAAGCTGTCGAGCTCATGAAGGCATTTCCTCTCCTCAGAGAGACGAGGCCCAGCAGCAAGAGCTGTCTCCCCTGAACCTGGGTACCTTTGCAGTGACTTGTGGAGGCAGAGGTGGGTCTGCCGCCCTCTCCTCCTGCCTCGTACCTGCCGGATGAGTCGATACTGCTGAGCCTTTCTCTGGCATGGCCAGCCTGCAGGGCTGCCATGGAGGCACACAGAGCCCTGCACCCCAGCACCTCCCTGCTCCTGGGACAGGCTCTGCTCCCATCACACGGCTCACAACCGGGGTGTCCCTCACAGGACCTGTCATTTGTAAGTGCAGATGCACCGTGGCTGCATGTGCATCCATATACCCCCTTCCTCACACATTTTCACCCACTTTTGTGCACATTTGTATGGGCTGGATGTCAAGGCAGGGCTGCCCCTGGGGTTTACTCTTCCCCTGGCACCCGCAGTGAGTTCCCAGCTCGCAGGAATGTCTACTGCAGACGTTTCAAATCACAGTCAAAAACCAGGCATCTACTTCACTTTGATTTTAAAAGAAGTCAAGTCCCTTTTCTGAATTACTCATCTCTCAAATTTCAAAGGCAGGGAACAGACCGCATGTGCATCAATCCTGCTTTATTCACTGCCTGTAATTTGTGGTGTGGCTTCTGCTCCCGGTGTCAGGGAGTAACTTTTCAAAGGGAATTAAACAGCAAGCACTGAGCGCCTCTGGGTGAACAAGCTGTTTTCTTTACACCTGAAGACATTACAAGAGAATCCCAGCCTCTATTAACACAACTGCCGAGCTTTCATGGTGGCAGAGGAAAGCTTTTGAGTATGAACTCTGACTGCTCAGGAACCAGAAGTCAAATGAGAAACATGGAGAACATATCAATCACAGAAAGCCCATTAGTGCAGGCATGGAGGGATGCAGACAGGATTGAATCCAACAGCAGCCTGTTTGTAAATATCTGTAAATACTGTTTCATATCACTTGGGTATTGCAAATCTCTAAATTTTTGCTTTCCCAGAATTCATGCTCTCTCCTGAAAACTCCCATTGGTTTCAAGCTGGCATCTCTCAAGGTCACACTGGCCTGCTATTCACTATTAAAACCACCTCCCATGGAAGAAACCATTAAAAGCATCAGGAATCGGATCACAAGCCATTTACTGCAGAGTGTGTTTCTCCCTCTGTGTCTGCTGTGCTCTTAGCTGGCACAAAGGGCTTCTGATCCTGAATGGGGCCTCTGGGCATGATTCTAAGTGTTAAACAGTAATTATTTTTTGTTAGTTTTGTTTTAAACAAAACACATGAAAATCAGGGCTTGCAGAACTCCCCAGACAAAAGTCAGCTTGGGTTATCATAAACTGCCTGGGTCTGTGGCTGATCGTTTGCATTGCCTCCTCTGGAACATTCTGGCTCTTAAGGAGGTCAAACTTGCCTTAGCTTTCCCTAGGAGAAAATGTTGTAATGCTTTGTATGACACATGTTTTTAAAGTAATTAAAAAAATAAATATGACTATCTCTATGTACAATTTATTTTTATGAGTCTTAGAGAATAGTATTAATTGCTTAATTTATATTTCCATCAGGGTCCATCAATTAAGAGGAATCGGTGGTATTATTATCCTTGCAAAACACCACATCAGTCAAAAATGAAGCAGAGTCAGAGGTCTAACTGTTAATCAGGTCACATTTCACTTCCTGTTGACATTTTTATTTCCCTTGCAGAAAATATTTGACGTTAAGTCTCAGATTATGAGCACTATTCACTCGGTGCAGACGCTGCAGAGCAGCAGCCCTGCTGGTGCAGCTGGGAAGAATTCACGGCGAGTGAGTGCTTGCGAGGCACCTCTTCAAGCAGCACAGGGTGGATCGACAGCTATTCATCTTGATGATGAATGGGAAATCACTCCAAGGTGAAGGTCAGATTTCCTTCTGCACCTCAGAAAGCAAGAAACAGGACCAGCAATGGCAGCAGAGGTTGTTCTGTTGTGGCTTTGTTGCAAGCTGAGCAGTTTGAAGAGTTTGGCCAAGGAGGCAAAAATACCATAATGTGATAAATGTGATCAAGTGTTTGCTGCCAACAGGGATTCAGTAGGCTGGGCTGATGACACGGGAGAGGAGAGGAGAGGACAGCTGTGGTCAAGGATTCGCTTTAAAACAAGGCAAACAGGGAGGACAGTTTTGTAGTTAAGGAAATTGGCCCAGAGACAGGGAGGCTGTCATTTATATAGAACCACATATTCATACTCTTCTTGAGCAACCTTGAATGGGTCATTTAGTTCTCCCGGGGTAAACTGAGCCCCAGAGAGGCATAAAACATGCCAGCCTGAACAAGGTGTTGTTGGGTGGCTGCTGCACCCTGATCAGTACTGGGAAACAGAAACCCCTCTCTGCCTCACAAGTTTCT
The DNA here is from genome assembly GCF_000691975.1 of Corvus brachyrhynchos. Lineage (NCBI taxonomy): Eukaryota > Metazoa > Chordata > Aves > Passeriformes > Corvidae > Corvus > Corvus brachyrhynchos. Next base: position 2,233,696 of record NW_008238126.1, read on the forward strand.
TCCTAGTGGACTTGTTAATTTGCATCCCAGGATAATCTTCTGACTCAATGTTCACTACTACCAGCAAACCACTGGTTCACAGTCTGTAATAAGGAATATTTTCCCTTTGTTCGCCATATCAGCTGTAACTTCCCAGAGAAGTCCCCAGTCCTGCTGGTGGAATTTGAGTAATCTGCACTGTTCTTGAGACAGCAGACTTATACTTTGAGAACAGCAACCATACCCAATGTAGCTCATTCAATCCATTTCCTTCCTATTCCCTCTTTGCTAATGTCTCCTCTCTCTTTACTCATTTCGTCTTGTCTATAGAAATAAAGAGATGTTTTACTTGTTATTGCTCCTTTCTGATATAAACACCACCACTACCACCCCCCAATTAATGCTTTCTCTGAGAAAGTGATGCAGAACGTTGATTACAGTTGTTTGTTAACAGTGATAACAGTGCACTGGAAAAAAAATCTTTATTAAAAATGTTACTTGCACCAGCACCTGCAAAGGAGAATCCAGTGCAGACACACAGTGAGGGCTCAGCCAAAACCACTAACTTTCTAAAACTATGTTTGTGTTTTAGCATTTTATTCACAGTTTTCATACTTGGAATAGTCTAACTACCTCCCCAGCTCTCTGAGCTACAGACACTTAAAAAGGGGAAGAAACGACACATATATGTCCTTTTCCTCAATCAAACTATGTAAAAGTTTCGACTCTCATTAGGAAGCTGAGTTTTCCACCTGAAAATCTCTAGAGAGTTGTCAAGAGACAGTTCAGAGACAACCAAAACCCTCTGTTCCCGTGAGCTGGGGTGGAATTAGATCCGTGCTGTGGTGCAAAGTCCATTCCTACAGAGTGTAACACACCTGCTGGAGGTATTCTGTCAGCAGCTAAGCCTGCAGACCTTGCCTCTCTCTCCTGACACAAAAGGCATGTTAGAGTAGTACTAATTCTCAGGTAAGCAGATATTTCCTCTTATACATATTTGCTTTTTGTGGGGCATGTGGCACAACATTTTCTCTATAACAACAGTCTCAAAACATCTTTGGGTTGCTCCCCCAGTTTGACAACACTGCTTTGAGACCACTGTAACTCAGAATAAGTTTGGGTTTTTATCAGATTCTGCATTAAATCTTTATTTTGCTGAATATTTTACATGTTAGAGTACATGTGTGATGAGGGGAGGGAAAAGAAGGCTCTCACTTGTGGCTGGGGGGGTGAGTGTGAGAAAGCATGGCATTGATGAGGCCACTGAAATCACTCTGCAGTCCTGGAACACTCAGAAGTTTCCTGAGGTTTCTGGCTGACTCCCAGCCCCTCAACAGAGTCAGCAGAGAGGGTCCTCTCCTGTTCATTTAGAGCGAGTCCTTCATGTGTGTCCCCCAGGTATCAACCTTCTCCTGTGCTGAGACAAAAAGCAAACCAAATCCCCTTGATGTACACAGTCCATCTTGTGGATATAAAGACAAATGTGGGCAATTAAAACCTCCAATGTAAGTAAACATTTTAGTCTTAGCAGAGCTGATCCACTGTTGAGCAACCAGCTGGCTCCCAGTGCTGCCACAGCTCTCCAGGGTTATTTGGGCTGTGTGTCCTTGAGGCCCTTCTCATCCCAACTTAAGTATTCAAAAGCCACCAGCCTGAAATCTCCTCCTGATACAGGTGAAGCCCTGGGTAAATATTGACCTCTCGCACCAAAAACTTCTGTACAAAAAAAAAAAAAAAAAGGTTGTTCTCTGCAATCTAACTGTGAAAGAGCTTGTTCCTTTCCCTTTGTAATATTTCATAACTGCAGCTGAGTGTGAAAGGAAAGCAAGTGCATGTATCTGTGTTTTTCCTTATGTGTTACCTTCAGAGAAAGGACATGGCTTCTATTACATCTCTGGTTGCAACAGACGGAATAAGATGGGGGATTTTTTCCTGCGTATAACTTCTGAAAAGCTGCCTTCCCAAGTTGATCAAGCAAGTCATGAAAAATGGCCTGTTTATAAAAATGATGATTCTGATTGAGTTAAAGCACTATAAGGCAGGCAGTACTGTCCCTAAAGAGAGGAAAATAAAGGCTTTATGGAGAAGTATCTTGTTTTCCTAATAGCTCGGTTTGGAAACAAGTTTATAAAACACATTAAAATCCCCCAGGGGCTTGAGAACTGCAGTGTTTCTGAACAGTCACATTTACCTTGACCTCACAGCTGTAGGATAAGGAAAGATTGCTTTCTTTCTTAGCCCCAGGAATACCATACTTGGCATTTATTTAGCAGTTGCAGTTTTAATAGCTCTAGAACCACAAACCAAGAATCCTTGCAGCCCAAACGGTACAGCAGGTTCAGGCACCTTTCCTATAACCTGTCTTTCACCCCTTTCCTCATCTGCCTGAATGAAAGCCAGCCCTGTGGGGCTCTTGCCTGCCAGGATTAGAAATTTTCCACAAGAGTCCAGCAGGATACTGTGAGACATAGGCCAGTTGAACAAAAAATGTCCTGTTTCATGTAGGTTGCAAAGAACAACTTTGGTTTTGATCATATTCAAAGTACTGTTAAGGGCTGTGACAGGCAGAGACAGGATTTCCATGTGGTTTGTCCTTTTTTTTTAAATTTAGATTTGACCATGACATTTTGTAATCCTGTCATCTGCTTTTAAAGAAGGAAGATCTTGGCTCCTACCTCTCACCAGTTTATTAGGCATAGTACTTGGGATAAAAATATCGTGGAAAGGAGAGGCAGGGAGCAGTAAGTGCACAAGCCAGAGACCAGACCTTATGAGGTTTTAAAATGGATCAACTTCTCCCCTGTCTCTTGCTGCCCTCACTAATGCCTTGGGATTTTTATTCCATTATTTTGACTCAGCAAATTAATAGGGAAGTGGCTGAATGTAAGAGCAGCAAGGGAGATTTCTTAGTGCCTGTTCTGTAAAGTGACAGTGCTTTATTTCCTTGACCACAGCACCAAGGTGGAAAGTGCCTTAGGGGCATCATGATCACTAAAGGCAAATCACACAAGTGAAGAGTGCATTTTGTTTACCAAGGGATCTGTCAATGCCCATCTAGCATTCTCATGCTCACCTAGAACACGAAATCTTCATCAAATAGAGTAAAATATGGGCATTGGTGTGCTCCTGGAGCTCTCACCCCCTCCATTAGACTCACATTAGAGAAACAGCTTGGCTTCTCTCCATGAATGGCAAAGCATCAGGGGTGTGGGAGGCCTGAAAAAACCACTGCCTCCAAACTGGGGGAGCCAGCTGCTGCTGAAGAGGTTTCAGAGAGGTTCATGGGGTGTTGCCTGCTGCCCAGGGATTCTGTAGGTAAAGACCAGGAGAAGAGAATAAAGTCAAAAGAAATTTTAAGGAGAGTTCCCTCTGGGAATACAAAGTGAGAGATAATGGTAGTAATGGTAGTAATAATAATAATGACAACACCAACAATCACCTTTTAGAATAGCCATGAAGAATTTACCTAAAAAAATGAGTGCACAGCAATACAGACTGTAAGACAGGGCTGTCATTCCATATTCCTAGTAACTAGACCTTGCACCCCATTTTCATTCCCAAGTATGCCTTTTTAGTTTTATACTTTTAACCACTGGTTTAGATTTACAGCAGCTTAGAACACTGGAATCTCAAATCATGGTGGGAACCCCTCTGATATTAACTCCATATGGATATTAACCTTCAATTATAACACACTGTTTCACCCTGATGAACCATTATACTAAATTTTTTAAACAAAGACTATCACTGGGGGAAAAAAATCGCGTTTTTTCATATTAACTTAATTTTTCAGATGTAAGACACCATTTTCCAAAAGCAATGTGTATAAAAATAAAAAATTGTCCAGTCATCCTATGCATTATATACTACTTAACTGAGAAGAATAGGCATTGACTATAGATTTAAAAACTCAGTAGATCCCTGAGAGCCACTATGTAATCTTACGAATGCAATTATGATTCAAAGCAAACGTTAAAATCAATGTCTTTATGGCTCATCATCAGCAACACATCCCTCAGAAGAGAAAGCTGACGATGGAGTTAACTGACGGATGCCTTTCCTGTAATGCTGCTCAGGGCAAATAATTTTACAGCACATTCCAGAGTGCTGAATGACCTGGAGAGATGACAAACCCCTTTGTGAATCCCCTGGGAGCCGAACCGGAGAAAGGTGGAAATTACCAGCAAAAAATCTGACTTGCTGAAAAAATGGTTACATTTTTCTCAGCCAGATCCTCTATATCCACCAAAATGAGGATGGTGCTGCAGCAGCCTCCCCAGACTAAATCAGATGACAAAGAGCTGTGCTGAGGAACCGAAAATGTGTGAGTTCATCTTGCTTTTACCTACATGCAGAGGCTGTACTCTGAAAATCTCTGGACTCCATCTAAAAACCTTAAAAGTGGACAGTATCACAGCTTAATCCTTCAGGGCATTTCTTTAGCCTGGCAGGCTTTGACCCTTTTCTGCAGATCTACAGGAAGTTATAGCTTCACTTTTTCCATACATAGCGTGCACTCGGTAGTCTTGGTCACCTTTTTGTGACTGTTTCTTTCCACAGCTGTGTCCTTTAGATCAGAGCACAGGTTGTGAGGGGGACTTTACAGCCTTCCAGGGACCTTTAAAGATTAAGGGACAGGGGAGCAGAGGGCTTGGCACCCTTTGGGCTGCTGCACTAGTGCAATGTGAGGAGTATTGATGGGACACAGGAGTCCCTGGGGCTGGAGGTGGTGGGGCTTCTTTCCAGTCTGAGCTTCACTCTTGCTCTGGTCTCTAGCTTTAAAGGCAAACCTTCTCCCTGCTTTTTATATTTAATGAGAAGGGGAAGACATAGGTCCTGGGAAAGACCTTATCAGCATGTACTTTCTTAACATGGCGGCTTAAGGGTTGTTAGGAATTTCTAAGTAGATGCAATACTGTCTCCCATTGCTTTGAGAGAATAGCCTATTGGTCAGAATTGCTGTTTCCTCGGAAATAGGCATGCACTGGATGTTTTCAGGGATGATGTGGTGCCTGTCTGCTGTGCATCCTCTTCTGCACTGGGCAGTTAATGAACAAGTGACAGAATGCCAGGATGTTTTCCTGGGGCACATGGAGGGAGGCTGACTTACCTTCACAGAATTCAGGGGAATTTCCCTTGGAGATCTGAGATGAAAACCTATGTGCCCCAGCAGATAAGTGAGCATTGATATAGGCTTCTTTACAGACAGGTGAAGAGTGAGGTGAAGACTATTGGGAACTGTGGTTTGGAGCTCATGAGGATGCCTCAGAACACAGCAGGCAGGGCGAGGGACAGAGGGGGCTCTGCCCACCTCCAGAGCTCACCTAGTGTGGCAACCACCATAGTCAGAGGTAATTTATCCTTTGGGATGATTGATGCTGCCTTGGGATAGGGATGACTGGGAGGATTTCTTAACAAGAGCACAGTTGGGTTTGTTTTTACCTACAGCAACCTTTATTTCCACGTTTCCTTTCTAACAAACACATGATGGCAATGTGTAAGAGCATGAGGAGCAAGCTGAGCCTCCAAAACCAGACTGACACACACACTGGGCCTTGAGAACCTTGTTTTACAGTGGAGGCACCTCAGGAACACAGCACTGCGTTTCTTGTTTGTTCTCAGGGTATGTGCTGCCGAGGCCTCGTGCTGGTCTCTGCTTCTTGTTGGCTCCTCAGCAGCTCACCAGACCCCAGCTGGCAGTGGTTAATTGCAATCAGCAGGTGAGAAATGCAGTGTCTCAGCAAGGGAATTGCCTCCAACTCTGGGACATATTCTGAGAAACGGGGAGCATCCAGAAAAAGAAAGGGAGAGGCCTTAAACCTGGACTTCTGTGAAAAGCAGCACTTGAGAAAGACATCGGTGCATAGGACAAGTCACATTTGTTTTTTCTAGAGTTCTAATGGAATGATTTACTGTTAACAGGTGGGAATCTTTCAGCACTCCTCTGGTGGCTTCTAGTTGCCGTCTAGTGTCACTCGATGCGTCATTGCCATGTTTTGGGGGGGCTTTTTGCAAGGTTGTAAGCATCCTTCTGAAGCTCAAGGGACAGTGAGGGAGTAGAGAGTGTCTTGCACGTGGACCAGCAGCTCAAACATGGCCCAGAGTCTTCTGGAAGGCAACTGACCGACCTTGATGGTCAGTCGGTCACCTCAGGCTGTGGGCAGTTTTCTGCTTTGCTGTGTGCTTTGTTTGGGAACCTGGGATGCCAAACACAATGCATGGCACAAGTGTGTGGTCTGTGTCTTTGTAGCAGCCACTGCTTTCAGGTGATTTTGTCTGAGCTAAGGATATCTCTACCATCTTGTCAGTCAGAGCCCACAGCAGAGGAAACAGTGATTAAATCTGCAAGGAGAATATGATGCTTTCTCATCTTCAGAAGATCCTTAGAGGTTAAGGTTGAGTCACAAAAGCTTGCCAGGCAGCAGTGTAAGCTTCTGTGTTGATAAATTCAAGAGGACTTCATGGCTAGCAATATAGAATCTTGGCAGGTGCTCAGTTATCCCAGCAGTAGGTATGTTACAGGACATGGGAAGCTATGGATGACGGATACGTGTTTGAACAGCTCCCTGTTCTAAACGGCTATTGTGAGCCTAGGATTCCTCTGAGGCAGACAAGTGGGCCATTTCTGGGTGGTTTAAGCAATGAGAAGATTTCAGTCCTGCAAAAAAAAAAAGACACCACCATCTTATCCAAAAGAAATCCCACACTAGGTCTCACGTAGGGATTGCCAGTATAGTGAATATTGGTAATAGCACATGTGCTGAGCAGTTCCACATCAGTGATGCTGCATGCAGCTGCTGAAATGGAAAAGCATTGAACAGCCTGGGAACAATGGGGGAGATCCCTGGATTCTCATGCGAGAGGCATGTCTGCATTTATTTGTCTGCAGTGGTGCTGATGCTCTGGGATCATCAAGGGCAAATTCTGCCAGATAGAGATCAGTGCACAGGCAGAAAAAGTAATTAACATTTTATTATCATCCCGTTCATGTGCAATTAAAATAGAGTCGATTCCCCTTCAGATAAAGATGCATAAATAAGTAGAAGCTGGCTGTGGGTCCTAAAGCAGAAAAAGGTAACCTGAAAGTCAAAAAAGATCACCTGTCAGTTCAGTCCCTCACACTGAGATGCTTCAGGAAAAGGAGACAAGCAGAGCACATGGGAAATGGCATGCTCAACAGTGAGATAGCATGCAGACAGCTTTTTTTTGTTGTAGTTTCAAAACCCAATTTTAATTGCAGTGGGTTTACAGGTTAATGAAACAATACGGTCCTTCCAAAGAAACAGCTGTTTGGTGGATAATTTTAATCACAACCTGGTGATAACCACCCATGGGAGTCCATCTGAGCTGCCAAGTAACTTTTCTAACAAAGAGTAAAGACGGTCCTGAGCCTGTAGCTGGAGAACTGAACAAGCAGAAACAACGGAGCAAATTGAAACGCTTCTCTGTCCCTTGCATGCGTATCTCTGAGTAGAAAACTCTGGAGAACACAGATCACTTTGTCACAGGAGGACAGCACACGCACAGTCACTGGTGCTGACCATCAGCTGGTGCGAAATGGCACAGCACATCTGATGCCAATTGATTGCATCCCAGCACGCCACCCATTAAGCAGTTTATTGAAGTGCTCCATTGGGACAGGCTGCTCTGAGGCAGCAGCCACTGCTGAAATTGCTGGAAAACCTCTGGAATCAGGGCTCCTTGGGTCAGACTAATTATTGGTCATTTAGCCTGACATTAATTGTCCCAGCAACCGTGTGGGATAAAAACAGGCTTCTGCCTGTCTAGGGTAAACAGCGCTAGTGACACTCCCTAAAAATCAGACAATGTGTCTGGTGAAAGCTTTTAGAGCCTTTCACAAGCTGCAAAAGAGCACGTAAGTGATGGAAGGCAGTAGGGTGGGTGCATTATTGTTCTCATTAGAGCATCATCTGCCAATTTACTGCAGCAAGAAGCCCAGCAAATGCGAAGCCTTGTCTTGTAAAAAAAGCCCCACAATGCTCCTTATGCAGCATTTAAGATATTCAGGGGCTGGGCACGTGGGGGGTTCTGTGGATGTGGCCCTCACTGCAGCCTGGCTCTCTGTTTGGAAGAGCAAAGGGAGGAAGAACGGAGAGGGCAGCGAGGCGGCTGTGACACAGATCTCAGCCCCTGGCCCCAGTGAGGGCACTGCAGGCACCAGCTTGGGGCCTGGACTCTCCAAAAGGAGACAGCACATGGGCTCCCCAGGATTTCACCATCATGAAAACCCAGTGCTTCTCACCAGACTGTTAATTTTTAAGCATGCCAAGAAATAACATCGTTATCTTAGGCATGTGCTTCCAGACACACGTTTATTTGATAAGGTGGATTGATTTTTTCCCATCTTCGCTTCCTTATGGCCTGGATCCTGCTGCCTTTGGAGTATGTGGTTTCTGTAGTGTAAGATCAAACATCTCAGCAGCTCTTGGATAAGAAGAATCCTACACTGCAACTGTCCTTCCCCACACAGCCATCTGTCTCCTGTCCTTCTCATGGACAGGCTAATAGTTTCACTTAGGACATGCTGGTGGAAGAAATCCTATTATTTGGGGAGCACTGGGGATTTGGCCATTCATTTACAACAAAATTTGTTGCATAACAGACCCTGTGCAGTAACAACAGGCACCCCTCATTTTGTTCCTTCCTATACAAGCTAAACAGGGACTGCAGGTCACAGTGGTGTGAGCAGCTCAGGACCTCTCAGCTCAATCCCTGCTGGCATCAGCTGATTCCAGGAGCATAAGAGGTGTTGCTCCCAGGCTACTGAGAGAAGCTGGAAGACTTGGAGCCATCACCAATCCCTCTAGGTCTGGACATCTGCATCTGCACAGTGAGGCCTGGGGAACTCACTGGGAACTCTGCACTCTACTGTAATATAGAGGCAAAGGATTAGTGAAGCCCTGCAGTACTCCAAAGAGCTGTGTGGGCTACACATGAGGCTCTTTGCTCCAGCTAGGGAGGCTCCAGGATTTATATGAGCAGGAGTAACCATCCCAATTCTAAAATGAAGCTAAAACTCAGAAGTTCAGTGAAGTGGTGTACATTTGCCCTATTTTCAGACAGACCTTGAGGTGTCTTAAGATGGACCTAAATCTTCTTTCTTCTTCGCTTTCTCAACTATAGCACTCCATCTCCATGGAGAGAAGGAAACTGGAGAGAGTGCAAGAATGGTGTCCTCATGAGCTGAGGATCCCCAGCCTTCCTCTCTGCTGTTCTGAGCTCAGCTGGATCCACCTGGTGAAACCTGCCCATTTCTAGTGGGCAGTGACACATGGCAGCTGCTGCCCTGCAGAACAACCCAGGGAAAGGGAAATCCCAACACATTCAAGGCCTTCCCACCATCACACTTTAGAAGAGTGAAGCAAGGCAGGGAACTGCTCTGGGGTTCAGCACTGGCCTCATGTCCCAGCGTCTCATGTCCCAGCAGCGCAGCTGTGGGCTGATGGGGAGGGATGGACCACCTGCACTATTGCAAAAGGCAAGGGTGAGAGGGCACCTGTGTGAGAGATTGCAAATGCTTTACCAACACTGCAGCCCTGCACCGGGTTTCAGAGCGCTGCTGGCACTGGGAGGTGTGCTGATTATCAAAACCTGGAAAGGAGCTTCTGAAGCAGCATCTGCTGCCATCCAGCCTGCCCCTGGTTTTCAGAGGGAAGAAACTGCCTGTCTGGCTACAAAAGCATCTCCTCCTTGGGAACTCGCTGGAGAGCTCTGATACAGCCACCACCTCCCAGGGGAGGCTGGAATCCCAAGCACCTCAGCAAATTCAGGCTGAAATGTTTCTCGGTGTTTGAAGTTTTGCTGGCCACTCCTTTTCCTTTGCGGCCATAGATCAGAGAGAGTGAGAGAGAGAGAGCAGAGAAAGCAGATAGTTTGTCTAAAGGTCAGACTTGCTGCTCGGGAGGCAGCAGACCAGTGTTGTTCTGCAATGAGCCGTGTAACGCTGTCAGGTCACACAGCTAGAGAGTCCCCTGGGGAAGGTGAAAGCATTACCCCACTGATGCCATTCCTATCTTTTATGAAAGCCTGCACAAACACACACAAATTGTGCAATTAGCTAATATTCAGACAGCTGGTACCTTCTAAGTGACTCAGATAAGATCAGGCAATAAAAGCAGCAGAACCTCCTACTTAAAACTTCCTAGAGGTACAAAACCATGCCTATGCCCCAAACAAGAAAACCTTGTTTTCAGCCATGTATCTGAGCCTATTGCCAAATGAAGTCAGCAAACATACAAGAGAGGCATGCAGGTAACTAGCACTGACAACTCCAGGAGCTGGACCTACGAGGGCAAAGGAAAGCTAAAATTCATTGCTTGTATAGCATCAAAGACAGAGCTAAAGCAAAATGTAGGCAAGCTGCATAATCAGGTTACTTAAAGTTGTCTTTTACGTCTCATTCTTTAAGAAAGAAGCATTGTTTTCTATCTAACAATGGCTATAGCCAAAATGTAAAGCTCTTGGGGGAATAAGAGAAATTCTGTACTCTTTCAGTAGAGCAGACATCACTAATTACCTTCTTACCTTGTAGAATGTCAAATTAGCTGGAAAAAATAGATCAAGCTACTCTTAGGTACAGTGATTAAAGTGATCAAAAGCTCATAACAGAACAGAGAGTGCAGTGTGGTTGTAGTTGTGCTCTAACACCTGCACTTCATGATGGAAGATAACAACAAGAGGCCAGGAGAAATGTAAACATGAGCATTTTGCAAATGCTCACATTGAATCTCACAAATCATCCCAAATGTGGACTTTGGGATTTAATCTCAAACTTCCATCTCGAGCTGTGTTTTTCCAAAGCAAGGCAAGGCTCGTGGAAAGAGGTAATATTCCTTCTTCTGACCTTCAAGCATCCTGGCCACAAAACTCTGTTATGCCATTTATTCTAAAGGCTCTTTAATATTATTGTAGAATGAAAAGGGGGTTGGAATATTCTGAAACATAAGGAGATGCTGTGGAGATTTAAAAGACCCAGGCCAACTTCTGTGTCAGCATTCAAACCAACTTTCAGACTTTCTTCTAAAGTCTACGTAGCCATCCCCTCTCCGTCAGGAACAGAAGGATGGATCTCATTACTTCACTGTATTTAATATTTTTCTTGGCAGTGCTGCTGTGTGGACTAAATGCTGAGTGTCCTCTACACATTTGGAACCACCCCATGCAAAGGTGTTGCGGTTTGGCCAAATTTCGAAATATATCCTCTGAGAGAAGGCAGGTCACAACCATCCCTCCCCCACCAGGTTCAGGAAAAATAAATTCCTTGAAGGAAAGTGAAGGAGATAAAAACTATTTATTTAACAAACACACGGGAAAAGGAAAATAATGCTAAATAATAAAATCTTTCGCTGTGGAGGAAAAACCTGGGAAAGTGTTCGAGTCCTCCCTTTGGTCTCCTCGGAGCTGGGGCTTGGCCCAGGGCCAGGCCCTCTGTACTCGGTGGAAACTCCTCCTGATGTGCTCTGATGTTGAAACAGTCCAGTAGAAAAGGGAGAAAATCCAAAATTCCAGGGAAGGAAAAACAAAGTTCAACTCTCAGTCTCTCTCCGGAGAAAAAGAAGCTGAAGAACTGGCCAAAAGCTGACGGGAAAGCAGCAAGCCGGGTGCCTCCTCCCTCCCCTGCCGCAGCTGGAAAAAAAAGTCGCTATCTCTGTGTGACCTTGAACAAGCTGCAAACTGCTTTGAGAAAGTTTTGCTCAGTTTTCCTTCCCCCTCTCAAGCTCAGTTTAAAGGCATAGAAAGGCACAAGAATTAATTTCTGGGCATAGGGCAGCGATATGGGATACACATCATAAAGTCACCCCAAGACAAAAGGTCAAAGCCTGGACTTTTCCTGTTTTAAGAAGCAGAAGTGTCTAACCCAGCAGACTAAATTTCTTACATAGTCCATGGAGAAACACAGGCATCAAAGCAGGGTAATCTGTTCAAACTCCCAGCTCCCTTCCTGGCCCTCAAGGCAACAGAGCTTCCTAACAGACCATGCTCCTACCATAGGGGCTTCCAGTGATATAGCAAGAACTAGGTGCAATAGACCCAGACCAAAGTGACTTATCCAGTGTCATACTGGAAGCCTGTGGCAGAACAAAATTTAAAATCGTGTTTCCCTGGGTCCTAAAGTATTCCATTGTAATCAAATGATTTTGTTGTTTTGGCTGTTTCCTCAGCAAGGTGGCAGGTAAGTTCCTCTTGGACATTTAGGTTTGTCCAAGCCAAAAATCTGCAAGAAAGAAGCAGGTGAAAACTATGAGAAATGGCAGTCACAGTGCCCATAAGGGTCGTCTTGTACAGCCCACGGAGATGAGAGAACCTGTATGAAGTGCAATAGACTTGGAGTTAAACCTATGAACCCCATATGAAATATAATTGGCTGTTTTCATAAAGAAATCCCCCAGATGAATAATACTTTTTGTGGGGAGGTCATTTATCTAAGAAATGGCAAACAGATACTCATCAATGGGTGTAAGCCAGAGTCCTCTAAATGCTGTTGCATTGGTTTACAGCAGGACTAAACTTGACCCATCTAACAGGATGTTTGATAGTCAGGGTTAGGCTGCTTTGAGGGATCTGGAATGATTGTTTCTGCTCTTGGCCTTGCATTTCTTCAGCAGGCAATGGGGACAATTCTATAAACTTTTCACAGACATTACTGGAAATTCTGGAGAAGATAGGATTAAGACTGATGAAATATATACCAGTATTGTCTTTGGCATCCTCATAAAGTGTTGCGAGGTAGAAACTAATTTTCTCTCTGAAACTGAGCAAAATTCAACCCCAAGGTGCAGGGACATTACATTTTGCACAGAAAGGGGGACTGCAAAGAAATCAGGAATGAGAAATTTTGAAATCCGTTTGCTAACCAAAAGAACTGTTCTGCTAATTTGCATTTTCTGTCCTGCAAAATGTAATTGGGGAAGAAAGAACCCTCCTCCCCCAGTCCTTTATTTCTCATCTAGAAATGATTTTTTAATAAAAGATAGGCAATGTTCCTGTCATACCTCTGTTCATTACCAAATCATCTGGAATCACTCCTGTTGCTCCTAAACATCTCCATCTTTAGGAAGCAGGCAGCAGTGTCAGTGGAGCACTGCTCATTGCAGAGTGCCCCGGGAGCTTCTGGCTCTCTGTGAGACAGAGAGGGAGAGGAGCTGTCTGAAAACTGCTGAGACCGTGGGGCTCTGTGATGGTCAGTATTTCAGGTGCAGAAGAGAGGATGGGGGAGGGAAGTGTTTCGCAGCAGTTTATTCTCTATTGAATGTGCAGCTTGGCAAACAGCTCAGATTTAAGAGAATTTGGCCTTTTCCTTGGCCACTATTTCAAGCACAGACACGTGTAGGCATCTGGCTGAAGACCTGCATGTTTTCAGTGTCTGCAGCAAAGCATCTCCACTGTTGCTACTGAGAAAGGGAGGGCAATATTATTTTTCCTGTACGTGCAGCTAACAATTCCTGGAACCTCAGCTCTCCTCCCACTTCCCTTTTACCCTTTTCTGGCTCCTTTCCTCTGGGATTTGACAACACCAGCCCGAGGCTCTGGGTTACCCCTAACATTGCTTCTCCCCTGTTCCTTTCAAACCTTGCAAAAGACTTAAAAAGTGAGATTGGTGGGTTGCTTTTGCATACAAAAACCACGGGGACAACAGAGATAGCACAGATCTCCTGGGGTTTCAGCTCTGGGCAGATCTGTGGTGCTCAGAGCAGTGGTGTGCAGCACTCCTGCAGAGACCATGCTATCCCAGGACACCCGCTGTGCTGCTGGGTACCCCCTCCTTTCTGGATTCCTGCCATTTTCCTTAGGCCCTGGCCTCAGTACTCAAAATCTTGAGCTAATTGTGACCCTGGTTTAATCCTTGCAGCAGTCACCCCGCTGGCACAGCCTTGTGCCAGTGGCAAAAGTAGGGAAGAGCCTGATCCCACAGGAGAGCCAGGAGATACCTGAGGGGATGCAGCTGTACTTAAGAGGCTCATTACTTAACGCCTCTTCCAGGCATTAAAATCTCAGCGTGCACTGAATGGCTTCAAGAAAGATAAACACAAAATCTGGATGCAGCATTAGAAATGGAAATGATAGGGCAAGGGAAACAGTGAGTGCCACAAGCTGTCTTGCTGTCTCTGTGTGTGCAGCTGGATTGAATGCTGGACCTGCTTCTGTACAACAGCTCTAAATCCCTTCTGGAGGGCAGAAAGAGGCAGCACAGGAGTAAGAATGGCAGGATGCAGCTTTGATTGGGTAGTTCCTACAGCCAGGGAAAGATCTGGCTTTGCTCAGGTTCTTCCTACAACAGTGGTCTATGTTAGGGGGAAGTTTTTCTTCTGCCTGACTGTTAAGCAGGGAAATGTCTGTCTTCCCTGTCACAGAAGGAGTTTATGGCTGATCACTAAAGGCAACCAATTCACTTGATTTCTTGTCTCATGCTCTGACCCTAAGATTGTCCTTCCTGAACGTTCTCTGCATGCAAGGAGAGCTGGAAACACAGCCCAGTTTGAGACCATAATAATGCAGACCAAAGCCTTTTTATTATGGAAGTTTCTGCAAGAAGGTTTTGTCGGGGCCAATTTAATCCCCATCTCCCACATACCTTCCCCAATGCTTAAACTGCAAGAATATACTCGTTCACTAATTACAAAAGAGCACCAAGGATCTGTTAGTATTTCTGCCAGTGGGATTGATGAGTGTTGGCATAATCAGAGAAACTCTTGACTGCATGCTTTCAAGTGTCCAGATCAGCTCTGCATTTTGGAGAGCAAAAAAAATGAGGACAAAAAAGACTGGTAAAAAAACAAGATGGTAGGTCAGAGTGCTTGTTGCCAAGCTAAGTGGCATTTTTTAATTCTCCATCCAAATCAGATAATTTAGGAAAGGTAGTCCAGTTTAAATTTATGACATTCCACATGCCTTGCACCTGTTCTTAACAGGGTGAAATTTCCACTGCCCTCAGAAAAGACTTAGTTAAGGTCTCAGTATCACCTTGGAACGTACCCTGACTGGGTTGTGCAACCTTTGCTCACGCTGCTGCCCTCAGTTCAGGAGCCTCTTTGCAAAAGCCAGCCCTTGTACTCCCCGAACCACTTTTGTGGATATTTGTGCCTTTGATGTAGAGATCCCTTTTGTAGTACCTCCCAGCCAGGGATCTCCAAGACCCATATAAATATTAGTTAGGAAATTCTAATGTAAGCCTGTGAAGTGGTTCATGACTTCTTTTTGTTCTACAAGAAGAGTAAACAGAGGTGCCAAGCACGTAAGTGCTTTGCCCAAGATTAGAAATGTGGGTGGAACACAATTGGCACAAAGGATATTGATGGAAATTTAGGGTCCTGTGCCCAAATCCTCCTGTTTACTGACAGAACTGCAATTTTGAGACTTCACTTGCACTGAGAGTTCGTTTGGCCTTGGTCAAGCCTCCCAATTCCCGGCCATTTCATTTATTTGCCTTTGAATACGTGTGATTAAAGGAAATATGAGTTTGTTGCCAGGCTGACTCTCCCCTGTCGGCAGCAGGAGAAGATTTAGCAGGATGATGGGCAGTGGAGGGGGATGCTCCAGGACTGCCTGGTGCGTGTGAGGGTGGGTGGCTGTGTAACCTCAGTTATCTACAGGCACGCAAGCTGAGGCTCCTTCACCTCTTACCCCTCACTGTCACCTTGCTGGCCGGATTGCAGTGCTTTTGTGTGGAAAACAAGGGCTGAAGGTGGCCCCCGGCAGGCAGCTCGCCACAGCTATCGGATGATCTCCCTCAGCAGCGCACCACCACCTCCGAGAAGCCTTCACCTGTTGTCTGCCTGGCTCCCCCATCACCGCCGATAGCATCGCCACCGTGACCTTGAAATCCTTCTCACAAGTGCCACCCTGTCTCTTAGTGGGAAATCAGATTTCCCTTCCCTCGGCACGACTCCCAGCATTTTCATTTCCGAAGAAAGAGCCAGGGAGGGGATGGAGCTTTTCCCTGTGCAGCAGTGACTCTATTTTCAGCTGTAGCCCAACAGATTGCTTCGCTCCTCTGCCTTATCATCCAACACCACCTTAATGCATGCAGCTACGCAAGGTTACTATTAGTGACTGATATCACCGGCGCTGCGGGCTCGAGGTTTTAACCCTGGATGAACCAAAATCTCTACACCACATCCTTAGCACTCCCTGGATTTTCAGATATCAGTTATTATTATTATTATTGTTGAGCTCTTTTTTCTTTTTTTTTTTTTTGGTTTAACCAGAAAATACAGTAAGTTTGTTATTTCAGAGGGTGACAAAGAGAAAAGTCAGCCATTCTCGAGGACCAAATCAATCAGTGGTTTACCTTGCATGGAGTGACTGACAGCTCTGGCCCTCTGGCATTGTAATTTATTTTCCAGGCTCAACCCTTTGCAAGTATCACATGGCATGCTTTTAAAAACGTATATATAGAACCAGCTAGATTGTTATATTTAGTGCAACTGTAGGTACAGAGGCATTTCTTTTTTTAGCTTCTTTTGGTGCAAATATAGGAGAGAATCGAACAACCTCTCCTCACCTCTCTCCTGCGAAGGCATCCCTTCCATCTGGCAATGTGCCCAGAGGAGTCTGCAAAGCTGCTGTTCAGGAAGGGCTGTGGAAAGAACCAGTCGAGGAATGGTGAGTTTACAAGACGTCCCCAATTTTCAGCAACAAGTGCAAAAAAAAAAATCTCATTCCACCGTGGAATAAAAATGCGGTGCAGAATAGAAATAACAATTTCTCCCCCGCACCGTGGAAGGTCGAAACAATTTATTTTGACCTTTTAAAACCTACCTTGAGGCTATGCAGGTCACAGGAGGTACACCAGTTGGTAAGTGGGAAACCCCAAAGAGCTGAACACCCCTTGGTTAAGCAGCTGCTACAAGATAAGCATCCTGACTTGTATCAGCAATAGCGTGCCCAGCAGGACGAGAGAATGGATGGCCCAGTCCTCGGCCACACCTCAAATTCTGTGTCCTGTTCTGGGACCCTCAGTGCAGGAAGGACACTGAGGTGCTGGAGGATGTGCAGAGAAGGGCAATGGAATTGGGGAAGGGTCTGGAGCACAAATCCTACAAGGATTGGCTGAGGGAGCTGGGGTTGCTTAACCTGGAGAAAAGGAGGCTCAAGGGAAACCTTATTGCTCTCTACAAATACCTGACAGGAGGGTATAGGCAGGTGAGTATCTGTATTTTCTCCCAGGTGACTAGAGGAAATGACTTCAGGTTGCTCCACGGGAAGTTTAGATTGGATATTAGGAAAATTTCTTCATGGAAAGGGTTTTCAAGCATTGAAACAGGCTGCCTGGGGAAGTGGTTGACTCACCATCCCTGAAGGCATTTAAAAGACCAGTGGATGTGGCACTGAGGGACATGGTTTAGGGGTGGGCGTGTCAATGCTGGGTTAACAGTCAGACTTGATGATCTTAGAGGCCTTTTTCAACCTAAATGATTCTATTCTATTCTATTCTATCCTGTCCTCCAGTTCAGGATCCTCCAAATTCACCCTTCTTAGCAGATTGGCCTTGGTCCCGGAAAGGGAACTGCTACCAACTATATGAGACTCTCAAGGCTCCCAACTCTTCTTGATGACTTCCATCCTGGTTAATGGGGTATACTGGGACAACTGGACAGCTCCAGAGCATATGTGAGGAAACCAGGAACTGAGGAG
Organism: Corvus brachyrhynchos; assembly: GCF_000691975.1. Classification (NCBI taxonomy): domain Eukaryota; kingdom Metazoa; phylum Chordata; class Aves; order Passeriformes; family Corvidae; genus Corvus; species Corvus brachyrhynchos. Next base: position 2,251,330 of record NW_008238126.1, read on the forward strand.
TCTGTTTGGGACCATTGATGTCCTCCTGTCTATATCCCTGCAGATCATGTCTAACCACACAAACGCACATTTTCCAGGAACAAGTTGTTCCAGGCAGTCCTGATTTCAGACTGGGCATCAGAGAGGCCCTTGGCAGGGAGCTGGTGGCTGCAGGAATGAGCAGCACAGCAGGGGAGGGGGCACAGCATCCAGGCATCCCTGGGGGTGTGGGATCCCTTGCCAGCTCCCAGCTGTTCCTGACAGCTGAATCCCACGGCCGATAGCAACTGTAACCTCTGAAAGGCATGAAAAACAGCCAAGTTTAACAAGTACACGGACTTCTTGTTGGATCTGAACAGAAACCTCTCCTCTGGCCTGAGAAAGGGTTTGTGTGTCCCAATCTATCTGTTTTCTCAGGCTGTTATCAGCTGGTCTGATAAAAGGTGATACTCCTCCCTGCATTTCTCACTTCGCTTTTACAGTAGCCCAGGAAGGGTACAGGCTTATGAACTGCCTGTTATAAATGCACCATAAAAGCAAACACTTGCATTTTTCAAATGCCATTGTCCTTTTATGTTTCAGCTTTCCATTTCTGGTCTGTTTGGCATCTCCTGGTCTGTCCACACATGAGCCCTCTCATTTGTACATGCACAAATCAATTGGCATGCACCTTTTCCTGTGTAAATAAGCTTGTTCCTCGGGCAGTTGTATGTCACAGACTGGTGGCACCTTCACATCTTGTTTTAGGAGTTGGAGGTAGGTTTTTCACACCTTGACCTCAAACCTGCACACACACACACACAAAAATCTCTGCTCTTAAACTCTAAGGCTTTGTTTTTCACACTTGCCAGCAAGAGAGAAAGATAAAGCACACTCAGACCTAAGAATGTATTTTATAATCGTCGAGAAAGCAATAAAATCTTCTGCTTCGAAGCAGAGATACATAATCCATGTGTATCTGCCTGAGGCTGGTTGGAGCAGAGCTCCCACAAGGCTGAGATGTGACGGACACAAGGTGATGGATGCAGTGTCACAGGCTGTTTGGAGGTGGCAGCATTCATATCCTGGGTACTGGTAAGGGCTTGGAAGTTATTACATCCCTTGCTCAATGGGGGAGAGAGATAAGGAGCACTTTCAGCAAGGTCTAAACACACGGGGCGGTGATAAATGCAAATCCCTCAAGCTCTGCACAACAGGGCTAATGGGCCTTCAGCTTCAGCAGAAAGAGAGTCACAGTCTGGCTGACCTCGTCCAGGAGGACAAAAGACAAAAAGATGAGAAACTGGAGGAAGCAGCAGCTGTGACAGAAAGAGGGAGAGGTGCTTGGGTTCCAGGATCTCAGAGATATGGCCACAGTCTCCATGGGGGAGACAGGCCTGAAGGCAGTTTGGGCAAAAGCATTCAAGTGGCAGGCTGCACGTTTGTCTTTGTTGAAACCAAGCTTTTTGGGGGGTTTGTTGAAGCCAACTGGCTATCAGCACTCACCCTGATGTGGGATTCTCCAAGACAGAAGTCAGCCCTGGGATGTGCATCGTGGGAGGGGGTGTTAACCTGCCCCTGCATTGGGGCAGCCTCTCCCTCGGGCTGTGATTGCTGAGGCCACTGCCAGCAAACCTGCCACTGGGACTGCCACTGCCACTGGGACTAGGGAGAAATGCCCTTGGGACACAGGGAGACACTGCCAGTGCAGGAACTGACAGCCCTGGGATCAGCCCTGCAGGGATCCCTCTTCGCAGAGGTCTGAATGCCTGCGGTGTGCTGGTTAAAGAAACACATCTTTCCCTTGCCATTCTTCAACCTTGAGTGATGCATAATCACCAATATTTGTTGAAGCTGCTTGTTAACGATGTTTACCAGAAGGTATTTCCCGCTGTGTCTTCCCAAAAGACGTGATGCTGTCCCACAGTGCAGAGCACAGCTCTAAACTGCCAGGAAGTTAAGGCAAAAATATCACCATTCCCAAGGTGTTAAATGACTGCCATGGACTTGCATAAGTAGTGTACTCTGCTCCCCTCGATGCCACAATCAATACCAGTCTGATTTCTTTATCATGGGGGATGGGGGATGGAGATGAGAGATCCTGCTCGTACCTCAGCGTTGGCATTTTGATTCCCAAACAGCCCATTCGCTAGTAGCATAAAAATAATGTAAAAACAAATAGATCAAATAAATGTAGCTTGAAGACGTCTCTATTACAACCTTGCTCTGTATTCTATAAGCAAAATATGTACTGTGCATACAAACACCGGGGGAATGAAGGGATGCAGGTATTAACACTGACACATCAAGTGGCTCCTCCATGAGACCATATTATCTATGCAATCACCTACAAGTATTTACATTTCATGAACGAGGTTTTCCAAACATCCCCCCCAGCTGCACCGCCTCGTGCTGTTGTTGGATGAAGTTCAGGCAAAGAACGAGGCCAAATCAATGCCTACAGAGGGTGTTTTTACAAAAGACCCAGTTGCAGGGGGAAGAAGTGGGTACTGGTGACCTTGAGTTGGGGTGACTGTGGCAGGGATGGAGGTAAAGCATCATGTTTGTGGAAGACATCATTCAATAGCTAAGACAGGCAAGTCCACTGGAAGAAAAATGGTGAGAAAATCCCTAGTTGGGTTCAGCCTTGATCTTGGCTACAAGGTTGAGTGTGGTTTTCTCTCATATTTTGGCATTGGTTCTTTTGAACGTGGTTTAGCATAGGTAGGCCTTGCAAACTGTTTCCTAGGTCTCCTCAGTGGGGCAGTTGTGGAGAATTTGCCACTCACAGGGTGCAGCTGGTGACTGAACTCACCCGGCACTTTTACAGCCTTTGCCAGATAAGAACGTGCTGACGAGGAAGAAGGTTGATAAAAGCCGCCCATTCTGCAAACAGCCTCTCTCTGCAGATGGACTGAGTGAACACAACAGTGCTGGCAGTCCAGAAAGTTTGAAAAACTTCATAATCAATTAATGGGTTTTTTTCAATATCAGCCCACTCCTAAATCCTGACTACTAGTTCAGATAGGGCAATTTATGACACAAAAAACCCAAATTGTGGTGTTAAATGTCCCACTTCGGATCCGCAATTCAGCAGGTTGCCTGCAAGTACCAGACTGACTTCAGGCCTACATCATGTCCTGACTCCAGCACAAGTTATCCATTTTATTTACCTTAATTCCCTTTGCAGTTCCAATGAAACATGTGCTTCTTCTCTGCTGCTTCTCCTAAGTCACTGTGATTACATTTGTTGTTACAAAGGGCCTGTTTGATTGAGTATAATTTACAGGATAAACAAAAAACCACACACGCCTTTTTAAAAAGTGAAGCATTTTGGAACAAAAAGTCTTAATACTGTAAGAATTACTAACCTATGCCCCTTCTGCTCAAAGCAGGAATCCACATTTTGTGCAGGGACAACTTCTATGACACTGTGTGAAAATGTGGCCTGTATTTCTAATAAACTTTTGTGTTTTTTAATTATGTGTCAACAAGCAAAGCAGGAGGTGGCTGGGACATTCACACAGGATGTGGGAGATTAGGGCTGAACTCCCACTCTGCCCAAGGGGAATGTGATCTATTGCGCTTGCCTTTTACTAGGAGAGTGTCTATATCCTCTGTCTTCCAGCTGCCCTGGGATATGGGTGCTCCCAGCCAGCTGTTGCAAAACATTTTAATATTTCTTGGCAATGGGAAAAGAAAACAAGGGAGTACCCATGTGAGGCTGGAGAGACACACAGTTACGCTTGGTAAATAGATAGGCAGAGTCCAATCAGAGAAATAAATGAATTTAGCATTCAGCTGTAGGTCCCTCCAAGCACACACCAACTGCTGCAGTAATTGTGCTGCAGCCAAGGGAGCAGGAGCATGGAGAAGGATTTTCTCTCCAACTGAAAAACCTCCTGTGGGACCTCTGAAGGTCAGTTTTCCAATGCTTCCTCTCCACTGGTGAATATGACCACTGGTCAGGGGATATAGCTGCTGCCTGAGGGTAGTGGGGGGGTTCAGGAGAAGGAGACACCTAAGTCCATCTCACTTGGGACACACACTTAAGATTAACTCCACTCGTATAATTCTTCCTCTGTAAGTAAAGGATCCGTAGATAAACTCCTGTCCCTTATAGGAAATGTTCCTGCTGGCATCAGTCGTTCGTACTTCCACAATAGGTGCCACTAAGTGTTTCTCAATTATTAACAAACCCAAAGCCAGGTGAATGGGTTGAGTTATGTCACAAGGGACACTTGTATTTTGAAACTCTGAGCTAAACAAGATTACCTTGCACTAAGTTAGAAGTGCTTCCCATTTGCAGGGTGAGAATTTGTACTAGCTCAGGTAAGGAGCTCAGCTGTGGGGGAATTTATTAGGTGGCATTGCAGTGTCTGATCCAGACCCCATTCATGCATTTGGAAATGCTGCCTTGCTTTCCACAGGCACAGAAGGAACCAATAGGATGGGAATTAACCTTGTGTCAGTTGGTGCCAATATCTCTCATGAAAATCTCCAAAAAAATCTTGTCCAAAAGCCCTCCTACCAAGACAGGTAATACAGAAAATGAAAGCTCACTCATTTTACATTCCTGTGGGTTCTTTACTCACCTCAGACCTGTGCGCCCTCCTGATCTGTCTCCTGGACCATTGTTTTCCTTTTGACTCTCAGGCTAGCATGGAAAGACTTCTCATGGCACAATGGTACAACAGCCCTCTCTATAGATGTGCTGCTCCCACCATCCTCCTGTATAAACTGGGCCACAGCTTTGGAGCAAGGCCTGGCAGGGTGAATTTTACCCACTGTTCGTGGAGAACCACTACATTTAGTCTGCAATTCATGCCTCCCTCACACGGCCAGAGTGCAGGAAGGGGTCTGAGCAGAAATTGAAATCAGCTGCTTGGGTGCAAACAGGAAAAGTCAGCACACTCCAACTGACACCCTTGGGATACAGGCACCTGTGCAGGAAATGGATGTCTTAATCACTTAACAGAGTCTGTCCACAGTGTTTATGAAAAACTGATACCTACAAGCATTTATGGAATTGCATGAATGGGGAATATGTTTGAATATATATACTGCTGTGCAGGCAGCCACTGTGGGGGACCCAGGCAGTCAGTCTCCTGCATCACAAAAATAGTCTTTTGTAGTAGTCTTGTCATCTCCACCTCTGCAAGTGTTCATCTATGGCTTGCCCCTTGGTGAGCCACAGGAACATTCCCAGTCCTTGGCAGCATGCTCAGTGCTGAAAAGTGAACAGGGGGAATGACTGCAAGTGGGAAAATAGTGTCCTTAAAGGAGGAACTGGGGGAACCCCACACCCCTGGCTTTCTCTGGAAGAGCTGGAAAATAGCTCTCTCCTGAGCCCTAGGGTCACTGACTGTGCTGGGCCTACTGAAGGTGGAGGGCTGAGCTCTGACCTGGCATCTCTGCTAGTGATGCTAATGAAAACATTATGCAGTGTGAAGCCATGTGTTGAATATAAGACAGAACTGGGCAGGCTCTTTACATCTATCTGTTATATGGGAGCTAAAAAAAATCACACAATTACTTCCTCAAACAAAGATTTGCAGTCAGACTGCATTCAGGTCAGTTGAAGGCAGATGGAGGCCTCCCAAAGGACTTCAAAGATAAGATAACAAGCACACACACAAAAATGCAGTCTGCCTTGAATTCCTCTGGAGGGTCACTAAGGCACTGCAAAGCCAGCTCTGGGTTGAATGCTCTGGTTTGCTTGTGGACCTTCCAGTAAAATACGATCTTTTCTCTGCAAACCTCAGTACTTAGAAAAGGAGAGATGTGTGGAACGGACTTGTCTCCGGAGCAGGGGTGCAAGCAGCTTCTCTGGACCAGCTGTGCATGCAGGTGATCATCTGTGCCTGGGCACCACACGGCTTGACATGCCCCTAATTGCAACGCAGAAACCGAGAGCAGTGCACAGGGCCGGACCAAAGCTTCTGGATCCACCTGACACTGCATTCCTGAAAGCAGCCAGTGATGGATGGGGAGGGAAGGAGGAAGAGGAACACGGCGAGGAGATGACCCATCTCATCACGTCGCCACCGTCTCAGCGTCTCATCACCAGCAAATGGGAGACTCTCTCAGCTGGAGCTTGTAGCCAAACCTCTGGGGACTGCAGCAGTGGTTAGTCCAACTTCCCAATTCTGGTTAAGCCCTGCTGGAACCTGTTTGTACTGGGGGCCTCCACATCAACTGGTGGCAGTGAGCTCCCCAGTTCAATGATGTACGTTATGGAAAGGCATTCCTTTGTGTTTATTTTGAATTGGCTGCCTGATGATTTCAAAGGAGTTCCCATTCTGTCCAGTCTAATTTGGAGGATGTGTGCCCAGTGGCTAGACTATAGGAATGGATCTCTGAATTAATTCTATTTTCATCTCTGTCATTCTTCTAAAAGAGCAGGTATTATTATTCATTGGGGTGAGTTTCACCTTCAGCCAGCTCAATTAAAATTACCCCAAGCAAATAGTGATCTGGAATTTGGACGAGACTAATGTTCCCTGTGCACATGCAGAGAACAGGTAGAAACCAAACTAGGCAGTAAAGGCAAAAATTCTGTTTTAAATTTCCAATGCGTGGATCGATTCGTGCAATTGAAACTGCTGCCAGTGTGTTACAAAATAACTTGTCATACAGCAGTAGACCCTATTATATAGCAGAATGCCCGTACTTACAGAAAGATGAGATCCCAAATGCAGGGCAAAAATGTGTAATTTCTAAAAATAGCAATTTGCATACTGACCTAAGGACTGACTGACTATCTCTCTATCTATCTATTTTAATTGTCCTATTTCTATTGATGTGTCTTCATGTCACTTGTAGTTTGCCAGCGAAACGGCATAAAAATCTTGAAAAAAATCAGCTAGACGAAAGCGTATTTAACAAGCTGTGTTAGCAGCTGAGAAGGGTTCACAGATATAGAGGCGCTGGTTATATCTCAAAACGAGAAGTAGTAAGTGTCTGCATTAATTATAGTCTTGGGCACATGCTAGTACCACACCCACAGCCCAGCCTTAATGGGATTTTCTCCCTTCTTTCAGAGGCAAAAAGCCACAAGGAAAGCAAGGCAGCCTTTCCCCAAGAGGTCGTTTGCATCCAGGACGTGTACAAATCTCTTTACATGTATTTAGAAACTAAGGCAATTAAAACACCCCAGGCCTCTCCTGTTAACTCAGAAACATCATTATGAAGATGCTTATGCCACAGCGGCTTACTATGCTCGGTTTAGTGGAAAACTGGAAAGCTGCATTTCCAGCCATTTGATCACCATTTTCCCGAGGTTGCTAATGACTTGCAAAAATCTGCCCAACAGTAACAACCTCAGGGAGACTGCGTTGTCTCCTCTGAGAACCTCTATTTGTTTTCAGAATGAGAAGTTTAATTAGGTGAGGGTGGTTTTTTTTGGCGGAGGAGTTCATGCCTTGTGCCCTCAACAAACAAACCCTGTGTGACTGCCCGGGAGCCCCAACCTTGGCACAGCCGAGGACCTACTGGGGCAAAGGAAATTAATGTGATTTTAAACTGGTTCCCACTGCGTTCCCCCTCTTTTTGTGGAAGCTGAGCTTGCTCCCCTTCTTTCGGAGTTTATCCTTGTGCACATGCCTTTTTGTGCATGGATTTCATGCACAAAAAGTCCGGGGGAGGGCCGGGGGGCTGGGCGGGGGCAGCAGGCAGAGATCCACTGGGACTGCTCCCGGGAATGCCACCACACGCAGGCAGGTGGAATTCCCCCGGCGGGGCGATGCCTGGGAAGGGCGCGCACAAACAAGCGCATCCGGGCAGGCACGGAGATAAGGGACAGCCAGATGCCACCAGCATTCCTCAGGGCTTTCTCAACTTCCACCGTCCTAAAAAACCCACGCTCATGAGGCACGCTTAGGAATCCCCAAAGACTCTCCATTAAGTCACTAATTGCTGCTAATTATCGTGAGAATGATTTGTGAGTGCCGGTAATGTGCTTGGTGCTAAGGAGGCTGCAGAGCAGCGCCGGTCCCCAGCCGGTGGCAGTGGCGCTGATGGAGATGGAAGGATCACAAGCAGCAGCTGGAGGAGTGGGCAGGAATGCCCGCTCTGGAA